>NW_022156717.1:7406167-7706167 GCF_004355905.1 Pyricularia grisea
AAAAAAAAAAAAAAAAAAAAAAAAAAAAAAAAAAAAAAAAAAAAAAAAAAAAAAAAAAAAAAAAAGACGGAGATAGAGATAGAGGGGAGGGGGGAAAAAAGAAGAAAAAGCAAGAAAACCACAAAAGATATCAAATATTGATCAGACAGTCAATGAAGGAAAATAAAAGAGGAAAAGAAACAAAAACCCCCACGCAATGCTCGCATCTAGCCTTTTTTTTTTCCACTCCCGCCTCCATATTCCGCTTTCTCTTCTCTAAAACCTCCACCCTGACATTAAAATAAAACCATGGGCTGCGCGGCAACCTTGGGTTGATTGGGGAATTTTAAATTTTTTTTTTTTGGGACTTTTTTTCTTTTCTTTTTGTGTTCCTTCTCGTTTCGTTTCACTGCATCCTTGTGCGCATATCCTTGTCCACCTTTCCTCAAGTAGTACTTTGGTGTGAACCTGTCTTATCTCAAACCAAGTTTTCAGGACCTACTTATCACCTCCTCGTTCAAAGTAAAAAAAGAATGAAGCAGTCCCCGTAGAAGAACTAGAGCATCCGCCACTGTGTAACGACCATCCGAGCATCGGTATGTGAACGTCAGAGTATATAATCAAAAATTGGGATTGGCTCTGATAAGAAAAAAAAAAAGCGGAAGGGGAAAAAAAGAAGACATTCTTTTGGGTTTGGGTTTCAACACCCATGAGACCCCAACAAATCTTATACATTATTCAACAGAGGGTAAGGAGGAAATGCAAGGTTGCAACTACGTCTAGTCATGGCTTGGAGAAGTAGGTGAGCTGGATTTACGTCGTGTTAGCATATTGCATGAAATGTAAAGCAAAATTGCCAGACAAAGCACGTGGCAGAACATACTATGAGTCTTGGCCTCCATTGCGGTTGTTCCTCCCAGGAGATCTAGGCGAGAACGACGGAGACTGAAAAGAGAGCAGTGTCAGTACATGATATATCATCACATCTAGAATCAGTCATCTCTTAAGACTTACCGTTGGCGAGTAGGGCCCTGGGCTCGTGGGCGATGCCTGTGCGGGCGACCTCTGGAATGACGGACTTGTGGGAGAGTAGTGTGCATTTGGTGAGGTAGGAGACGCGTGCTGTGGCGAACCAACATAGTACATGGGGGATGTGGCACCTCCTGGAGAGAAGCTCGGGCTGGCAGGTGAGTACAGAGGCGAGGTGGGCGAGGCGCCAAACTGGGCGGGCGAGGTTGGGGAGTAGTGATTGTCGCCACCAGTCGGCGAGCCAGGTTGATAAGTCGGAGAGGTCGGGCTGTAGCCCATGGAATCGCCTGCACCATGGCGCATGATGGGAGAAGTCGGCTGGAACGAGGGCGATGACGGGCTGAATGAAGGAGACGAAGCACCGTAGCGACCGCCGTCCATCATGGGAGAGGTAGGAGAGTACCCAGCCATAGGCGAAGTTGGCGAATAACTGCCGTATCCAGCACTGAATGGTGAAGTGGGCGAGGTGCTGAAGGGGCTGGTTGGCCTGGGGCTGGTGCCAGATCCGTAAGGGTTCATGCTGCCCAAGCTACCACCATACTCGGTTGCGAAGCCTGTGGGGGTATCGGAACCTCCGCTCATAATGGGCGAGAAGTTACCCATGGTGGGAGAAGCCATGCCCAGGTTGTAACCAGAGTCACCCATGGGTGAGCCAGTGTCGTAGGGTGTTGCGGCACCCTCGGCAGAGCTACCCTTGACTGTCAGGCCAGGCATCAGACCCATGCGCGCGTTGTTGGATACGACCGTCTCCAGCATCTTGGGGTCGAGTAGAACCTCGAACGCGCCTGTGCCCATGGGTGCCAACTGGCCGAGCATAACGTTCTCTGAAATACCACGACAGTCATCAAGTTCACCGATGGCAGCTGCCTCGAGCAAAATCTCAACGGTCTCCTCGAACGAACAACGCATCAGCGCTCCCGTGTCTGCACGGTTGATACCGTGACGTGTGACGGCTGCTATGCTGCCACGGTACGTCATGACATCGACCAACAACGCAAGATGGCGATGGTTGACATAAGAACCGTCGAAAGCAAGCACCTGTGTCAGCTCTCCAAGCAGCGCAGTTCGGGCTGCCTCGATACCGAGTAGGTCGACGATTTGGTACAGGTCGTTGGTAAGCGTCCTCACGCTGTCAACACCATCGACGCACAAAACCTGGCGCAGCGATGTGCCTTGTGTGTCTAGGTACCATTCCTCACACTCGGGCGCGTCCTTGCTGTTAAGCAGAGATCCATCCGACTTAACAACCAGCCTCGTATCTTTGTTCAAGAAGGCTCGCTCGATGCCCTTGATACCTCTGAGGGTCAGGCCGTCAAGCATATGCTCCTCCAGGCGCTTGAGAATCTGGTCGGATTCAATATTCCTTCCATCCTTGTCTTCTTCATCACCCTTCATGACGTGACGCATACGAATGACCTGCTCGTCGGCGTTGTTGTCGCTGTGCACGACAACCAAGTCGCTTGCGTACGCACCCTTGATGCTGGCAGCTACATCTTCAATGTGTAAGTTCTTGTCAAGCATCTTTTGACGATCCAGCGTGAGACGCAAGAGCCAGCGAGATTGGTTCGATGGTTCATCTTGATGCTCCTCGGGAATGAGGTAGTGTCCTTCGAGCATGTCGGCATCTTCTTCGATTGTGGTGGTCTGGATCTCTGGGTCGTAGTAAATCTCGGTCATGGCGGTCACGGAGCGGAGGTTGGTATGTTCTACCAAACTACGAAGGATCTTGGCGTTCTCCTGCTTGAAATCAGGGTATATCTTGGGGTCAAGACGTACCACCATGCCAGGCGTCTTGATTTCGGCCGAAACGTTGAGAATTTCCTTGAGACGTGGCACACCCAGCGTGACGTTCTTAGAGGAAATACCAGTAAAGTGGAATGTGTTCAACGTCATCTGAGTGGCAGGCTCACCGATGGACTGCGCGGCCAAGACACCAACCATCTCACCAGGGCTGACGAAGGACCGTTGCCATCTGCTTTCCATCTCACCAACGACGTGGTCAAAGGCGATGCGATTCAGTCGCTCGCGAACAGCCAAGCGCTTGAAGGCAAGGCGAGAGCGCAGCTGTGCCTTGAAGAGGATGGATGAATTGTAGTTTGCCTCCTTGGAGATTGGGTCATCTCCCGGGACAACGACCATGCGCTCCAAGAAGCCCTTGACAACAGGAATAACATCCTGCGGCCGAAGGTCACTGCGCTGAGCATCGTCAATCTTGAAAAGCTTCTTGGCGTTCTCAATGACACGCGCCACGTTGAGAGGCAGCTGCATATCGTTGTCATCCTTCTTCTTGTAGTTGATCTCGCGGATGAGCTGACGGTCTGCCTTGATGGCGTCGTATTCCTCGTCAAGCAGCTGCTGAACAGCAGGATCACCAAAGATTTCGTTTCCGTACTCCAGAGCATTGAGCTCACGAGGACGAGTCTCGGTCATGACATCCAGCTTGTACATGCCATCGAACTTGCTATTTGAAATGTTGAGGTGGTCCATCTTCTGCTTCTCGATAGCCATACCATCGAGACCATCTTCTCCGTAGATAAACTGGATGATGTCACCCAGGGAATTACGGACAGTTCCATCATATTTAGCAGCAACATCTTCAAGCGCCTTGACAAGACGTCGTTGAATATAACCCGTCTCGGCAGTCTTGACTGCTGTATCGATAAGACCCTCACGACCAGCCATGGCGTGGAAGAAAAACTCGGAAGGAGTCAGGCCACGAAGGTACGAATTCTCTACAAAACCTCGGGCCTCGGGTGAAAAATCGTCCTTGGTGAAGTGTGGTAGCGTCCGATACTTGAAGCCGAACGGAATACGCTTGCCTTCGACAATTTGTTGACCGACCAATGCAGTCATTTGAGAAATGTTGATTGAGGAACCCTTGGATCCGGACCGCGACATAGTAACGGCGTTGTTGATGTCCTTCAAACTCTTCTCAGTCGTGGTACCAGCCTTTTCACGGGCCGTGTTAAGCGCCTTGGAGACTTTACTTTCGAACGTCTCTCTGATGTTCATACCGGGAAGAGCTTCCAGCCTGTTGGTGGTAGCAAGGTCAGTAAGCTCGGCGACTTCTGCCTTCTGCTCATTGATATGGGCTTGAATCTTCTCAATGGTCACAGGGTCAGGAATCGTATCACCGATACCGATACTGTGGCCGTTGTGGAGTAGCCAGTAGTTGACAACCCTTTGGCAACCGTTCAGGAAAGCCATGGCTCTTGCCGGGCCTTGCTCGTTGTAGCAAATATGGATGATACCTCCCGAAGCAGCACCGACGTTCTTCTTGGTCAGAAGTCCAAACATGAGCTCACCCGATTGAATCAGTAGAGCATCATCGTTCAAGGGGTTCCAATCACCACCCTGGTGAGTGGTCACGAAGTCGGGAATGACCATGCTGATAATCTGCTTGCCGGTCCATCGTGGCCTGGGGCGGAGAATAGCAGGCTGAGGAATAATTCCATCCCAATCCGGAACCCAGAGCATAATGTCCATTACTGCTTCCTTTGTGAGGAAAACGTCACGACGACATAGCTTGTACGTACCAGCCAATGTGTCTTGGACGATACCCATAAGGGGACTGTTTCGCTGGGGCGACACAATGTTCAGTGGCACCATGCACAGCTCCTTGACCTCTGCGCGAGTCTCCTCAGTCTGTGGGACGTGCAAATTCATCTCGTCACCATCGAAATCGGCGTTGTAAGGCGACGTGACCGAAAGGTTGAGGCGGAAAGTTGAGTAAGGCATTACTCTCACTTGATGACCCATCATGGATTCCTTGTGAAGTGAAGGCTGACGGTTGAAGATGATATAGTCTCCCGTCAAAAGATGACGCTCAACTTTCTGGCCATACTCGAGCTGAGTTGAGCCGCGGTTCTTGACGTGCCTGAGATCAATCCGCGTGCCGTCGGTCCTGACAATGTACTTGGCGCCAGGGTGCTCATTCGGACCGTTGACAACGTACTGGTGAAGACGATCAATGTTGTGCGGTGTGACCGTCTCAGGGTATGTCAAAGTCCGAGCGATACTCCTGGGAACACCGACCTCGTGGAGAGAGATGTTGGCGTCACCCGTGATGACTGTACGTGCGGAGAAGTCCACACGCTTACCCATCAAGTTGCCTCGCAGACGGCCTTCTTTACCCTTGAGACGAGCGCGGATTGATTTAATCGGACGACCGCTCTTCTGCAACGATCGAGGAATTGATGCGATATCGTTATCCATGTATGTGGCGACATGATATTGAAGCAACTCCTCAAACTCGGTGCAAATGTGATTCGGGGCTCCCTCAGCATGGGCCTGCTTCACGTTGCCGTTTGCGCGAATAATGTCACCAAGCTTGTATGTCAAATCATCCTCGCTACGCATTCCCTGCGATGTACCGTCAACTGAGATACTGGGCCTGACAGGAGGTGGTGGCACTGGCAGAACTGTGACGATCAGCCATTCAGGTCTGGCATAGTCCTTGTTCAAGCCCATCTTCCACAGGTCGTCTTCTGGAATATGCTTGAGAATATGATGAGCCTGCTCGGGCGTGATGAGCTTGTCTTTGACCTCCTTCTTCATTCCCTCCTCGCGGGCTTCCTCGACCTTTGCGTAAAGCTGCAATGCCTTTTTCCGGATGTCGGGATGTGTGCTTCCACAGCCACCGTGGGGAACCTTTTCTATGCCAGTTGCGGTGTCGATACTATCCTTTTCATCTTTACCACCGGTCTCGATCTCGCAGACCTTCTTGCCCTTGCAAGCTTTCCACACCATGGCGAAACGCGCTTTTGGGTCTCGTAACCGAAGGGCTTGTGCAAATTGCTCGTCATTGTTCTATAACAGGAGTTAGCAAGATCGTTAAGGCACCCGCGACAACAAGCCACAGAATCCCACGGTCACGCTAACCTCATCACACAATAGTTTGCTACACTGATGGCAAACCATTTCTAAGATCTTTTTCGTCTTGTTGATGAATCCAGGATGATAAACGGGTTTTGCGAGTTCGATGTGACCGAAATGACCAGGACAATTGTTCATGTCGTTATTACACGTCTTGCACTTGTACTGTCGATCTGTCGTACCAAGCAGAGGATCGTTGAGACCACCTTCTCGTGGCTTTGTTCGGGTCTCGTCCATAGTATCGGGGTATTGTACGTGTACCACACTCATATTCTTGATCTCCTCGGGCGCAAGAACACCGAACTGGATCTCCTCGATCGTCTTGAGTGGCGCCGACGACGGCGCAAAGATGAGGTTCGCCATGATGAATAAGTTATCGGCGATTAGCCGAGAATGACGAACTTGAAAGTTGGGAGATGAATAGAGATGGAAGCGTCGCGATCGGTGTCGGCGTGAATTTTTTTGGTGTTTTTTTACGTGTTTTTTTTCAAGTCGCGGTCAACCCGGAAGTGAGCGAGATGTCAAAAAAAAAGCGAAAAATGCAAGTTATTAGTAAAAGCAAAACGCGCCAAATCCGAATGCTTTAATGATGGAGCCGGCCAAGTCTTGATCGATGGGAAACAGTCGCGCGATGCTCGCTTTGGTGCGGATGTACTCGAAGGCCTTCCGTTCACGACGGAGGCTCCCCGGAGGAGCGAGTTCGATGGGGGTATTGCCGCCTCTGCGTCGCGTTGATCGCCCGGCGCGCGTTTGAAAAAGAAAGTCGATGGGTGCTATTGTATCAATCAGTCGCTCTCTTGACGACGACTTTTAATTCTGTTGCGATGCCCTTTTGTGCGACGCGGGCGGCGTTGTTCGTCGATGCGGAAAAAAATGGGTTGGGGGCTAGGGCGACGTGAAGGCGAGCCAGAAAAGCTCACGTCTCTTTTCCATTCCCCAATCCTCGATGACTGACCAACGCTAGTCCTGTTTGGGACCATGCGCCACTCCCTTTCTTTGCGATGGGGCAGAACGCTTGGCTGTGGGGCCCTTCACTGCTTTTGACCACACTACGCAGGAGGTACGTGTCATACACTATTGTTTGTAAGCAAACCATAGGAAATTCCATGTACCGTCGCGTATCCTAAATTGCTAAATTGCTGGCTTGGATCCTGTCGCGCCCGAAAACAGGCATGCAAGCCAATGTGTCTTTCTTGTAGGGCGCGGCCGAACTCTGCGCGAGGGTTCACTGCGGGAACCAAACTTGATTTTTTTCAATTTAAAACTTTGTTTGTTATTTACCATGTGAAGCACGTGTTTCTTTTTTCCAACATCCACGTCCCATAACATTTTACTTGAAACCTTCTGTTTTCTGTTGGTTGAAAAAAACTTTAAAAGAAAAAAAAAAAAAAAAAATGCCCCTTTTTCTGGATCATGTTCGTGCCCTGTATGCATCATGACTAAACTGACAACTCTATTACGACATATGGTGGAGAGATCAACCAACGTCCCTACCAAGATCAACCTTTCTTCCTCGATCTGCCTTTTCCTGTCGTTGCCTTTTTAGCTGTCGACCGATTATCTACAGAACCATCGCCCTCACCATCACCAGGGCTTCTGCGCCGCATCGTGCCCGTGGACACTGCGACAAACTCCTCCTCACTGTCCGACTCCCCCAGGTTGTATAGAATCGGGACCTGAAATGTAGTGTCGTCGCCAGGGTAGCCATCATTCGCATGCACAGCCAAGACCTCGACGTCGTCATCCTCGAGGTCCAACCTTCTCTTGGCAATTTCCTCCTGTTCAAGTATATCGAATTCATCTTCTCGCTCCACGTATTGCACGTTCTCCTCAACCTCAACAAAGTCGGGCGCAAGGGCAGACCACCGTTGTGGACTCGTGACGGACCAGATATTGATCCTACCAGTCTCAAGTCCGCACGCAGCCAGCATTGCACGATGTGGATGCCACTCAATGGTCCCTTGTTCCTCTTTTGTCCCTTCTAGCATGCGAACCAAACTGCCGTGGTTACGTTCCCAAATGTAAAGTTCATGATTGTTGTAGGTCGATGCCGCCACGTACTCTCCTGTCGCACTGAACGTCACATGGTTCCACTGCAACCTGTTGACCACATCTTGAAATTTGTGCTCGTCCACCAGCTGTATCGTGTCGGGATCAAAATCCTCTGATGCCAGATTTGGCATGTGGAATGTCCGTATTATTCTGTCTTGCGAGTTGAGCAAAAGAATTTTGCCGTTCTGTGTAAGCCGCATGGTCGTTATGACAAGCGCACAAGTCTTCTTGGAGAAGATGACCTCGTGGGTTTTCGCATCGATAATATTGAGCCATCCTTTGCTCGTCCCGGCAAGGATGTAATCACCCGCAGAATCATATATGGCAACCGTTGTCATCTGCTTGGCATCTTCCTTGGCCCATTTGTCTTTGAGGCCACTGTCGTCGGTAGTCGGACGCTTAGGTTTGCACGGTAGGATATGTTTGACGTCTATGGGATTCGTAGCGTCGACGACAACGGGTTGGTCCTCAAAGATCGAGGCCACAAACTGCAGACTGGTCCTAGTTAGCATGGTTAAGTTGGAACTCGTGCAACAAAAACCCCCCGAGATATCGACTTACGGATTGCGGGGATTGAACTCTGCAATGTAGACGGGTGCCCTGAAGCGCACCTCGCGATGCCTCGCCCCATTGCTAAGATCCCAGATGATTGCCTTCCAACCCTGGCAGGCTGAAAGTAGGTACCTGCCACAGGTCGACCAGCTCAGTGATGTCACGCTTTTAGAATGGCCTCTGAGCTTGCGCGCAACACCCATGGTATCAAGATCCCACACCACAACAGCGCCGTCTACTCGCCCCGAGGCGAGGTAGTCACCTTTGCGGTTGAAGCGCAGACATGTTGCGTGACCGGACCTGATGGTGTTGGTGATGTTTTCGGGATAATCTTGAAGGAGATAATCGTCGGATAGCAGCAAGTTCATCGTGATGGACTGATGTCTGCTCTGTTGTTGTTGCTAGGTTATGCTGCCAGACGATTTGGCATCAGTTTGTGTTGTTTAGGCCATCGTTTGGTCGAGGCATGTAGTTGGCGGGGATCAAGTCGCGTCTGAAGGGAAGGTGACCGCGTCGTTGGAATTTGGAGCTGAGGTGGGGCACTTAAGATCCCTGTTCGGATGGACTGAACTGCCAAGTGCCCGCACGTCACACAGATGGAAGCTTCCCCGCGTGCCTCGATTCTTCAGGTCTTTTTTGTCAAGTGACAGCTAAAGGGTTAATGCCAAGATAGATACTGGAAGGCGATTCAATTTGACAAGATCTTAGCTTGCAACGAAGGTCTTCTAGTCTACTTCTGCAACTGCAACTGCAGTCAAGTGTCAACCAGTATGGCCAATTCTAAGTGAGCATACAATTAAATCCAGGGCTAGCTAGCACAAGGCCAAGTCTTTGTATGTAGCATCCCTAGAAATCTCTAGCTAATCAGTCAACACAACCCCCCACCAGATTTGAGTACGTAAAGGCGTTTGAGCAACCCGACAATCTACTGCCAAACACATGGATTGTTGTCAGGATAGATGGAAGAGGCTTCACAAAGTGGGTTCATTCTTGTGGATTATGAACATGTACTTTTTATTATTTGTGTGCTAAGCAGCCACTAACAAAGCCACTCAGATTCGCCCAGAAGTACAACTTCAAAAAGCCAAATGACAAACGGGCGCTTGACCTCATGAACGCTTCAGCAAAATCTGTCGTAACAGAGTTGCCAGAGATTACCATTGCATATGGGGTCAGCGACGAGTACAGCTTTGTATTCCACAAGCACTGTGGCTTATTTGACCGAAGATCAGGGTAGGTGCTTGATCATGATCTGCAGCACATCCCCGTCGTTCACATGAGGCTAAGGATCAGGGCAGTAAACTGGTGTCTACAATCGTGTCGACATTCTCGGCCTACTACATCTACCACTGGAACACTTACTTTCCAGACAGCCCTCTATCGCCTCCGCTCCCTAGCTTTGACGGCAGGGCCGTATGTTTCCCAAGTGTCCAGAACCTTAGGGACTATATGAGCTGGCGCCAGGTCGACTGCCACATCAACAACCTTTACAACACCACCTATTGGGCTCTTATTCAACAGGGTAACCTGGATCCTCACACTGCCGAAAGATCACTTGCAGTAAGTGAATGAAGCCTTTATTGATGCAATCTGCCATACCAGTCATTGACTAACAAGATGAACCAGGGGACCTTTGCTGCCGACAAGAACGAAATCCTGTTCTCCAGGTTTGGCATCAACTACAACAATGAACTGGATATATATAAGAAGGGGAGCGTAGTTTTCAGAGATGTCAGTTTACATATATTTGGCGGTGATTATTTATGTGCTGGTTCATATGCTAACTGGGCCCCTGAATAGTACATACTCGAGGAGCCCCAAGACGGCCAAGGTGTGGCGCAAAAGGTTGAGGCCCTAGTTGAGCCGGTGGCCAAGTCCAAGACGCAGGCCGAAAATGAGAAAAAGAAGCGGGCCAAAGCCAGGGTCACAGTCGAGCATCTCGACATCATCAAAGATGACTTTTGGGATAGACGTCCGTGGCTGCTGTCTAACAAGCCAGGAGAGATACCCAAACAGCCTTAGATCCCACTTCAACAGCTACCAGTTCCCAATCCCTAAATTCTGACAGTGATTGTCCGAACTAATCTTTGTGGCCTTTTGTGCTTCATGCAAACCGGCTACCACTTGCCGCATGCTGACAGCGAACAAGGCATCCTCCGCTTGGCCGGCGTGAGGTTGATGTGTATGGAAATTCCGTATCGGGTTTGGCGCTTCAGCCTGCCGTGCCTCTCCGGCGTTCCTCTTTTCGTTTCCTCTTTGCCTCCCGTCTTGCTTTCTTTTCTTCCTTTGTCTCGAGCGCTTTGCGATCTGTCTTTTTTTTCTTCCTCGCAGCGAGGATTGCATCGACATCCAACCCACCGCGAGCCTTCTTCTCCGCCCTCTCGCGCCGCCTCAGTGCCCTCCGCGCCTTGCGCTCGCTCTTGGTCTCCAGACGTGCTTCACCATCTGGCGCCGGCGTCGAATCACCCGAGCTGGTCGTCGACGAAGATATTGTGCCCTCCAACAGCCCGCCCCTCACGAATGAAGCGTACAGACCATACGCCCCCGTATATCTCGAAGCCGCGCCGCGCGTCTCGATTGCGTTCAGCGCACCGCGGCTGACCGTCTGCACGATGGCGCCCTTTTGGCTCGTCGTGTCCAGACCCTGAAGCTGCTGGTCGAAGGCGTTAAGCCACCACTGGTCGCTCGTGCAGTGCTCCTTCTTGCCTATCCCGAGCGTGTTGTCCTTGCGCGAGAGTAGCAGGGGCTTGGCGAGACCTGTCGAGTCGTCGGTCGGGTGCAGCGTGTGTCCGTGGCCGCGCCAGCCTTGTGATTTGAGTAGTGCCTGCGCGTCCATCTTCGAACCGCTCGTTGTTTGCGGTTTAGTATTTCTGGGACGCGGTATCTCGACCGCTTTGGCAACCGTCAAAATGAATTACGGTTTTGATATCATTGTAGACCCCTAGCGAGGGGCAACAATTTCGCGACTTCGCAAATGTAGAGACAAATCATGAAAAATATAATGGTGAACTTTTTTTTTCTTTTTCTTTTTTTACTTGTTCCTTTTTTTTCTCCGATCGATAACCCAGCCAGCCGCCAACCTGCGAAACCCTGGGAAAACCAAACTTTTAGCGGGGTTCGCATCGGGAGACAACAAGTGGGGCCGACCTCCGCACTCCAGTCGACCCAACTTCTTTCACAGCGGTTATAAGGCGAAGAGTTTTCGCAGTTAAAAGATTACCACTCACATAAGTAAGTATGGCTAGGGATGCTACATATCATACCTTTTTGTTAGACGTACAGAAGAAGAAAAAAGAGGAAGAAAAAAACGCCACTTAGGTCAAGTGCAGCACTTATTCAGTATATCCGTAGACCATCGCCGGAAAGGTTCCTAGTTTTGCCACTCGATTTATCTAGACTTACCGGTATTGTCCGCTGTAATCCAAGAGATACGGAGTGTGGCAGTAAAAAAAACAGGGGGAAGGTAAGAAGAAAATGCAGGATAGCCACAACCTTTTCTCTCGATCCGAATGGTTCTTTGAATGCCGAGAGGGAACCAGTAAAGCCAGGCTACTGAGTACCTAGTCCCAAATGATCAATAAGTGGCATTGGATGCCACCCAACACAGCTGGCTACGCAGCGTGGCGGTTTATCGTCAAGGCGACTGGGCCAGTGATTTCTTTTCTACGGAGCTGAGGGGCGTTTTGTGATTGCTTTCCTGTTCACGTGCTTATGGCCGAGAACTACGGAGTACGTTAAAAGCCTCCTTTTGAACCCTATGCACCAAGGCACACCATGAGCAGGATCACACATGCATACGAGAGGTAGTTAGGTTTTGATCATGCCAGAAACCAGAGCTGTTTGCCCCTCATTACGAATTACCAACCGCAATTAGAGAAACGACTTGCTTTGAAGGAATGGGGTATGACAACATGCTATCTCTAATACTCACTAATTAGATGATTTCATAATGAACAGGTAAGGCACTGGAACAGATAAAAAAAAACCAGAAAAAAAAAACCAGAGTCACAACTCCATAGGTAGATAACCAAAGAACGAGAACAAGATAGCCCAAAACCCGAAAACATGCGCCAGCCATTTAAGGAAAAGCAACATATATAAAATGATGGCGAAAAGAGACCAATATGACAAGGGATCAAGCGTGGACATAGTCGCTCTCGGTGCCCTTTGGAGCGGAGTGCGTTGATCGCGTGGGTCGCGGTCCAACAAGGCCTGCTATCCGAAGAGGTGCCTCGCAGATCTTCTTCGCAGTGCTAACTACTAGCATAGCAAATGCATATAAGGCCGCTTTCAAGTTTCCGAAAATCCAAGGCTGCCAAAGATGCAGTAAAACCAGAAAAATGGTCAGAAGCAACAGCCAATGGCGTGGGGAGTAGTACTTTGCCCGAAGTTTCTCCCGTTTGGACATCCGGTACTCAGCAAGTGAGGGCTTCTGCTCCAAGCCCAGGGGATCATGCTCCTTGCCGTAATAGTAGGTGACCCGGCCCTTGAAAATCAAGGACTCGTGCTCGGCTGTCCACTTGTCCCATCGCTCTGGGTCGCACAGAGTCCTGTGGCGCTTGATGCGGGGAAACATGACAATTCCGACTTTAGCGGTGCGAATTGGGCGTTGGTATTCGACAAGCTTGTTACTGCCCATGATATCTCGGATGAGTGATGGTAACCCTTTAGGCAGCTTGGCTCGTGCCTCGGCCAAGCTCTTCTCGACCTTTGCCTTGGCTTCATCTCGGTCATCCTGCTCTACCACCGCACGTCGTGAGTTGAAGTATATGCTCATATTTTCTTCTTCATGAGTATGTGCCCACTCGCTTCCCAGAGTTGCCATGGAATAGTCGATGATTGTCTCGGAACGACGGATGATGATGGAAAAGTATGCGGCGATCGACACGATGTGGAAGATTTGTTGATGAATCTCTGACAATTCCGGCCACTCCTGTTGAGGGGCCCCCCGACCTTGCAAGTTGATCAACGGCAAGAAGATCTCGGTAATCTCGGTAGAAAGTTGACCAACGTCGTCCCAGAACCTTGGTGTCGTGATGTTGTCTCCAAGAAAGTCCCGAACTATTGCACCCCTTCGCGCGGTGCGCTTGTAGCCTGAGTAGTAACATGTCAGTATTGTCATCGGATCACACACTTGGGAGTAGGGGTTGAGGGGAGGCTAACGAACCATCAAGGTCGAGTGTTGTCTCGTCGTGAGTTTTGAGTAGCGCCATTTGCTCGTCAGACGCCCCGAATAAGAGGCTAGTGAAGACAGTGTCCAGTAAGGCCTTGGTGAAAACACCGCACACAAGGCTGCTCTTGTGCCTTGACTCCATTAGAAGAGAGTCCCAAGTGCTTACGGGATCCGGGCAGGCAACCTGGGCAACAAAGTCGAGAAAAATCGGTGGGAAGTCCCCTTCTTTCCAAGGAGAGAAGCCCTCGGGGAACACGTCCATTCCAAAATATCTCTGTGAGAAGTACTTGATGGTAGTGAACAAGTGCATGAAGGTAGAATTGTACCACGCATCATTCAGTTCCCACTCCTCATGGAGCCGAGCAAACAAGAGCTGTGCTGGGTTGCTCTTGAGATCGCTCAGTGCTCTGGGTCGAAAGGGGACGGATCCCTTTGTCTGTGGAGTGCTTAGAGGCTGCTTGATGCCGTACTCCTCGTCTCGCACCCGTACGAGCTCTTCCAGCCGAACTTGAGCAAACTTTCTGTCATCGGTATTAAGATACCATTGCGCTACCTCGCCGTTGCTGTTCATAGCAAACATATTGCCTTTTCCCGACATGATGAAGTGATGATGCCAGAGGAGATGGGAAGTTGAGGAGCGTGTTGCAAAGTCGATATGTGAATTATGGCTTTAGAAGAAAGCTTCAAAGCATCGCGAGTAACAACAGCCCTTCTACCCTTCAGGAGATCATCCAGGTTGGACCTGCATCTTATGGAACTTGCCATCGAGACCAGTTCCTTTGGAGCTCCCGAATGATAAGCGTGTTTGCGGCATCTTTTCTTTGTTCTTCGAACACATCCATCGATTGAAAAAAGAAGACTCAACTACGAGTATATTGGAGGTATGGTATGACTGGGGCAAGGGATAGAAAGTAGGTCCAAATACCGGAACCGGACTCGGGGAACAATGCGCTTCTGTTCGATTTATCCCGATTGGAAGCCGGATTCGAATTTCTGAATTTCAAAGACATTATTTCTTCAGTCTTTTGAGCTCACAAAGGACTGACGAAGGCGGTCAAAACATGCGACTGAAGAATCCGGCTGATCAGTCCGCGTTTGGGACAAAGAGAGAACTAGTGTCCGTGCCAATTGACGCGTTTGGCTGATTCATGGTCGCAGGCTTAGAAGCCACACACTCTGCACTCATGTACCTCCAATGTCTCACTCGAGAGGCCATGGCTTGAACCTGTCAAATACCAGGGACGATGGGAAGGCGTTTTGAGACGGGTCTCAGCTCAGGTGCTAAAGATTCCCAACATAATCGTGGAGGTGCCGCAAGCAGCGGCTAGCTAATTGCTCCATACCCTAGATAAGGTACCCAAGGTACCTGACGCACGGTAGCGACTTTGATCAGCCCACCATTTCAAAGGGCAACGCTATAATAGAGCACACACGATTTGTTGTTCAATGTTGAGGATTGGTACCTGTTCAAGGAAAATTTGGTGTAGGCCATTTCAAAAATTGTTGTGTCTAAGGTAGAGAGTGGTGCGGTGCTTTGGGTAAGTCGCACAGCAAGAGCAGAAACCCAGCTGGCTATCGAGTTGGCCTGAAGCATGATTTATGGTGTACCTACCTTAGGTACCTGACTTTCTGGGACCGACTTCCATTTGTACCTGCCTACGCAACTACTTGTACTTCTTTCCCCTCGCGATCTTTCCTAGTTGTAAAAAAAAAAAAAGTTCACGAAACAAAAAACAAAAGGGTAGACATTAATTTAATCATCTGCAAAGCACAAAAGCTGCCTTGCCACATCTGCAGTCGCGATCTGCAAGCGCAATTTGATCATTCTTTTTAGGACTTGGATCCTGGCACCTGCACCCTGTGCCTGCCCTGCCACTATTGTTGCTTTGCCATTCATTTCTCTTTGGGTATCGATTGCCCCACCAGTGCGATAATTCGTCTTGCGCCTGCCTTCCCCGACCACCGACCACCACTCATTGAAAAAAAAAGAGGACATTGACGACAAGAAGCTTTTCTTTGTTTTTTTTTGGCTGGCACACAAATAGGCTTCACCCACACATTGCCTTCTCACCTCAGACAACGACAAACTCCTTCTTTGCTAGCCTCTTTCGGGTTTGGCAATTTTGGATTCCCCTCTCTTTTAGCGACCCGACGACAGCGACGACGAGAACACCGGACATCTGTCTTTTCTTCGCACCTGCGCAGACCCTTCTGCCGCAATCATCGACCACCCCGAAACGCACCCACGCGTACACAATCTTTTACGACGAACATGTCTACCCAAGTCGATCTCTCGACGATTCCCATCTCTCCCGATGGAGAGAACGCGCCTACTTCATCCGGCGACAAGGAGGTCACAGTCTTCCACGACAGCAACAACTTCAACGTCAAGCACCCCTTGATGCACAAATGGACCCTCTGGTTCACCAAGCCACCAACTGGCAAGGTTAGTTGCGCCTTTGTAGTCTGGATCCTTCGATACTGTAACGGTGCCCTGCTAACTTTCTGATGTGTTTACTTTCCAGGGTGACAACTGGGCTGAACTTCTTAAGGAAGTTATCACATTCAACTCAGTAGAGGAGTTCTGGGGCATCTATGTGAGTGGATGTCTTTTTTTCGGGGATGTGGGAGGGAAAGGAAGCAACGACAAGGACATGACACCCGACACCCCGCAGAGGGTGTTTGCTGCACCTCGGTTTACTGATATGTCAAACCCCTCATAGAACAACATTGCCCCCGTCTCGGAGCTGGCGTTGAAGTCGGACTACCATCTTTTCAAGGAGGGTGTGCGACCAGAATGGGAGGACCCTCAAAACAAGCACGGTGGCAAGTGGTCGTACAGCTTCAAGGAGAAGCGCAACATTCCCATCGACGACATCTGGCTGCACACCATGCTGGCTGCGATCGGCGAGACTCTGGAGTCGGAGGACGATGGTGAGGTCATGGGCGTCGTCGTCAACGTGCGCAAGGCTTTCTACCGTGTTGGTGTGTGGACTCGCACCACTGGCAAGTCCATTCCCAACCGTGGCGATGGCGACGTTGCCGGAGGCAAGGGTCGCTCGCCTGAGAAGGGCAGAGCAATCCTCATGGAGATTGGCAAGCGCTTCAAGGATGTCCTGAGGCTCCCGGCCAACGAGGTGCTGGAGTTCTCGGGCCACACCGAGTCTGCACACAGCGGCAGCACCCGCGCCAAGGCCAAGTTCACAGTCTAAACGGCAGTATGAGGGAGCGAAATGTGCGACGGGCTCGCTGCTGTATCTTTGCTGGCCAGAGGCTCAGATGCGACAAAGGTCAACGGGACGTCTATTTACATCCTCTGCATATACCTCAACACCATCCCCATGGTTACGTTACGCATACTCGCTCTACCACACTGATCAACATGAATTTTGCCTACATTATGCACTGCTTCTCGCCTTGTGCATTACATGTCGTTTGATTAATGCTCCATATCACGTGGTGCGCTGCACCGGGAGGGTTTTCTCCTGGAAGTTTGGGGGGCTGATTATTTGGCTTTATTCACTTAATGCATTTCAGGTTGATGGATTGTCAGTTATTTATTGTCTTTTTGCATGCACGAGAATAGCCCATGGGGAGAAAACCGAGGATGACAGTACTGAGAGGCCAGTGACTCCCTATCTATCTCATTTGGCCTTTGTCTTTCAGCCTGTCAGCCCGGAACAGGGGCATTTCTCAGCTGTACCATCAGCTTGGGGGTGGCTGGCGGTTTGTTTTTCCAGCAAATGACATTATCCCGGTGCGGTGATGCTATGGCGTTCGGAAAACAAAAGAAAAGTTTTTAGAAGACTTGGCACAAAAACAACATTTAAAACGATCATCGCAGCCTTGCCATGTTTTGAAATCAAGGAATTGTGATGTAGCTTTGCCAATGGTCTAATGATTGTCTATACTATATTAGTGGGTCTAATAGTTACAAGAATCCCGCGGGACACTGAAAGAGGCATGTATAGATGGGAGAAGAGACTGTTTTGAGAGGGTTTTCTGGTTTTTTTGTTTTCCCAGGATATGCAAAAAGTGCGGACCCAGAGAAGACCGACTGCAAAGGTCCTCCGCTGGGCATCAAAAACCAAAAAATTGAGTGGCACGAGCCGATGACTCGAATCCACATATCCGACAGGTAGTAAACAAGACAGACAACAGCCTTTACATCTCGTCACCGCTAAAATCCTCCTGAAAGACGGCGGCGACCAGCTGCTTCTTGTTGATCTTGCCCATGGCGTTCCTGGGGATGTGCTCGACGACGCGCATGACCTGGGGGATCTTGTAGTTGACGAGACGGCCCTTGAGGGCGCGGCGCATGTCCATGGGCGACCACTTGCCGTCGGCGCAGTGCTCCTTGTCCAGGACGACGACGCAGCCGACCTTTTGCCCCCACTTGCCCGAGGGCACAGCGCACACGGCCGCCTCGGCGATCTGATCCAGCGACAGCAGCTCGCGCTCCACCTCGAGAGCCGACACCTTTTCGCCGCCCGACTTGATGATGTCGGCGCTCTTGCGCCCCAGGATGAAGTACATGGGCCCCTGGTGCGTCCACTCCTGGCTCGGGGCGGCGTTCTGCCCAGCGGCCGGAACCGGTCGGCGCACGGCCACGTCGCCCGTCTTGAACCAGGCCGTGCGCCTGTGGCCGTTTGCTGCGTGGCCGTTGCCGTTGGCGGCGGCGTCGTCGTCTTCGACAAACTCCTTGGCGGTCGCTTCGGGGTTGCGCCAGTACTCGGCAAAGATGGTGGGGCCCCTGAGCTGGATCTCGCCGGCGCGCTCGCGGCCCTCGCCGTCGACCTCGTCGCCGGGTTTGATGACCTCTCCCGAGTCGACGTCTACGAGGCGGGCTTCGACCGAAGGCAACGGCCAGCCGACGCTGCCGTCGACGCGGTCGGCGTCGGCCAGGCCGCATGACAGCGCCATGCCCACCTCGGTCATGCCGTAACGCTCCAGCAGCACAGTGCCGCCCGAGAGCTCCTTCCAAGCCCGCTTCACCGGGGTGGGGAGGGCGGCCGAACCGGAAATGCTGAGGCGCATGTTCTTGGGCGACACGGCCTCGCGCGCCGCGGCCAGCACGTCGGGTGGTAGGGACTTGTGCGTCGCCAGCAGGCGCGAGTAGACGGTCGGCACGACGGTGAAGAAGGTCACGGGTGCCTTTTTGGGCGCAGCAGCGGAGGTGCCGTTGGCGGCGGTCATGAAGGGGGAGGCTAGACGGCGCCACACGGCGTCGGCGTTGAAGGGGAAGAGGAATTCGATGGTGCTGCCGGCCATCAGGGGAGCAAACACGGCGTTTATGGTGCCGTGGATGTGGTGCAGGGGCAGCACGTGCAGCAGGTGATCCTTTGGAGAGTACTCCCAAGCCTGCAGCAATGAGCGCGCCTGCGCAGTCATCACATCCTGCGGCAAGAGAACACCTTTCTGCGAAACGGAGTAGAGGTCAGATCAGGCCAATGGATTTCTCCAAAGAGGTTTGTTAACTTGGAGCAGCGGAACTGACCGGTCGATTTGTGGTGCCTGAAGTGTATAACATCATGCCAGCACCACCGGGGCCACTTTCATCCAAGGTTATGGGCTCAGAAGGGGTAGAGGTGTCGCCCTGAAACTTGGATAATTCCAAAACAGTTGGCTTGGATGCCAACCCGGTAGCCAACACATCCTGAGCTTTTTGCGAAAACTTGGACGAGGATAGCAGCAGTGCGGCCTCACTGTGGTCCAGTATATATTGCAGCTCTGGAGGGGGGAAAGCTGGTGCCAAAGGCACTGCAATAGACTTTGCCGCCAAGATGGCAAGGAGAGTTACTATACGGAGCAGGTGAGTACTTTGTATTATATAAAATAAGTGACAACAATGCCTGGTTTGGAACTCTCATGGGAGTCTAATTTGCTTACCTACATAGTCGTAGCTGTTTTCTACAAGGAAAGCAACACGCTCCCCATCCAGCTCACGCTTGCCCGAAGCCTCATAGAGCCGATCTCGGACCCTCGCCACATCGGCCAGCAGACCCCCGTACTTGAAGCACCTTCCGGATAGGGAGTGGATAACGGCGGTAGATTCCGGATCGTGTTTGCTGATGGCCTCAAATATGGGCAGCTTGGGGAGTGTTGTAGAGGAAGTCATCCTGGCGTAAGTAGCTAGGCTGAAACTTATTGCAGCGGGCAGTGTGCGCCTAGGTAGAAAACGGGATAGGAGTGATGGTGGTGGTGGAGGGTGGCATAGTCTCGCAAGGTTCCACATTACAAAAAGAGAGACGGCTCTACCCTGCCATTTATTTGAGCAGGGTGAGGGGAGGCAAAATAAAGGGAAAATGGGGGTTTGATGTACAAATGTGGAGGAGATTATCGCTCGCAGTAGGGCGGGGAGAAGAACGAATGGGGCTTTTTCACCCCAGACTCGGAATAATATTACCTAGCGAGCAAGGATGAATGGACCAGACAGTAGTAGGATGCAGTCGATGGAGCGTAGAGCAGGGCTGCTTGATTCCCGATGTCGTCCTCCGTGCTGCAGACTTGTTGGGAAAAGACCCGTAATATTATTATTTGTTGATTAATTTTTTTTCCCTTTTATCAAGTGGAGCTCAAGTTGGGGTAAAAAATGATAAATGCCATTACTGTACCTATGTAGGTAGTGTGTAGGTATGTATGTTTGGCAGATGTTACCTTACGTAGGCTAAGAGAAATGCTGGATAAGGTGAATGGACGAAATATTTGATGGAACAAAGCACGCAAAAATATTAAACTTGGTTTAAACTCGGCGTACGAGCGCTGTGACCCCTGACTCTTTGGTACAGCACTTGGCGGAGGACGGCAGGGTTTAGTGTGGAGGGGCGTAATGAATTGAGGCTTGCGCCGGCGATCTACCGAGCTGCAGCCAACCACGCGACAAACGATATTGATTATTTTTTTTTTTTTTTTTTTTTTTTTCCCTTTGTCTCTTGGATGTCGAGGTACCTACCTACCTCAACCAAGGACTTGCAGTGCGGAAATTCTTAATTGACTCAACACTGATTGCTTCAATCTCCAGCCTGAAATTCCAATCAATTTACCAAAGTACCCACCAAATTTGCACGGCTTACCAAACCGTGAAGACGTCGACACACTCGCTCACGCCATTTTATCAATCCATCAAACCAGGCTCAGCGCGCACAAGGTCAGCAACCAGCAAGCGTACACGGAGGCGTCAGCAAATTCAACGCACATCTTGACATGTTCCGCCGTGTGTGCCTCACCCTGCCCAGAGCTGCACGACCATACGCCAACATGGCATCCAACACGCCCATGGAGGATGCGATCAGGACCAAGGTTGGTAACCGCAAAACACGTTTGAAGACGCACAACCCACCCTTACCTCTTTTCTCCTTCTTCTTTCTGTTGTCCAGATAAGCGCGACCTTCCAACCATCCCGGCTCGAGATCCACAACGATTCCCACCTGCACGCCCACCACAAGGCCATGCAGGGCAGCACGTCTCGCGAGACGCACTTTAGGCTCGTCGTGACGTCGGAGCAGTTCCGCTCAAAGAACCAGCCCGCCCGCCACCGGGCCATATACTCGCTGCTCAAGGACGAGATGGCCAAGGAGGGCGGCATCCACGCCCTGCAGCTGAAGACCATGACACCCGAGGAGGACGAGAGGCAGAGGTTGAAGGAGGAAGAGCAGGCCAAGTAGGCGGCATCATGGCGATGACTAGGCAGGTCAGATAACCGTTATCGGTGGCCCTTGTTGGCTGCTCGCGCCTTGTGTTTTGATACAGTAGTAAGCAACGACAACCATGTAAACAAAATTTGCACCATCTGTAGTGCTATGAGCTAAGTATATGGCCACTCCGGACCCCGAAGGTGTACTCTAGCAGGTTTGCATATTTCAACCAAGACATCCGTATATTGGACTACTCGTGGGTCGGTTGCAGGTTCCATCTGACACCACTATAATATTCGCTCAGTCAAATCACGCATGGCAGGGCATGATCGAAACATGTCCCGGCAGGCTGTACCATTGGAAATATTGGCCGTGAGGCAGTTGACCTGATGTCCAGGTGTTTTCACTGTTCTGAACAACCAGACTCTCGCAACTTCGTAAAGGAGCTGTCATGGCAACGTGGCCTGTACTTCCTTCGCTGATCCAAGGGCAACTAAACGCCGGAGAACAAGACTGGTTTCAAGTTCGAGGAAAAGGAAAGTACCGCCCTGGTTATACAAGGCAAGAGTAAGGACGGGGACCGTGACAGAATTGTTGCGCCTGCGCAGGATGTTCTACCCACCAATGACGTCGGAGAAGGCAGAGAGAGCTATAGGTACATAAGGTACCTACCTTAACTTTGCTATTGCTTTACAAAATCTTAAACAACTACCTACCTTACCTACTAGGTACTTATCTCATTTACTTCAACGGCGATTTTACCAAGTCTACCAAGGTTTTTTTTTTTCTTTCTTTTTTTTTCTTTAACCTACTAATGTCTGCTATCACCACGTCTTTTTCATGACACAAAACGTTTACCTGCCCAAGTCTTTGTGATCTGCACCCACACATACAGACGCACACAGCGATTCCATCAAGCCAGCTGTGTTCCCGATTGGCTCTACTTTGTGGAGATGCCAGCATAGCCGGGCGTCTCTGCAGCACCCAAGAACGAGAAATAGCCCAATCAAGCAGAGAGACCATTTTAGTTCAATAAATTCGTGCTGAGTTTTGCGCCGACATGCGCATAACTAGGTGCCCTTCTGCGCTTTCACTACCTGCGCAATAAAATGGATGATATAGGAATCGCCCGCACTAGTCGGGGCATGATAAAGCATCTTGCATTCCCGGGTTTAACTTCTCTGTACATTCCTACTCTTGTTCAGAAATGGGATATGTCCAAGACTCCAATAAAGCCCCAGTTTGCCTTGCTAACTCAAACGAAGGATAGCTTTCGAATATGCAGCTCGTGCAGGTTCCCCTTGACTCGGCCAGTCAGATGCAGGTCCATGAGCAGAAGTCATGGGAGGGTACATTTGCGAAATCGCCTGCCCGGAAGTCGAGCGCGAAATCCGAGATGGCAATGTTGCCAGCATCCTTGGATGTAACGGACTGTTTCTCAACATGTAAAGCAGGGGATAATATGCCATCTCGCGAGGTGAGATCCTTATACTGCTCAGAAAGCAGAGGTCAATCATGGACTTTTTTTTTTATTCCATGCTGACAGCCCTTTTTTGGTCTTGTAGGACAAGCCTGAGGCACACCACGAGCGCCTCCTATCAATCCCGGCACAAGGCTCTCTTTCCGCAACCATGTCCATGGCTAGAATTCTGACTGAGGACCTTGTGTCTCGGGTTGTAACGCAATTCAGCATCTTGACAGTCTCTCCTAGAGCCGACCACAGAGCCCCTTCGTCGGAATGGAAAACGGAACAATCGCAAGGCACCAGCCCTGACCCGATTAGCACACGGAAACAAGCCCAGGTAGGCGAGATGAATGAAAATAACGATAAAGAAGAAGACGAGGACAGACGTGGAGATAAATCAATAGAGCCTCCACGTCGGGAGTCCTCCAAGATACTCCGAGGAAAAAAGCTCGCCTGCCCTTACTACAAATATGACACCCATAGGTACGACCGCCGGAGTGTCACGCATGGTTCTTGTTGTGGACCTGGGTGGCCTTCCATCCACAGGCTCAAGTAAGTATGGTGATTCTTTTCAGTTGTGACCGCAGGCTAATATCATCATCAACAATCTAAGGGAGCATCTGTACAGAAAACATCAAATTGTGAACAGCTGCAACCGCTGCTGTCAATCTTTTACTTCCAGTAATGATTTGTATGCGCACATGGTCGCCCCCGAGCCATGTCGCGTCATAAAAAGGGACCCCACCGAAGGCTTCACGCAGGACAAAAAGGAGAGGATCGAATCTGTAGGGCGCTACAAAGGTGGCACTTCGAAGCCAGAAGATAATCGCTACCATTGGCGGGAGATATATCGCATTCTCTTCCCCGAGGTGGCCCCGGAGGATATTCCGTCGCCATGTAAATTTGCACTCCTGTCATATTATTACGCGATATCCGGCATCTTAACAATGGTGCTGACTTGATTGCCAGATTACGAAGAAGCGGATGACCATCAAACGCCAGCTGGTGGATGTCGACCCATACTATCGTCACCAAACGAGCGCAGAAATACTCTTCAGCTTACTAGCGACTCCTCTAACGATGAGCATGATGTAGATCAAAATTGTGTAGAGAAACATGAAGATGGGGATGACCAGAACCAGGAGGAGACTCAGAAAGACGCGGACGAACTTAGTTCTATTCAACAGGCGACTGTTGACAGACTGATGACATTCTTCTTTGAACAGTTCAACAGGGAAACCGGAGTCACGACTTTCAAAGGGGGACAAGGGTCTGCCAACGCGGGTGGCAGTTATATCGACCAATCAGAGCAGCAGACGGACGCTGGGGCTGACGATTCTGGGAGCGGAATAAATGGCCGCCGCAGCCCTCGTAGACCGCCAAAACGAGGCAAACATGATGATGACGACGACGGAGACGGAGACGAATACAAGCCCCGGGGGAAGCGACCAAAGATTGACTCACCTCTGGCCAGGAAGTTGGCTTGCCCTTTCTATAAGCGCAGTCCACGACGATACAAGGGGCAACGCTCGGGGAAGCGGTCGGCTTGCTGCGGGCCAGGCTGGAGTTCGATGCACCGGGTCAAGTAAGTGCAAACATGAAGCATGCCCACTGCTCCTCTACCATGACATTAGCTGCCGGAACATGAGCTAAATGTGAGAAATCCGCGATTTTTTCGCCGGTCTCCCTGCTACCAACAGAGAACATATCTATAGGAGTCATGGCCTCAAAAATGTTTGCTCCCGGTGTTTCGAGCGGTTCAACGACCAGGAAGAGCTAGATAGCCACACCAGAGCCGCGGTATGGTGCGAGCCACACAACGGTGTTATGCTTGACACCATCACGCCATCTCAAGAGAAGAAGCTCAAATCCCGCAAAAAGGATCCCGAGGCTGTCAGCGAAGCGCAAAAGTGGGTAAAGGTGTATAGGGAGATCCTGTTCCCCGACTTGCCCCATGACGAGACCCCAAGCCCATGTGAGTCCTCAGCCGCCGGGTAACCCGTTCCCCCGGCAGTCACTGATCAGATACAAAAACACCCGCGTCTCAGTCTACGAGGATGAAGATGTAAAAAAGGAAGACCAGCTGGAGGATTATAAGGCGTACCTCCGGCGGGACCTGCCACCTTTGGTCAGGAATTGGCTCGAACAGGAGGTTGGACGGCATCTCGACCCCGACGAAGACGAGTTAAAGCGTCGCGTCATCGAGATTGCTCGGAAGCTCCAGCTGGAGCTTTTTGAGAGCTACCTGAAATCAGAAGACCCAGAAGCGCCTGGGACCGCGCTTGCCGAGCCAGAAACGGCCCCGTCTGCTGTGCCAGCACCAGACCTCCCCGAACCTGCCACTGACGTCGTAGCTGCCTTCCATCAAGGTGACCTGGTCGTCGACGTGCCTCGGGGGCTTGATGATGCCACGGGACCTGCCGATCAAGCAGTCATGGGAGGCGAACCTGGCGCGCGGCCCGAGGTTGAGGATCTGTCTGCAATCGATATTTTCGACTTCACATTCGACATGTTGAACTGGGAAACTCTACCGGATCCATGGTCGACTTTGGTTTTGGGCCATAGTCACACGTTTGGGAGCCTCGAAGTGGGAAGAACCAGCGGTGGTGAATCCTGGAGCTCTGATTTGGCACAAATTTCGGGCTGACTATCCTTGTTGCTGTTCGAATTAGGGGCTCAGACCCGAAGGCATGGTGTGATGATCACATAATGATGATGTAGCGTACTTATCTTTACTATCTTTTTTTTCTATATAAGGGGACTATGCCGATCTGCGATCAAATGTTCACCAGAAAGGCCAAACGGGTGCAGGTTGCATCACAGACAAACGCAAGTTGTTAGTGGTCTTTGTTTGGAATAGAGCTCCGCCGAATCGTCAGATCGAAACCGATTTTGATCTCTGTCTGCAACCACCTCGAGATACAAAGCTATTAGGTCTAGAAATAGATCGCCTTACCGCAAGCTCCATATGACCTAAGCGCGGGGCTTTGCCGAACCTAGTCTAGTCAACCAACTCTAACCCATCATCCATTCATACAAACAGCATGCAATCTCCGCTCTGATGTCGATGGTGAGATGGGGCCAAAAATAAATCGGCTTAATACATTTCTTTCAAATCAATCCAGTTCGAGCTCTGACAAGGCTTGGTTGACAAACGACTCCCCACTTGTCGCGGCCGCACTACCTGCCGCTTCCCTCGAACTGCTGCTCCCCTCCTTTGCACCATCCTCATCGTCGCTCCTGCTCCCCTCGCTTTCCGTTTCTGGCGGAGTTTGCAACCCCGTCGCAGCCATGCCGCTGCCCGTCGCCTTCCGCCGCCTCCGAAGCATGCAAGTCTCCACCGTGATGCCGGGCCCAAAGGCACAGCCGACGACGTAATCTGCCGGTTCCCTGCCGCCGGGGGTCAGCGCATCCATCTCCTTTTGCCGCAGGCAGTCCAGTACGCTAAAGATGGTCGCCGAGCTCGAGTTTCCATGGTTCATGTACGTCGAGTAGCTGGCCCGCATGTGCTCTGGGGTGATACCCATGGCCTTCTCGGCTCCGGTCAGAATCGTTGCACCGCCAGGGTGCATGGCCCAGTCGAAATCAGAAGCCTTGGCGTATGTTGGTGGCAGTGGTGGCAGAGATGCCATCAGTGAGGCGAAAGAAGACTCGAGCACCGAGGTGGTGAGTTGTGGCACGCGTGGCGTTAATACTACTTTCCATCCTATTGGCCAAACCCTCGTCAGCACCGACCCGTCCGGGATTTACTATTGTTGGTTATCGGGTCATAAGTAAGCACGTACCCACAGGGTCAACATCAAAACCCAAATCATATTCCGTATCTGGAATCGTTCTGTTTTGCCAGCCTAGTAATTCATACGCCGGCTCCTTGGCATCAGGACCATGGCCGAGCCCATTGCTCAAAACAACCGCACTCGCACAGTCGGAGAAGAGACAGACCCCGATTCGCGTGTTCTGTTCGGCGTTTATGCTGTCGAGTTCGCTGCGCACAAAGGTCGTGCTGACCTCGAGGGCCATGACCAGGATCCTGGCGGGCAGGCCACGCATGGCATGACCGAGCGCCAGGTTGGCCGCCGTCCTCAGGGCCGCGAGCCCACCGCTGCACCCGACGCCATGCAGGAGCACCTTCTCGACCGATTCCGACAGGCCCAGCTCGCGCGCCACAAAGTGGTCGTAGCCAGGGTTCGCGCTGTCGGTGCACGTGGTCGACACGACGTGCGTTATGCTGGCCGCGGCTGCCGCGGGGTCCGTCATACCAGCATCCTCAAATGCCTTTCGCGCGGCGCTGACTGCCAGCGGGACGCCGTCGCTCATAAAAACCTTGTGTAGCTCCGATATCGACGGCGCTGCCGCTTCGTTTACGATGGGGTGCTCCGGGTCGCCGACAGAGGAGCGGGCTTCGATTCCAGTATACCTGTTTATGGCCAGTACCTTGGTCATACTGTGCCCCCGAGAGAGAAAGTCGTTAGTGCGTTTTCCATTGAGCCCTTTCGCAGCGGGTGCATGGCCGCAAGGAGCGGGGCACTTACGCCGGGGATTCTGGGTAGAAGCGCTTCGCAAGCGTCTCGACGGCGTCTGGCTTGAGGGCGTACGGAGGGTATTGTGATCCCACACCCAAGATGGAGAGACCCAGCTCCCGAGAGCTGGGGCTAACTGATGGTGCCATGGTATGGTCTGGGTAAAGTAGTGGACTGGTTTGGGGGGGTGGCCGCCAACACGATCGAATCCTAGTAGGCTTGTGCACGTCTGGCGGGATGAGGTTGCCTAGGTACAAAATCAAGCAGAGCAATCTGTCTTGCTGGCTCAGCGTCGCCTCGAGAGATTCAGCACTCTGAAAATAAATTCGAGGGACAAGCCAGCTCCGATGTCTTCGACGGCCGAGGCACAAAGTGGGGGGGCCTCTAAAACTAGAGACGGGAGTTCTGTTGACTATGCCCCCACCAATACCGAGTGTGTGCTAGGTAGGTAAGGTAGTTGGGAAAAGGTGGAAGCCTCGTTTTTAGGAATAGTCTGTTCTTCTATCGTCTTTAATTTTTCGAATAGTGTATGAATCTCAGCCTGGTTTTTTTTGGTGTGGTTTGGGAGGAAAGAGTGTTGGAAATATCCGAAGGAGGCTTGGTCGCAATAGGTTCGGGAAAGTGTAGGGGTTGGTTCCAAGTCGGAAAATGTATGAAGTCAACCTCCCGTCACTAAAGAGGGAAAACATTACTGTAGGTACAGACCCTGGTTTAAAAAATACGAATCCCTGCCACGTACGTACCCTATCCGACCTTATGCGCTCCACGCGACAACTAATAGTATACACGAGGTAAGTAAAGTAAGGTAGATAGCAAAATGTACCTTACTCTCTCTCTCTCTCTCTCTTCCCGGCAATCTCGAGCTCCACATCTCCGCGGTTGTACCTGACAAAGTACAGTAAGTACAGTGATAATTGAATTGAACCTTTCCGTGATACGAAACTGTACAGTGCAATTTTTATTTTTATTTTTATATCTTGTTGATCTCATCCCACATCTCGGTTCACTTTGTCCTCAACCGAACTATTTCCCATCAGTTCTCTTGCACACACCGAGTGTTTGGACGAGATCAGCCATCCCAATCCCGTACAGGTCGTACGTTGTGCGCCGCAACGTAATTTATTGACAAAGCAAAGCTCAATTGACACCGCCTACGAGGGGAACGTCCTTTGAAGTGGGACGCCGAGCCTAAAACTGCATGCTGCGGGCCGCCGTTTGGACTTGGGACATGCCATTTCCACTTTCAAAAAAAAAAAAAAAAAGAAAAAAAGAAAAAGGTCGAAACTGACTCCAGAAGCAAGGGACTTTGGTGCTCAGTAAGCCAATCACGACGCTCAATTCACTAATCAACCGGGGACGGGGGACCCAGAAGTTCCCACCCACCAAAGTAAAAGGTAAGATAGTTTAAAGTTGGAGGGGCAAAAAGGAGCTACATCCTAATCAGGTAGGTAGGGTGGGGGTTTTTTTTTGGGACAAAGTACCTCGGAACGCAACGAAAGTCGGGTTTATTGGGGTTGCTAGAAAGTCCATATCGATGACGCCTCTATGTACGTACACAACCGAGGCTGAACAGAGTACTGCAACCAACCCATTGTTTAATGGCTGCGGCGTCTTGGAATTAGTTGATCAAGCCCAGGTTTTAATACCTAAGCTTGCTAAGGTACCAGGGTGTCTTTTTGTCTGTATTCGTTCACCTTGAATCAAAAGAACCGAAACCACAATTTGTACATGATGGCGTGATATTGCAATCAGGTTGTGCAGACAAAGATCAGTCAAAATCTAGTTTGGATCTGAACGGGTTGGTCCGAAGGTCAATTATAGAGCCCAGATACATTTTACTTACTCTCTGCTTTTCTACACCGTAGGTGTAGTGTACCTTTGACAGCTCGGACGGCTTCGAACCGTTCACTGCCTGCCCAGACTACTGTACCACCTCACCTAACGTAGCAGCTCTGGTCTTGTTTATTCGAACCCAAAACACGCGCGACACATGGTCAAAATTCAATTCCAAACGAATAAGCTAGATAAATTTAGACGAGATCGAAGTGAAAACAATACCGAGAGGCTACCACGTAAGATGAAAATCCTCGTATAATGAGTAAGGTAGGCGAGCAGCCAGGGTAGGTCTATGTACATTACGTGCTGCAGCCCGAGTACGGGAGTCCCATATTGAATAAGCACCCCCACCCACAAATTGTAGTTGAGCAACGTACAAAGCGAGCTTACCTCAAACCTACCTACCCTGTATAATTTGCCAGTTAAGAGATGGAAATCTTCAGATGTCCTACCGGTAAGCAAAAAAAAAAAAAAAAAACCAAGCCTCCACAAACAGGCAGTGCTTGATCACGCGTACTACCCGTCGTTGCAACGTCGACAAAAAATTCAAGCATCCAAAGCGTCAAAGCTCCCGAGAGCGCGAGTCACACCCAGTTTCAGCGTCCTCAATCTCCAGGGACGAACGATCGACAAAGCAACCGAAGACGAAATAAAAGACACAATTAAAATATTAAATATATTCTTAAAAATATATATTCTTAAAAATAAGTAAAAAAAAGAATAAACGGGAACTAGTGCAGCGACCGTGACACAGCGTTAGTTAGCTGCACCCTGGGGGCAGAAGAAGGGGGAGGCGAAAACGAATCTTTTTTTGGGGTTGTTTTTTTGGAAAAAAGAAGAAGAAAAAAAAAAAAGAAAAAACAAATCACAATGCCGCTACTCCTCGCAAAGCTCCCATTGGTCCTCCACATAGTGGCCGAGACGGGCGCGGCCAACTCCTTCATCCGGCACCCGCGCACGCAGCTGCGGATCCGGGGCGCCGACCACGCCGATGTCCAGCGCGAGGCCGACCTGGTGTGCGCCAACCTGGGCGGCGCGCTCCTGGCCACCAACCTCGTCGCTCTCGTCGTCATCTTGAGCCCCGGTGGTGGTGTTGGTGGCGCCGCCGCCGCTGAGGTCCTAGACGAGACGAGTCGCCTCCTCGTGCTCGCCCTGGCCTCGTACCACGTATGGCCAATGTACAGGGCCTTTGCCAGGCTCACGTCCCCGGGCGCCGCGCTCAAGTACCAGGATGTCCCCATGGGGGGACCAGCGGTCCATCTGATTGTCCACTGGGTCTGCTTCGCGAGCTTGTTGTGTTCGGCGCTATTTGGGGGGTGAACACACTCGAAAAACGATAGATATAGCTGGCAAGCTTTTTACTCTCTATTCACGCCAATTGACCACTCGGATGACACCACATTCAAATCAGAGTAAAGCGAATAGAATCTCTTTTTTTTTAGCACCATTAGACGACCACAGGACAGCCAATCTTAATTTTTTTTTCTTCTTTTCTACAATTCTTTTATACTTAATCAGTCTAGCCTGTCGCTGGATTATCTGCAGAGATCACTAGCCAAAAAGTCTGAGGCCAGGGCCATCAACATCAACGCCGCCCATATCTTCATCCTCGGAAGCACCGTCGGCGTCCTCGCGCAACTCCATCTTCTGACCAAACAGCGTACCGAAGAAGCGATCGATGGCGTCCTGCTCCCACGTTCTCCGGTCCTCAGGCGCCATAAAGTTCTGCAGCTTTTCATGGACAGTGAATCGCAGCTTGCGACCCTTGCTAGCCCTTCGGTCAACAACCTTCCTGGTCCTGGCCTCCTTGACGGCTGCCCACTTCACCGTCGGCACAGATCCTCCGGCAGCTGCAGAGCCGTCCAATGTCCGCTGATCCACGAGCTCCTTGAGCAGAAGCTGGTAGAAGTCGGCATCGTCGTAAATATTCTCATCCTCTTGTACCTTTTTGCTAGACTGTATCGGAGCACACGACCGAGGAACACGTGTGCGCTTGATCAAACGATCCGGGTTGACCAACTGGTCCTCGAGAACCGAAGTCAGTGACTCGACTGTTGTAGTACCCAATTGTCGCTTGGATGTGACAGCAGTGGTGCTCTTTGTCTTGCTCGACCATTTTTCCAACACCTTCTTTCTGTAGGATGCTGCCCTAGCTTCTACTACCCCCATATCTTCCCATAGGTCCTGCAGAGGCGTGTTCATGTCGACATCTCTTTTCCGTTTTTGGCCAGCTGCTGTGGTTGACAAGCCCGGCGTAAGAGACCGGCGGAACGTATCGATCGTGCTCCATAACTTCAGCGCCGCTTCCTCGGCAGCCTGGTACGGCTGATCCTCAGTAGACTCGCTTTCGGGCAGGGTACTCATGGAGTTGACAGCGACTAACGCTTTCTGAAGTCGAATACGGATGTTCAGAAGGGAGTCGAATGAGCGTCTTTGTTGACGAACCGCGCGTCCCTTGTCTAGACCGGCGACGGCGGCTTGGGATTGTGCGCCTCCGTTTTGTGCACCATCTTGTCCCATCATCTTCCGGAGTTGGGCAGTGAGGTCTGAATTCTTGGCATTTTCCTCTTCGTCGCTTTCGCCCTCTAAGCCATCCTCGTCGTCTTCTTCGTCCTCGTCGTCTTCTTCGTCTTCTGAAGCATCGCTTGGATCGGAGACTTCGTCGCTCTCCAATCCATCATCTTCATCACCCGAGTCTCCAGATCCTTCAGCCAGGTCCGACTCGGCGCTACCCGCATCCTCCTCATCTTCCTCAGAGTCGCTTAGGAAATCAGCTGCAATGGGGCGTTTGCTGCGGCGTGCGCTTTCGACTCTGGGCTTTGAGCTGCCACGGAAAGTAAACTTTGCAAATTTCTCCTCATCCCTGGCTCCGAGCGCTTCGTCGCTGTCTATCTCTTCATCGTCGTCGACGTGATCGGCCTCGAGGTCGGCGGTGTCTGGGTCGGCAAACTCCTCAGCTGAGGAGTCGTCTCCCCCGGACTCGGAATCCTCTTCATCGGACTCTTCTGCACTGTCTTCGTCGCTTTCGTCGAGTGCTGACCGGCTCACTCGCTTTCCTCTATACTGTGGTCCAAGGTTGTCGACATCGGCCTGGCGGAGCTTGCTCTTGCTGTTGATTCAAAGTCAGTTCGTACCCAGTGGAAGAGGGGGGCCATGCCATTGACCTACCCAACAGAGACATAGTGCTCGGTTCCGGTGAGGCCATCTGAATCGCCATCGCTGTTGCTATCGTCATCACTGCCATCGGCAGGGACGTCGGCTTCAGGGTCGTAGTCTAGTGCGGTTGCGAAAGGTTAGAAATAGGTACCGCACAGCAATCAAATTCAAAATTAAATCACGTACCCTTGACAGCCTTCTCTTGAAGCTCGGAAAGCTTTTGCGTACGGCCCTTTTTGGGTGCCATGGTGGACTGTGTGCTTGCTTTCTCAGGTCGTAGTGCGTTTGAGTTGGCAAAACCGCGATCGGACTATCACAAGCAGCGGCCGAGAGAAATCGCGAAAGCTATCAGACAGACAGAACCCCACCCAAAATTTGCAAATTTTAGCGGGTCCAAAGTTTCTGCCAAATCGAGCCGCCTTCCGTATACGGCTTAGGAGGATCATCTTAGTACTTCGTACCTGCGGGTCCATTACAGATGCATGATGGATGTCCCAGTCCTTGCAGTAAGTAAACATTTCCCATCTCAATACTTTGATTCGTATACGAATGCGCCCGGAGCAAAACGGCAAAATCATGCAAATATGAATGTGATACACCGACGAGCGTTTCACGCTCTGCGGTCTCTCCAGCACGAGAATCCTCTAGTGAGTGAATACTCCAAACATGGCAAAAGTAGAGCTTTGACAAAGCTACCAGAGATCAAATCCGGTCCTTTAGATTCAGTACCAGCTGCTGACACGTGACTACCCATTCAGGGGCTTCCTCGCACGGGAACCATACCGCGGATGCAGCGTGGGCTCCCGCAGAAGCGGAGGATAAAAGATGTAACCAAAGTCATTGCCGTATCTTCCGCAAAGGGTGGTGTTGGCAAGAGCACTGTAGCTGGTTCGTTTTTTTTTTCTGTGCCCCCGGCTTTGTTATTCTCTTCACTTGCTGTGCTCAAGGAGATGAGACGAGGGGAAAAGTTCATAACCAAGCTGACAATGTTGCTGATGATAAAAAATAACAATCGAACCAAAAGCGAACCTTGCTCTTGCGTTTGCTAGACTTGGCCACCGTGCTGGAATCCTGGACACCGACATCTTTGGCCCATCGATACCCACCTTGTTCAACCTGTCTGAAGAGCCACGGTTGTCGCAGAGTAGGTCTACTGCTTACTGAGCTCAGCCCCTTTTACACTGGCTATCTCCCGCTGAAGTTTGAACGTCTCTGATAATGGATGACATTTGTCCCCCCTTTTCTTTCCCGCTTTTAGACAACCAGCTGCTGCCCCTATCCAACTATGGAGTCAAGACCATGTCCATGGGCTACCTTGTCGGCGAAGAATCCGCCGTAGTCTGGCGCGGACCCATGGTCATGAAGGCCCTGCAGCAGCTCCTGCACGAAGTCGACTGGGGCGGTCTGGACGTGCTGGTTCTGGACCTGCCACCAGGGACCGGAGACACCCAGCTGAGCATCACGCAGCAAATCTATGTTGATGGTATGTATCAACAATCCACCTTCACACTCCCCACGTAACCCAACTAACCTCAGCAAAAAAAAAAATACACACACAAAACGACAACCTCCGCAGGCTCCATAATCATAACCACACCTCACACCCTAGCTGTGCAAGACGCCGTCAAGGGCATCGACATGTTCAACAAGGTGTCTGTGCCGATCCTCGGGCTGGTGCAAAATATGTCTGCCTTTGTCTGCCAGCACTGCCACGGCGAGACGCCCATCTTTGGGCCCGGGTCCGGGATCGTAAAGGAGGTGTGCGACAAGCGCGGCATCGAGCTCCTCGCAGATCTTCCCCTGCACCCGAGCATCTCGGGTGATGCCGCGAGCGGTCGCCCCACCGTCGTGGCCGAGCCCGAGAGCTCGAGGGCGGCTCTCTTTATGAAGATTGCCCAGGCGGCTGGGGTCAAGGTTGGGCTTTGAAGGGGCGTGATCTCACTTGTGTGTATGGGTTGGCAACGATATGTAAAGGTAACCGTGTGATCCAAAGCGTGTATGTTTATATGTGTATGTGGCGCTGGTTAAACCATGACCCGAATATGCACTAGCACTATGAAGCTGCATGTCACATTGGCATGGTGGCGTCACTGTTGTCGGAATTTGTACTATCACCATGTATATCTCGTTCCTTCTAGGTCTCATACCCAATTATTTACTGGGAACAGATTCACGAATGTACGCTGTTCACCCATGACTTCTTGGCTGAAGTAAGGCCCAGGAAAACACTTCCCTGCTCCCTACATGATCAAGGTGTGGCTAAGCTATCATTTAGAAGTTGCTGTGCGCAATGACAAGTAGCTACCATTTTGATCGGATTATTTGCCCAATGCATCGAAGCCAAACCGTGATTACCCAACCTTGAAGCCAGCCATCCCATCACCTCATTCAACACCCTTCAAGGTTTAGTTGCGAAGTTGTGGAGACTACAAAGCGGTTAGTCGTCGTCTTGTCCGGTCGAGCAATGTGGACTTCAAGACTCACCTAATGTCTTCCCGATTTTCAGGACTCATTAGTCCGTTCCGATTATCGTTTGTTGGCCCGCTGCTGGCAACATTTGCGACGGCTTTGGCCTTCTTCTTCGCGCCCTGGACGCGGCTGAGGTGCTCAAAATAGCCTTCCGGAACCTCTGTCTTGTACTTGCCACAGAAGACACCAACCTCGAAATCGTTGACATCGTTGTTGGGCCCAGCTGCATCAAAACATGCGGCCTTGAGATCATCGAGAGATTGATATACAACCTCGTCTGCATCGATAAGCGTGGCGACTTCCTCCCTCGTCTTTCCATGAGCGATAAGCTCAGCCGGGTCGGCAAGGTCGATACCGTGGACGTGGGGATGTGTCACTTCGGGACTACATGAGACGAAAAGAACCTTGGTTGCACCAGCCTCCCTCGCCATTTGAACAATCTCGCGCGAGGTAGTTCCCCTCACAATCGAATCATCCACCAAGCATACAACCTTGCCATTGAACTCGGATGCGATCGGCGAAAGTTTGCGACGGACACTCTTTTGCCGTGCCTGCTGACCAGGGAGGATAAATGTCCTGTAGACGTAGCGGTTCTTGACGAAAGCGTTGGAGAAGGGCTTGTTCAGCTCTGTAGCCAGTACAGCCGCCGAAGTATTACTTGTCTAAAACATAAGGCTAAGTCAGTAATCGTGGTCCATCTGGATGGCGCCAGTACGAGCTGATGACGACTAGAATACTTGCGCACCTCGGGAACCGGAATTACTGTGCAAGAAAGAGTGCAGGATTAGCGTCTGCCCGGGCTCGAGTTGATCAGTACAACCATAGTATTACTTACTGACGTCAATCTCCTTGATTGCCTGCTCGCTCAGCGTCTCCCTCATCTTCTTGGCCAGCTTCAAGCCCATGTTCTGCCGGCTGCGGTGTACAGACACTCCATCAATGTGGCTGTCGGGCCTGGCAAAGTATACAAATTCAAAGATGTCTGGAGTGTAGGACTTCCTCTCCACGATCTGGCGGAACTCGGGGGTACCGTTCTTGCGGATGAATACGGCCTGTCCGGGAAGAATGTCCACGATGTTGCTGAAGCCCAGTTGGGTCAGGGACACCGACTCAGAAGCCAGGAAGTAGTCTGTAGCGCCTTCCAGAGTCGCCGACGGACGGGAGCCTAGGCAAAGTGGGCGGATGCCGTTCTGATCACTGTCAGAGGTAAATTGTCAGAACCATCGTGCTGCTGGCTTCAATTACGATACAGACTTGGGGTAAATATTACCGGAATCCAAGAATACCAAATCCTGCGATCATCGCAGTGCACGCAAAGGCGCCGTGGCACCTCGCATAGACCTCGCGAAGAGCGGTAAACACATCGTCCACATTTGCTCTGGCCTTGTTAAGCTCGTAAAGGGCATGCGCAAAGACATTGAGCCTGGATGCAGTAGCAATCTGATCAGCAAGAGCCCGTTCCCTGGCCGGCCTCATACGTCATTCCGAGACCTACAGCAGTTCCGAATCCGAATCAGTGTTGACGTGGCGACGAGCCTCGCGGTCCAGGAAGCTGATGAGCTCCGGGCTGTTGACAAGGTTTCCGTTGACGCTCATGGATAGACCGAACGGGGAGTTCACGTAGAAAGGCTGGGCTTCGGACCTGTGCACGGGTGCCGGTTGTGTCAGGAACGTCAAGATCCTCGAGAGCTGGGCCTCTTTGATGGGAGCAACAAAGGACGTGACAGCACGTACGCCGACGAAGTTCCAGCAGTGGGGTATCTCAGGTGGGCGATGCCCATGAAGCCTGGTAGGTCGGCCGTCTTTCGGCCCTCGTCAAACACCTTGGCGGCCATACCATTGCCCTTGCACTGATACACCCTGCCGCCTTGGCACACGGCGATACCGGCAGCATCTTGCCCGCGCTGTATATTTCCAGCGTCAGCGAACCTGCAGTTGTTCCCTCAAAGTCTTGAACAAAAAGAACTGCCATCTGCAGGAACCGTCCCTCTGTCTAGGATAGACTGCCAAAAGGTTTACGGGATGGCAGGCCGATCACTGCGGGGTGGTTTTACTGACGTGCTGAAGAAAGTACAAAGACTCGTGCAGGTCGACGGCGGCCGACTGGGCTTTTGTGTCGCCCAACTAATTCCCCTCAAGACATTTAAAGGTTAGCGTTGAAGTTGCTTTTCGCCGGGTATTTGCGCCTTGTGGCGCGTTCTGTCTTTTTTTTTTGCGCGAGGCGCGTCGGCAAAAGTAACATGGGCCTTCTTTTTTTTTTTTTTCATGTTATTTTTTTTTGGAGGGGGAGGGGTTAGAAAAAAATGGCCTACAAGGAGCGCAGATACACCACACATGGTTTCGACTCGTTCTTTCGGCCCTGGGGGAAGGGGATGCAACGTTGGAAGGGGGGTATAAGATTTGAGCGAAAACGAAAAAAAAAAGTCTACCGGTCCAACAACACAAAAGACCGCTTCCTCAAAAAAGGCGACGCCGATCTTGCAATAACTGGGCACATGATGTAAATTTTTCAACGAGCAGCGGTTGTCAAGGCTTTATCAACGCTGACCAAAGACAAAAAACATTTTCCCCAGAGTTTTCCCACCCCGAATTCGGCAAGGAAACAGGGTGCTCCTGACTTTGGAGCTAAATTTTTTGATCCACAGCATAGGTAGCTCCACAGGATCATGTTTGGACGGTGATTTGATTGGCTGCCCGTTAACAAAATGCAGCCACTATGGACGTAACGGATCTAAAGTTCAGGCAATGAATGAGTGCATGTGCATAGTAAAATCCCTCGCAAGCCTCACTGCCTACTATCCGTATAGCCTCCCAACTTCCTTCTTCCTTCCCGTCCATTAGTTGGGAGGACGATTGGATGTTTGCACATGATTGCTACAAACAAGCACACACCTACACTGCAATATAGAAAAACAGACATACATGCTAAGGTAGACAAACATTTGAAATAACCACTAAAGGTTTAATTTTTTTTTTTTTTAGCCTAGCTACCTAATCTAAGTCAAGGGAATAATAAATCGAGCAGTTTTGTTTCATGTCTCTCGATGGTTGTATAGTCAAGTCCTACCCATTGCCGAATTCACACACTCACAATCACATCATACAATACACATCAGCAGCCATATGTGACCAGTGTCAAGCATGCTCTCCGCTTCCTTGCCAAGCACCCAACGTTATTAAACAAATGAGCTCACCGCAAACCGCCCAAAACCATCAAACTCTGCCCAGGTTTGTGGACTCACAAGTTCAACCTCTTGTTTTCCACCCATTCAGTCAAGGTTGCCAATGCTGCAAGGGTGACAACATCGCGCTCATCCGTCTCCTCGTACCTTTTCCTCAACATAGCAAGGTACCTGTCATAGTCAAAGGCAGACCTCGCTTGTCGCTTGGCGTCCTGTCCCTTTACGCTGGCAAGTACCGCAATATCTGCGAGGCCATCATTTACAGGACGTGCTCGCAGGTATCGTACCAGTCGTTCAAGATCCCGTTCTGGGTGCCATTGTAGAATAGCCAACGGGTCTAACCTCCGCACGACAGCCGTCTGCAATTCCTGAGCCTGCTCGGCAAGAGCCAGGCAACGCACCTCCTTGACGACAAGGCCAAAATTGACGGGATGCGTGCAGTCCTGACCGTTTGCGAGATACCTGTAGGCAAGAGCGCAAGCTTCAGCGATCCAGGCCTTGGGAATGTGAAATTGCTCCAGCTCCAAGAATTGCTTGACGCCTTGTTGGTTTTGCTCGCTCGCATTGTAGGGCGTGTTGGCGAACTCCATCGCAACACGGGCGATAACGTCACGGACAGCCTTGGCTCGTGAGGTTCTGTCCGAAAGATGCAGTAAAACAGTAACCGCCTGGGACCAATGCATCTTCTCCATCAACTGCGCACCATAAGACACGGTAAGCGAGTCTGCCTTGGCACTAGATTCGAAGGATGTCTTGCCCGCGACCGAGAGCAACTGCCCAAGTTGCCAACACAGAGAGTAGTCGGTGTGGGAGGGCGAGCAGCTTTCAGGCCGAAGAACATCTTCGAGCTTGGCCCTTCCGCCATACAGCTTTAACAAACCCCACATCAAATCTTGGATGTTTTCGGAATTCTCTTTGTCTTCGCGCGCCGCCTCGTCCAGATACCATGGCCGAGGCTCTGGGATTAATCCTTTGCCCATGTCCTCGTCTGCCTTTTCGATCGCCTTGGAGATATCATCTCCCGTTGAAATACCGTACCACAGTCGAAGACCGAACGCCTGCTGCCAATCAAGTCCGAACTGATTGGACAAGATCAGAGTGTCGAGGCGATTCTCACTGCCTGCTCCGGTCTTCCCCTCGCACACAGCAACGTCACCCGCAAGCAGACCATATATGGCTCGGAGAGGACTCTCAATCTCGGAGAGTACATCGCCGTCGTACCATACTTGTACTTGCTCCGCCATGTCCTCCCTTGCTTTGTCGCTCGTGCCCACCAGGGCAGTGAGTGTAGCTAGCTTGTAGTGCTTGCCGTCAATGAGGTGCTTACAAGCGTCGGCAACCTGATGACCAGCAAGGGAGAGGAAAGCCTTTTCATCGCTTCTGCTGGCTTCTGCGGTAGCAACAGACGTCTTATCTTGTACCAGCCTTTGCCAGAATTCGGACAGTTTCCGTCGCCGCAGGAGCTGCCCATTGGCGCCCTCGATAGGGTCAAATAGAATGCTGGCTAACTCCCATACCAAAATCTCGTAGCTCGTAGCGGAAGTGGTGTTGGATATATCGTTGACAATGTCCTTGAAGAGAGGGACTCTCTCTGGCTGGACAACCTCGGGCACATTACCTGGCCCAAGGCGAGTGGCAATCCAAGATCGGTGGTGAGGTTCCGCGCCCAGCTGTGGTGAGTTGTGGGATAATTTGAGGGACCAGACCTCACGCGCCTGTGTCGAGATACCCGTGCTGATCTGGAGCAGGTTACCTGCAGGCTGTTTGTAACCCGGAGACCTGGCCATGAGCAGTTTGTTGTCTGGACCCCATCTCGGCTTGAAGGAGTTACGAAGCTGCCGCTGCCGGGCGTCTAGGTCCATGGTACCCGCCGCCCCGTCTTGGTGTTGTCTTTGATACGGCCACTGGAAAAGCAAATTCTTAGCAATCTGTAATTCTTTTTTTTCTCTTCTTCCTTTTTCTCTTCTTTTCTGCTCAACCTCTTTTCATGCTACATGATTAAAAAACAAGACATTTTTTTTTGTATCCATATGTAAAAACGAATAGGGCATATATTGGGGTGCAATTAGTTGGACAGGGAATATGGGCAAAGGGGACTAGAAGACGACGGTGTCACCGACCTTGATAAAACTCTTGGTCGGCTGCACAAACGCCGCCGCATCGTCAGCTCCAGAGATCTTGTCCTTTCCAAACAAGGAGTTCATCAAATCGATGCTTGTTGCAAAGCCGCGTCCATCGGATACAACCCTCCTACTCCCGGACTTCTCTCTGGCAGGCTGTTCTCGGTGCTTGTTTACAGCCAGTTCTTGTGAAATCTGCAGGGCCGCACGGTCACGCGGTCTGCCAGAGTTCACCGACTTCTTCAAAATATCCATCCAATCATCGCCTCCAGTAACTTCGTAACGCGCAGGCGCTGTCGATTCCCTGATTGCACGCATTCTCGCCCTCATTATGCCAGCGGGTGCCTCCATGACAGAAACAGCATCTGCCGGCGGGTATGTCGAATCGTGAAGGGTGACCTGGGCCATTGCAGCCTCGGGCGACTCAAGGTCGTCCTCAACGGTCATCTCGAGGTCTACATGGTCTTGGACATGGTCAGCCGCAAGATCATCGGATGCGGAATCGGAATTGGTAGTGGGCGAAGGAGGCCGTACAGAAAGGCGATGGTCAGGGACGACCTCGTCCATTACTTCAGCTTCAGCAGCTGGGTCAAAAGCTCCAGGAACATGACGCTGCGGGCGGTTGGTGGTGTATGAGTCGGCCGTGTCCATCGAATCGTAGTCTGAAGCCTGGCCTTGACGGGGGCGCGCTTGAAAGCCGGACTGAGCGTCTGACTGGTTCATCTCGGTGTCATCGTCCTCTTCATCGTCATCAAGGCCATAGGTGGTGAAGTGCTCCACGCGGAAGACCCAAACACCGGTTTCCGCATTGTAGTCGACAAACTCGGTGTCTGGAATACGCTTGAGGCGTTCGATGTGCTTCTGGTGGCCACGGCTACCAGGCTTCTCCCTGCCTCGCGGCCACGAGTTTTCCAGAGTGATCTCTGCAGGCACATTGAGCCCCTTGCCCATTGCTGGCTTCTTGGCGGGGTTCGGGTATACGGTACACGAACGAGGGCTGAATTGAACCAACTCGACAAAGATTTCGTCCAAGTTGATATTGCTCAGGTCGACAGGGACACGGAACCTAACATTACCGATTCCATGACGGCCAACAGTGAAGTCTGTGACCTTTTGCCGTTGGACCCGGTTCATGTTCTGGATCTCCTCCTTTGAGGGGGACATCCAGTAATCACTGGTTGCAGAATCACCTCCGTTGGATGCAGATGCTCGTTGCGGCGATTCCTCCTCGTGAACGATTGCAAGTTCATTACCCTTGACTTGCTCCATCTCTGGGCCGGTATCCGCATTGTTCGATTGCGAGGAGCCATTGACGCCGTTAGTCATGCGGGTTGTGGGGCGAATGTAGCCAAGATCTTCGGCACTGCCTGATGGCGTCTCTTCCCTAGATGTGGATTCTCCCTGCTCAATTGCGGCAGTGGCCGTGGATGGATCGAAACTGACACGCTTGACCTTGCGGGGGTTCACCAGCTCGGGTGGATGCCGATCCTTGCTAGGGGTACTGAAAAGATCACTGCGAATATCTCGGTTGATGACCAGCTTAGTTCTACCCATGCTACCGTGGTTCCTAGGGCCGGTGCTAGCAGAGAAGGCACCTGGTGCGAGAATACTATCTTCGGCGTTGAATGAGCGTCTCAGCGAGCTTGTGGAGATGCTCTTGTTCAAACTGCGACCTAGGCTGCCAGCGAGTAAGCTCTGTCCAAATCCACCGGGGGTGCTGTTTGCACTTGAAGGAGTCGAAGGAGATCCGTAGGTGCTGTAGGAGAATCCAAAGCCTCGCTTGGGTGTCTGAGGCTTAGACAGACGGTAGATCGGGAGAATCGAAGCCCTGGCAGGTTGTTTCTTAGCCGAAGACAAGGGCGTTGCCAGAGGGCCAGGGTTCTGAACGTCGTTGGCTCCGACGCCAGCAAAGAGCGAGCTTGTTCCAAAGGCCGACATGTCAGCAAGGCTGGTAGTCAAGGCCTGTGGCTGCGCTTGGTTCTGTGAGTTTCCAAAGAGCGAGTTACCCAGCGTGGACTGCTGTTGGCTGCCTCCGAAAAGTCCACCGCCTTGCTGCTGCTGCTGGTTGTTATTACCGAACAAGCCACCACCTGTGCCCTGGGAGTTGCCGAAGAGGGATGGCTTTTGCTGAGTCTGACCCAAGCTACCACCGAACAGAGAGCCACCGGCGGCGGGTTGCTGCTGGGTTTGGGCTGCGCCCGTGTTACCAAACAAGCCACCACCGGTAGCGCCTTGCTGGTTGGTCGTTGAATTGCCGAAGAGGCCACCGGTAGTCGCAGCAGGCTTTGCGCCGCCAAACAATCCGCCACCCGTCTGGGCGTTATTTGCGGCCCCAAAAGCGCTGGTTGTGTTATTGGTGCTGGAGTTACCAAACAGGCCTCCTCCACCTGTGTTGGTGGTGGTAGCGGATGAGCCGAACAGGCCGCCAGCGGGTTTGTTCTGACCAAACAGCGAGGAGGTTCCTTGCTGCTGGTTCTGAGCTCCGAATGCGCCTCCACTTCCGAAAGCGCTTCCGGTGTTGGTTTGTGCCGAGTTGCCGAAGAGACCTCCGCCTTGTTGCTGAGTCTGTTGGTTGTTGTTGTTTCCGAAGAGGGATGTGCCGGTGGAAGCGCCTCCGCCAAATGCACTTGTGCCGCCAAATGAGCTCCCAGTCGTGGAGGCTGCTGGCTGCTGGGCGCCAAATCCGAAGGCACCGCCAGGCTTACTGGCATTAGCATTGGCACCGCCGCCGAACAAACCACCACCCGTAGTCGTAGTGCTTGAACCGAAGCCGCCGCCGGTTGTTGTATTGTTGTTCGAGCCAAAAGCGGAGGTATTTGAGGCGCCGAAAAGGCCGCCCGATTGTGCTGCTGGCTGGGTTGTGCTCGATCCAAACAATCCACCCGCAGGCTTGTTCTGCTGTGAACCAAAAAGACCGCCGCCGCCGCTGCCGAAGCCTCCGGTTGCTGCCGGTTGTGATCCAAATGCAGAAGTGGTCGTCTGAGTGTTGTTGTTTCCGAACAGACCACCTCCGGTTGTAGTGGTGCCGAAACCAGTGCCGCCTGTAGTGTTATTAGTGCCAAATCCTCCTCCTGACCCAAAACTAGAGTTTACACCGAAAGCCCCCGTACCGGTACCGTTGCCATATCGCCGACCCTGATTGTAATCAACCAGACGCAGTTCGTCCGCAGACCACTTCTTGTACGCATCCTGAAAGAGAATGTTTTGAAACGAGTTTTGCTGAGCCGAGTTGTTGAGCTCCTTCTCGACTGTCGGCTGGAAAGCAACCGTGTTGGTTCCGGGCGGGTCGCCGATGTTGGTACCTATGCCTGGGTTGTTTGATGCTCCAAAAGCAGTTCCAGTCGTGCTGCCAAAGCCGCCACCGGTTGTGCTACCACCGCCAAAAAGCGATCCGCCGGTGGTGCCTGTGGTACCGGAGCCGAAAGCACCAGTAGTGGTCGCTGGCTTGCTGGCGCCAAACAATGAGGTGCCACCACCGAACGCTGATGTAGACGGCGCGGCTGTCGTACTGCTTCCAAATCCGCCAAAAGCCGAAGGAGTGGCAGTGGTGTTTGATGAAGCACCAAAGAGGCCGCCACCAGTGGTGCCCGTAGAGCCGAAGGCGGGCTTGTTGGCGTTGTTCGCGCCAAAAGCGCTGGTGGTGTTATTGGAACCGAACGCACCTGCAAAGACCATGTTAGTTAGACGCAATTACAATCGCGTGAGAAGACCCAGGCAAGCTTCGTACTTCCTGTGCTCCCGAAGCCGCCAGTGGAAGCAGCACCACCGCCAAAGAGACCGCCGCCGGTGTTGGTATTGTTGGCACCGAACGTAGTATTGTTATTCTGGCCGAAAGCTAAGTCCAGCGAGAACTACATCAGTTGACCGCCCAGTCTGCTGTTTGTTCGCCAGGGATTGGGAAAATTCCTGCATTGGGGTAGTGGGAAAGGGTTGGAGTGACGGGGCAACGTACCTGAGCCTGTGTTGGATGAGCCGAATGCTCCGCCACCAAAGGCGGATGGCTGCTGGGTGGTGTTGCTCTGGCCGAAGCCAAAGCCGCCCGAGCCGAAGGACATGACGGGCAGAGACCGATGCGGTCAAAAGCTATAAACGCGCCGAAGAGGTTGTCGCGACTTGTAGCTGTGGTTACTGAGATCAAAGATTGTGCCGAGCCGGCAGTAATTGAGTATTGCGCGACTTGACGCGTCAAATCGCAACGGCTACCGAATCGATCACACAGGCAGCCGACTGCGAGGAGCTCTATCGGAGCGCAAACTCAGTGATCATGAGGTTGTAAGCTCCTTCAGGCGAGGAATGCGCCTTTGTGGGTGGAAGTCGCCGCGGGCTTGCAAGGATAACGGGTAGGTAGAACTTTTTTTTTCTTCCTTGGCTGCTCTGAGCTCAGGCTACAGGGGGCTGGTAGCTGGTCAAAAGTGAGCAGATTCTGAAAATATGAATAAAAGAAACCGAAATCGCGTCGGTAGCGAAATGTTCGGCGCGAAAAAAGGGGAAAACAATGGAATACACAAAAAAAACAGATGTAAAGTCGTGGATACAGGACCACTAGAACGCGGCTCCTTTGGACCTTTCTGCGCTAACGTGACAGGAGTTTGTGTTTCCAAATGGTGATGGTCGAGTCTCCCAGAGCGAAAAAAGCCACGGCCCACAAGAGCTTGATGCCGGCCAATTGACTTGGTTTCACTGTGGATATGTGGGGCTACACCAATTTTCTACTGAAGTCACCTCAGGCATCGACGTTTGGACAGATGATTGGATTGGACCTCGAAATATCGAGCATGGATCTGACCTAGTCTACGCCTACGGATAATAGTAGTCAAGCACGCAATATTTAGTAGCGAAAGATGTTGGATAGAATAGTAAGTAGGGGGCCCATCAATTCTAACAGAGGACCAAACTCTTTCCCTTAAATAGGCACATCTTACCAGCTGTGACTCTTAGTAATAACATCGAGACGTCACATGAACATGCATTGCTGCCTGCGCTGTACAGCTTTGATTGGGTAATGGTTGACGTGCTGATTAATTGACTTGGCTTCAGCCTGACTTGCATGTCTAGGCCCTCCGGCCAAACGCCAACCACCTTCAAAATCCCATCATGTTATTCTGTCGACACTACCACTATCCACTTGCCCCAGTTACCTGCACTTTTCCGAGACTATTTGGAATCATTCGCAAATTATCTTTGATTATTTACACTAGCCATTGTTCACCTGCCTCATTCTATATACACTTCTTTTATTTGCTTAGTTTCCGATCAAGAGAACTGAGGAAAAGATTTAGGGGATTTATTCGATCAAAGGCTAGCTACGTCATGAGTGAAAGAGAAAAAAAAATGTACCTGTTCAACAAGTGCGCTCACGCCAACCGAATTAGCAAACCCCAACCAGGGCTACTGAGTGAAGGTAGGTTGTCGGCGAGGCGAGAGATACCGGTGACTCTCTTGTGCAAGAAGAGAAAGCAGTAGATACACAAGAGCGCACGTATCGCATCCTTCCGCGCCAGAGAACAACGAGAATGACCGCAATGGCCCAAATTTGACAAACTTCCTACTCACACCAAAGCCAAAAACGACATGGCTATCTGGTCCCCCTTGAAAACTTTTTTTGACTTAAAATTGGATCAAATCACCCTGTCCATTCTGCTGCTGTGACCTTGGTGCAAACGGGTTGTTCGCGCTTTGTTGCCCCATACCACCAAAGCCATTCGCACCCATGCCCATGCCTGCTGGGCCGGTTGCGGCAGGCATTTGCGGTTGTTGCTGCTGCTGACCTCCGTATGTGATGTTTGGCATTCCCGTGTATTGGGTACGCAGGAAGGGGTTGTTGCCTGTGGCATCTGCTGTGAGTCGAGCAGCGCCTATGCCTGCACTGTTGACAAAAGTGCCAGGCGCGGTGTGCTGAGCTGGGATTCGAGTCTGCCCCACGTTTCCAAAAGTGTCCATGCCGTCGCCATTAGCTAGGAGTTGGTTCAACCGTGCCTCATGTTCGCTGAGTTCCTTTTGTGGTGTCTGCTGCTGCGACGAGGCTGGGAATGATGAGGACTGAGAGAAAGAGTTCTGCTGTTGCATTTGGAACGGCGATGCTTGGTTGGTGTTGTTAAAGGAAGAAAGAGTCTTTTGCTCAGGCAAGCTGCTAAGTGTTGACATTGTCGACATGGAGTTTGCCTTGAAGGGTGAAGGCTTTGCTGCGAATGGGTTGTTGGACCCAGTCTGCATGGGAACCTGCTGTTGAGCAGGCTTGTTGTTCGTAGCCCAAGGGTTGTTGCTTCCGGCTTGGAGAGTAGGTTCTGGCTGCTGCATCGGCATCGGCGGCGGCTGCTGCTGCTGCTGTTGCTGGGCATATGGGTTGTAGCCTGTGGGCTGAGCTTGGAATGGCTGCAAATTCTGCTGTTGCATATTCTGCTGACCATATGGGTCGAAACCTTGGTTAGAGTATCCATTCGGAAATCCAGTCTGCTGGGGTTGGAATCCCGTGTATGCATTGTTCATGAATCCTGTCGGCTGGGTCTGCATCTGGTTCTGGTCGATGGGGTTCGCAAAGAAATCGACTGCATTTCCCTGCGTGTAGCCTTGGTTCAATCCCGTCGGCTGTGGCTGCTGGTTGACCTGAATAAGATCCTCATCAAAGATGGACGAGTTGTTGTTCGCAGATACCTCGAGCTCCCTTCGGCGGCGCTCTTCCTCTTCTTTACTGAGCTTGATGGCTTTGGCAAGGTCGTCGTCGTCCGACTCGTGGCCCTGCCTACCTTCTCGTTTCCTTCGGTCCTCCTCCTCCTGGTGCTTGCTGGCTTCGATCGCGAGTCTGTACTCGGTGTCGTCTTCTTCGTTCATGTGGCGCGGGCGCTCGCGGTGACCGCCTCGCCCTGAAGGCCCACCGTGGTGGTCTGGGTGCTGATGCGGGCCATACTCCTCCAATCCAGTGACGCGTGACTTCCATGACCTTCTGTCACTGCGCTCGGCCCGAAGTCTCTCCTCATCATTGAGCAAGGAAGTGAGCTCTTTGGCGGCAACTCGAACTGCAAGCAATTGTGGTTAGTCGCCTGTCACCGGCGCGGCGTGTGCTAGGAGACGGAGCCGAAAGCGCTCACCATTTTGTCCCACGTCTCTACCGTCCTCGTCAATGTATTGAAACTCGCGCAGCGTCCTGATGATGTAGATGTTCTGTTTGCCCCAGGTGACCACCAGCTCCGATCCCTCGTGGAGACAATAGTCCAGGACCTTGAGAGCCTTCAAAACATGGCGCCAGTTCTTGCCCTTATCGTTGAGGCGTTTATCTATCATGTCCATAATTTCGTAGAACTCGGTTGACCTGCGCAATTCATGTGAGCATCCGAGCCGACAATGGCAAGGCGGCGAATAATGTCAATCGGAATCGGGCGCATACGAATTAAATGTCAGTTGAGCAATCTCGCTCATCTGCGTCCCCGTCGGCCCCCATGGGTCGTTGCTGGTTGCTGCAAAAAGTCGAGTCGTCGTCAGCTGCGTCGACATTCCATCGCCAAAAAGGGGGTCCACGTTGGGTAGCTACCAACCCTCGCGCACTTTGACCTGCACATTTGAGTACCCCTTGGTCACATTCTTGACACTCCTCATTACCCTCGACATCTTGAAAGTGGTGCGCGGCGGCGCGTCGGCGTGGTGGAGAGACGAGCGATTTGATGATGGTGATGGTCGTTCGTTTCTGGCTTTGAAGATGGCCGACCGAAGTTAGATGGCTGTGTACGTAAGATACCGTATGTACGGTAAGTAAGGTGGCGGCGCAGTTCCCTACCTAAGCTCAGACTGGAAATGCGTTACGTCGTCGCTATCTTATCGCCAAGGTCTGGGGACAGCTGCCGACATGGATAGGTTTCTTGGGACCACACAAGGTACAGCCAGCTAAGTGGCAACGGGATTGAATTGGTGGCCGACGTGAGAGGAAGTTTGAGAAAAGAAAAGTTTAGACATTCAAATGATACTATATTGTGTGCCAAAGGAACTTTTTTTTTCTTTCCTCGGCTACGTTGCATAATAACATCCAAACCTGCCGGTCGCAAGGTACAGCTGAGGGGCGCTTGGGCAAATGCAGTGACAAGGTTGTTAACTTGGTCACAGGCGTCGTCTGGTGCGTGCGGTGTTTGGAGGGGACAGCCGATGTTTGGCTCCAATTGGTCCGTGCAAGCACTCAATCAGCTAACAGGGACGGATCAATGGTCTGCTCGTCTCTCATGCACTTGGCAATAAGCATAGGAAGTAGGCTATTTTTAATTTTGCCATTATGGTAAATTTGCAATTTGAAATTGGATAAACGCAAACGCCAAATCGAAAATGTCTGAGCAGAGACAACTGACATTCTAGAATGTCATTTTACTTTAGCTATTTACCCAAGTGAGTAAGTAGGTACCTTGGGTACATTACCTTGCCTCATTTTGTCATGATACAAGGCACAATAGATGGTACCCACAATATTATTCTCATTATAAGCAGTGCTCCTAGTGTTGCGGGCCCCAATGACGTACCGTTCAAGACATCTTACAGGACAAAAAGACATGTTCTCGTTTTGATGGCCAAGGCTTTGACAAAGGGTACATAGGTAGGTAGGTACAGATACCTAAGCTGGTGCGAATACTTCTAAAAATTCAATGCAAAACATGAAATGTCTCCATTAGCCTTCAAAGGTGATGCGTTGTAAGAAACCCTAATATCAACACTGAAGTAAGATGAAAAACTGTCAGAAAAGAGAACCCCGCTTCCCCAAATCCCTTGCAATGTCCGAATAACGCAATACAAATTAAGGTATCTCGGTGAACGCCTGTGCTAAACGCCCGCGATGAAATAACTGGTGATGTCCCAAACACAAACTGGTGCACTAGACGTCCTTGACAATGGGCGTCTGAACTTGCACCGTATCTTCAGCTTTGCCATCAACCTTGGCAGCTGATATCTCCTTGCTGTCTCCTGTGGCATTTGCCTCCCCTCCATTATTCTTAGATGATTGAGCAGCGAGCCTGGCAGCAATCCATGCTGGAGGTAGTCCTGGCCCGCTGTCAGCATTGCCGTAATCGCTCTTTTTGGTTCCCTTGGGCCATCTGCCAGGTCCTCGGCCTGTTCCGCCTGCCTTGCGAACCCGTGTGGTGGAGCTCTTTGGTTTCTTTGCCGGTGCTGAACGACGTGGCCCTGCTGGACGTTTAGGCTTGGGGCGCGGAAGAGCCACAGGTTGTGCAACTGGTATCCGTACAACAGCCGCCCGCGGTCGCTCAACCTTGCGGGATATAGGAGGAAACACTTGGAAACGCGTTGGAGGGATTGCCTTGTAAAGAGACATCCATTTCCGTACGGGAAGTTCCTTGTCCATATTAGAGATTACTTCCTTCGCAACGCTTATCTCTCTGTCACCTTCGATACTTGGCTGAAGTTCGACGTTTTGATCAACCGCTGGCTTCGCCATGTCATCATTAGCTTCAGTAGACTGAAGCACGGTAGGGTCTCCGTTCGTGGCGCCGCCGCCGTTCGCTTCACCGTTGGTGACAGCGGCATACACAACAGAGGTCTCCTCGTTTGAAAGGATGGTGATGGCGGGGCCCGTGGGTTTTGGCTCTTCATCATCCTCACGGGGCGCGATGGCATTGAGAGCTGGGCCCAGCTCAAAGTTCGTCGCATTGCCTCTACCCATGACGTACGGTGTCCACGTGAGATAACGCGGATCGAGCTTCACATACTTTTTGGCCTGCCATTTCTCAACATACTCCTTGCAGAAAGGTAAATCGACCCTAAAGGCGTACAGTTCGGTTTGTGGGTCTCGCACCAAACATCTCAGACCTTCCAACGCGGCGACAACATCGTCGGCTGTCATACCTGTGTCGTCAGAGATTTGCTTGATGCTGAGGCCAGTCTGTTTTTCTTTGTCCTCGGGGACGTGGTCGATAAAGTATTGGCAAAGGACCAGCCGCCAGTAGTTCCTGTAGGAGACCAAACCCATGTCCGATAGCGGCTTCTCGGGTGATCCTGTCTTCTTTTCCACGCGGGTGAGAAGGTAGGAAAAGTCGATAAGCAAGTTTCCATATCCTTTTCGCTGATGGATCGGCAAGGTCAAGATGCAGCTGACGTTGTTTTGACTGCTTGCTCGCTTTTCCTTGGAAAAATACCCGACGAAGTGATAGCCATATTCATCGTACTCGCACAGTACGTAGAACAAGAATGGCTCGACGTCGTAGTACAGGGTTTTTGACCCAAGGAACAGCTTAGCCAGCAAGCAAAGGTTCTGGCAATACACTGGATTCTTGCGGCCATCGACCTCGAAAACCGAGACGGATCCATGACGGTAAATCTCATCGCCTGGGGGATGTTTTGCAGGACACTTGAGCTTGTGACGCCATGCCACGTAGTCCGAGTTCATGTACTTCAAACAGAACTCGCAAATGTAGAGAACCCGGTTTCTGCTGTATTCCTCCGGATAGGGGGCCGCATACCAGGTGTCGATTTCCCAGCCACCAAACTCGATGCATTCGATCTGGCTTGCCGGCCCCGACGGCTTTTTTGATTTTTTGACAGGCACTGTCATAGTTGCCTGCATTTTGAGGATCCTCTCGCGCCACTCCTCCTCCGCCTTTTGTTTTGCTTCATCAAAGCGCTTGCGATCTTCCGGCTGAGGAAAGGTCTTGCTAGTGTCCGCATCGGCTTCGTCGAGGATCCCGCCGTACGGCTTGCCTTTTAGTTCTTCTGACTCCTTGTCAAAAAAGAAGGGCTGATACAATGCCGAGGAAGAAAATGGGGCTGAGAATGGCGCCACCAAGTTTTGTACAGCTGGTTGGGTCTGAGGGCGTGTTGTGCGACCCCGACCACCAAATCGGCCCCCAGATCGACCACCGGAGCGACCGCCAGTTCTTCCACCACGGCGCTTAGGAATCTGTCGTGGTCGAGCCTCTATACGCCTAAGTTCAGTTGGATTGGCCTTGAGCTTTAGGACAAGAGTATCTCGAGTTTTCTTCTCGATGCTGACATGGGCAGAGTCGGACGTCTTTGGTCTCAATGACCGGGAGGATTGAGGCCTGGTAAGGTCCTCGGTGCCTGTTGCGCCATCGTCATGACCCCGGGTCTCCGATGTGTTCTTGCGCCGCTTACGCAACGACATCACGCCCTCGTCGGCCTCCACAGATGATGTCTTGCGCTTCCTGAGCACGCGAGTACCGTCCAAGGAATCCTCATCTGCTGCTAGGTGGTTCTGGGCTGGGAGATCATGACCAGACTTTGGTTCTGCGCCGGTATGCGTGGAAGAGGCCGATCCTGTAGTTATGGGAGAGCAGGCAAGCCCCACACGTTCAGCTTCATCCACATCTCCTTCGCCGGCCAGATCTGTTGATGCGCAATCTGGACATTTCCATTTTGTAGTGCCTGGCAATGTTAGCAAATCCAGGTTCCTTTTATTATGTAAAAAAAAAAAAAAAGGCTTCTTGTTAAAATGAAATATGTGGCAACTTACTGTGCTTTTCATTCCACGCAGAATTATCCTTGGCGCAGTGCTCGTGTGCTTTAAAAAAAAGTCAGTTTGAATCGCGTTGGCTCAATGGGGCGTTTCCACTTACACTTCTCCCCACATTCTCTGCAGGTAACATATGCGCCCGTATCCTCGTCTTCCTTACAGAACATGCAAATGCCGCCAAGTTCGTCGAACTTATCTTCTTCGTCCTCTATGTCGTCTTCGACATTTTCGACGGCTTCGTCCCATGAAGCCTCGCCATCAGATTCCTCAGCACTCTCACTGTGACCAGCTGAGCCTTCACTCTCGTCACTTTCATCTTCGTCATCTGTCTCGCCTGGCTTGATCTTCACGGCGCCAACGCCTTCGTCTTCGTCTTCCTCTTCAGCTTCGTCCTCTGATCTAAGACCATCTACTGCTGCATGATCCAGGTCTTCGTCTTCATGGTCACCTTCGGAAGGCGCATCACTATCTTCTCGGTCTGACTCGCCTTCGTCGTCATCCTGGTCGCTATCATCTTGATCGTGTTCGCCTTCCCCGTATTCTTCGGCAACTTCCTCATCATCTTCATCCTCTTCATCCTCGTCGGCTTCGCCGTCGGCATCGTCGTAATTGTCGGGCTCCACGCTTTCTACCAAGCCTTTCTTATCTGTTTTGCCGTTCACCAGAACTGAGTCACCCAAGTGCGAAGTTTCCATCTCTTCGTCCACGTCGCCGTCGGCATCATCGACTGCCGTATCGTCATAGTCGATCATGTCGACTTCGGCAGTCCCCGCAACCATCACACTATGCTGCAGCTCCTCCTCCATTAGCTGGGCACTGGCCATTGTTAAAGACCCTGGAGGTGCAGACAGCAGCAGGGTGAGTTAATCGAGTCGCCGCGTTTTCGATGGGACGGTGGGGTCGATCGGTGATGCTTTCGCCGACGTGATCAGTCATTCCAGCCTGTCGAGATCTCATGTAGCTTCTAGATACAGTGAGTGTGTTAAAAATGCGCTTGCTTCAGACTGTAACGTTGCGAGTCGTTTCGTGGTCAGGCTGGAGCGGTCGTCTTGGCAAACAAGACGCGCAATACCACAGCGGGCGGCGGGCCTTGTCGATAAATAACACGGTGAGTTGAGAGAATGTGCTCTCCGGCACGTTAAAAAGACAAAATATCAGGATGGAGATTCATGGAGCTGAAGTTGGGCTCAGCCATGTCTGGAGGTGATTGTTGAGCTGATGAGTCTCCTTTCATCTATCTGGGGATTTGGCCGGATGTCGCGACCCGCTAGAGCAGCGATGCGACATGCGGGCAGGTGGGTCCTGACGGCAACACCCCTGTCATCTCAAGTCCAATTTAATGATGCCTGAGGTTGACATGCCGGAGCTGTGGCTATGGTGATCGGCTCAATTGACCTCAACCCATTGAAACACAGCGACGAGCCAAGATAGAGCTCCCGACAGTACAGTCAATAACCTTTGTATAACATCTGCCAGTCAATTGAGCTGTGAGGAGATTCTATACCCGATACGCAACACTTCGCCCGCTAACTATCGCTCGACCAGAAATTTCGACCGGCAAAATGCCTGTTCCATTCGAGACCTTGATTCCCTATGCCATCATCACGGCTGTAAGGATACCTTCCAGTTAGCCTCGACACGCGCGATCGACCATTTGCTAACATCGAAACAGATGTTTGGCATTTCGGGTGCCGGTATCTCGACGGTCCGATGGTACACGAATGGAGGCAAGAGGCCTAGGAGGTCAATTGACCAATGGGATAGGGTATGTGCTGCCCATTCGTTTCTTCACTTCGCCAGGACAGATGCTTACTATGATACAGCAAAGTACGGGAAACCCAACAGTTGATAGCACAGCGATACAACTGCAATACTTCAACTTGGGGACGCGTTTTGCTGACAGGATGCGCTGCAGTGATGGACCGAGACCGCAGGCTCACAGGATTCCTGCGCGGCCAGTCCGACAACCCGATAGCACCACCAGGCTTCGAAGTGAACAACCCATGGAGGGTACGTATTCTCCAACATCCCCGCAGCCCAACAAGTCTAACATGAGATGCTTTACAGACCGAGGAGAGAATGAGTTAAACGCCAGGTACCGTTCATCAGGACTTTGGATGGGGATCGAATCATTAGGCGAAGCAGTGGCCCCAGGGCATACCCCGCGAGATGGACTACGAAGGCGGTTTGTAGCAGCTACATACAAAAAGAATCAATCTCAACAATCAGGCGTTTGGCTTTTTAGAAGCCTCTTTTATGGCTAACTCAATTCATATCACCAACTTGTACCTGTGGTCTATTCTTGTTGAGTCCATCCAGTAATGTGCAAGCCTGACAAATGGCTTGGCTGGACATGTATCCGCAGCGAACGCATGTTCCCAACACCTGTCTGGTAACTGTTCCGCCCTTGCCCTTTGCGGGCGCATTTCGTATGGGAACCCCCATGGTTCTTTGAGCATCAGCATCTCTCTTTTGGTTCTCCAGGGCGCCAACGTCAACCTCGAGAGCTGCAGACTCTTGGTTCTTGCGAAGTCGTGCTTCCATCTCGGCCATTTCTCCTCCTGAACTCCGACCGTTAGCCGACCCACACCCTCCGGGCTCTCCTTCTGGGTAATCTTGGGTAGCTTCCCCTTCTCCGTTACACGCGCAGGAAGAACCAGATATCTCGGACGGCACTAGCCTGGCCATGTCCTCTCCGCTTCGCACAATATCCAATATAGCGCTTGGTCTTACTTTCTCAAGATTCTTGATCAAGCTTCTTGCACTGCCTCGGAAAGCCTCTGGACTATACAAGCACTCTGTACTGAAATAGTCAAGCTTTTTGTGGTGGGCATACAGCACGATTTCCTTCTCATATGCATATTTCAGTGGCTTACTCCGTTTCACATTGTCGGATAGCGCGCTGTTTGCCCCAGTCATGATATTCGTGCTACGTGATAGCCTGGCAAGGTCACCACGAAGCAGATTCATCAGGACAGTCTCGGCCACATCATCGGCGTTGTGGCCTGTAACGACGTGCTTGATATCCAGGACCTTGGCACCGCGGTCAAGAGCCTGTCGCCGGAATATGCCGCAGTAGGTACAGTTGCCCTTCTTACCGACCGTCTCGACAACCTGGTCCATGGTCCAACCGTACAGCTCGTCATAACCGACAATCTTGAGCGGCATGTCATACTGTACTGCGTTGCGCTTTACCGTCTCGAGCGAATCGTCCCGGTAGCCCTTGATCCCCTCGTCCACACTCAAAAGTACGAGTTCGAGGCCATACTTGTGGCGCTCGTTTAGTGTTTTGAGGACCGAGGCCAGTACCGTGGAGTCCTTGCCTCCTGATGCACCGATTGCGACTCTTTCACCTGGGGTGAATAGATTTGAGCTGGTTATGGTGTGATGTACTTCGTCCTCGAAGACTTGGATGAAGCACTTCTTGCAGAGTTTGTGATGATTTTTCGGTCTTTTGATCAGGGCCCGTTCAGTACCACACAAGACGCATAGAGCGGGCGCCATGAGTGAAGTTTGAAAAGAGGGTAGTGGGGTTCTTGGTCGTGTTGAAAAATGGAAAACTAAGGTTGACGCTTGTATGTTGAGTTGTCTTAATTGCTCGATAATTTCAACTCGTAGTATCCACCTTTCGTTACTTCAGTACCTAGTCTGAATCGTTCTTGATCGCACTCCAAGATCCTATGTGACCTGTCTGCAAAGCCATAACCTCTGTAATGTTCGCCGCCGACTAACTACGCACCCAGTTTAGCTTGTCCAGGTGGAGGGAGGTACTTGGTACAAAGTGCTGACCGTTGTTATCCACCGTGAATACCCGCCCACTTTCCACTTCAGACCATGTGAGCTTCTCCATCAGCACGTGATGGTGCTTGCAGTGGGGTCAACATTTTCTGCCACAGAATACCGCTTTATGGTTGAGCATTCCCTCACCCACAATTTGAACAGCCATTCCCAAATTTCTAACTTGGAGTTTTTTGAACTTCGACTTGCAATCGCCCAACGCCCATCGACACGAGGAGACGACAAACCACCGACAAAATGGTAAGCTCATACACGTAACGCCGACTATGACGACTTTGATTTTGCTCCTTTTTCGCTTTGCGCGTTATGAGCATTGAGTTTCAAGCTGTTGGTCTTCGGATCACGCAGCAATAGCTCTTTTCCGCCCTCGCTCGTCTTCGGATGGCAGGGTGATGATTTGGCTTGAGCCATGTGTATGCGCAGAAATGCCATACCGTGGTCTCTTTAGAGTTCAAAGAAGGTCACAGTCAATGAAATTCATTTACTGATGTCTTCTTTCCTCAATGATAGCCCCCCAAGACCGGAAAGAAGGTGGCGCCTGCGCCTTTCTCTGCAGGCAAGGCCAGCAAGAAGGCTCCCAAGGTCAGTACAAGATCCTAATTCCGCTCCTTTGCGCTTCTGTCTCTGCGCGCTACCTCCATTGGCATACTTACCATGTTTCGTCGTTGTTCCATGTAGAACCCGCTCCTCGAGAAACGCAGCCGTAACTTCGGTATCGGCCAGGATATCCAGCCCAGGCGCAATGTTTCGCGCATGGTGAAGTGGCCCGAGTATGTCCGTCTCCAGCGCCAGAAGAAGATCCTCAGCATGCGCCTGAAGGTCCCCCCTGCGCTCGCCCAGTTCCAGCACGTCCTGGACAAGAACACCGCCGCCCAGGCTTTCAAGCTCCTCAACAAGTACCGCCCTGAGACCAAGGCCGAGAAGAAGGAGCGTCTCCTCAAGGAGGCCACCGCCGTCAAGGAGGGCAAGAAGAAGGAGGATGTCAGCAAGAAGCCTTACACCGCCAAGTACGGTCTCAACCACGTTGTAGGCCTGATTGAGAACAAGAAGGCCTCGCTTGTCCTGATCCCCAACGACGTCGACCCCGTCGAGCTTGTCGTCTTCCTTCCCGCTCTCTGCCGCAAGATGGGCGTCCCTTACGCCATCATCAAGGGCAAGGCCAGGCTCGGTACCGTCGTCCACAAGAAGGTAGGCATTCAACTCGTCCGCAAGACTGCCTTTGTTCGGTCACAAGCTAACTAATATTTAATAGACTGCTGCCGTCCTCGCCATCACCGAGGTCCGTTCCGAGGACAAGACCGAGCTTTCCAAGCTCATCTCGGCCATCAAGGATGGCTACTTGGAGAAGTCCGAGTCTGCCCGCAGGCAGTGGGGTGGTGGTATCATGGGTTACAAGGCCCAGCAGCGCGAGCTGAAGAAGCAGAAGGCTCTTGACTCGGCCATCAAGGTCTAGTTTCGTCTTGTCTTAATGCTTCTTTGTTCTTGCGAATGGCGTGTGGGTGCATTTTGGGCGGCGTTCGGATTGGCACAAAAAGGGTTATTACGAATGATACTTCAGCTTTTCAATTCTTCCAATGCACGATGCCCTCGCCACTCGTCCGGCTAGAACCTATGTATGGTGATATGATATTGTGTTGTAGGCCGCGTCCGATTATGCTTAACAATCGTAAAACACACCTTGTGTGCGTGAGAGTCATGGCTTTCCTTGGCAGTTAGACGTGAGAAAGATGTGCATATGCACTATAAAGGCTGTGAGATACGTTCAAACATTGCCAAGCCAACACCAATGCAGGATCGTCCCGAGTAAGACAAGGAAGTGTTATCGACTGAACCGGGAACGCTAATACTGTAGGAGGTAAGTGTGGTAAATCTCCGTAACTTTAACCGGTCAGATTTCTTTTTGGGGGATGCTCAAAGGTTCAGGGAAACTGGGGGATATCTGTTGGGTGCTTTGATCGTAAGATGAATAATTAAAAAATCTCGGCACTGCCAAGTAATGAGATACACGAAAATCATTGATTTATAGTCTCCATGCATTCTGAACGGTAAATCTGTACCCAGTAAGCCAGGTACTACGTTTTTCTCGTGTAGCATTTTGAACCATACTCCGCAAAGCTCAGATATATTGTACAGGGTATTGCAGGCGCTAGAGTCTGTCCGTGTGTTAGATCAGGGGATTTTGGCCATGTGGCTCATCTTGAGTCCAATATAGGTTTGGGAAATTTTGTACGTCAGTAGAAAATTGGCAGGTAGATAATAGTGAGAAACAATTCCAGAAAAAGCCCCAAAAGGGGCGAGACGTTGGCTGAATCAAAGTTTAACCCCTGAACCCTTGAATTGGAATCTGCATCGGATTTGCTTTTTTAGAAATTCATGTTGATTCGGCAGCAAATATGCGGAGAAGACACGAAAAAAAAAAAAAAAAAAAGGCTTCTTGTGTATCGTATTCTGATCCTCTCCCATAGTGTCGATCCAGAGAGGGGAGTGCCGCCTGACCGGCATCCTTGCGCGACCTGTTCAATTCTGGGGCTTTCCTTTTCATGCTGAGAGTCAAAAGTCAAGAGGCCCCAGGCGGTCGGTATTTTTGCTCCACTCTGGTTTACGGTGGTCCAGGGTGGCATTCAACAATTCGGTCTTGGCCAATACGCTCCTGGGTCCACGCATTTTCGGCAAAATCCCATGGACAAGAAAGATGGGTGGTCCCCCATTTGAGGACGTGGCATTTGTGGGGAAGAGAAAATGCTTGGATCATTGGAAAAACCACCCCCAAACAGACTTGACTTATTGTAGGTGAGGTAGCTAATTTAATAGCTTACCCGCAGCTGAACATGCACAAGACTCGGAGGTACAACGGTGAGAGGAGGGCAAGTCCAAGCTCCAACGTCGACATTGACGCGGAAGACAAGCAAGTGTCTGTCTGTTCCACGATGCTTCGCCCCCCGCTCTTTTTTTCTTTTCTTTTTTACTTTCTCTCTCATCACACACACACACACACACACACAATACACACCCCTTTATCCATCCCTCTCGTCATTACGTCGCTTTCGTCCTTGCATGTCTGACCATGCAGCGAATTTCCGTATTCCCCATGTGGCCAACCGATTTCTTCTTTTACATTTCCCGTGCACCAAGACATGCGAGATTTTTCCAGGACCCTGGCTCATACTGACCCCCCTTGTGTTTCAACCCTGGCCCGCCCGTTGCGGCGCCGTCGGTGGGTTTTGACTTCACAAGTACAGTAGTACTGTATGGTAGCAGTGATAGGGCAAGGTTGTTTATGGTATGGATCCAACCGGGGATGTATGATCCTCATACGGTACCCGTGCTCTCCTTATCTCTTCTGCTCGGCGGAAAAGAGCTAGGGCTCTCACGCGTGTGTGCAGTTTATGATAATATAAGAGACCTCCCGCATCTGTTTGGGTGCTTGGTTGAAGGTGGTTGGTGCTTTTTTGATCTTGTCTATTTTATTATGAACCCATAAGCCTTTTTATTAGTTATCGTGCTTGTGTCTATTTAGTCCACATTGTGATACCCCCCCCCCCCNNNNCCCCCCAGCATACCTACAACCAACTGGCACGTCGTTCCTGCCCGCGACACAATAAACAATCCGTTAAAAACCCACCCACAAAGTCATCCATTTATCGAAAGTACCTCAGACAGGGCCTGTCTGTCGCCTTTCCTTTAGCGCTATAGTCCAGGTGGCTATCAGTTTTGGTTCCACAAAGCTCAAAGCCTCTCAATTCCGAGATCACACCTCCAACTTCGGCTTACCCCCCACGACTTGCGTCTTGGTTTCTTTAAAGCAGGCCACAACTTCAAAATCCTGTGTACCTACCCTCCGAGCTAACTCCGGCCCAGCATCCTGACACTTTTTGCTGCCGAGAAGGACAAGAAAAAAAAAGTTGGCTCTCTAAAGTCAACTGTTTCTTGTGGATAGGCCTTTTTCTACGGTCTTGTTTTACGCCGTTCCGAGGACCCCGGACGCTTCTGAGTTCCAGTTCCTTAAGCTCTGTTGCTTCACTTTTCCCCCCTGCCATATCTCTACTTTGCACAACCAGGAAAATCACAAGTTTTTTTTTCGACACAATGGCTCAAAATCGTCAGTATATGCTCTGATACCTACCCCAGGCCAAGTCCGAATCCCCGGCAGGTACACGGACACCGCAGTGGGAAAACCAGTCTGGTTCCGAGGCCCGTCGGTATCTTGTCAAGACTTGGTCTAGTGAAGCTAACATACACCTTGGATTTCAGAGGATGTCTTTCAGTATTCCATGAGCTCAAACTCGGCCTGGGCAGGCTACAAGGCTCACCAGAACCCGAATTTCTTCCCCAAACTGGCCAGCGGACAGTGGCCTCAGATCCGTAAGTCCGAACTAATCTGTTCCCCTTGATGGTTATCTTCCTACCCCTCCCGTACCCAACGATTCCAGAAAGGAGGGGCACTCAGGTGCAAGAAGGGCTGTTATGCGAGCATGGACCGCACAGCCCGGCGCCTGCACGTGTGGTGCGACACCTACAGCCTGGGCTGTGAAGCTGTAAAGCTGGTTTATTACCATTTTTGGGTACGAAATATTCTAAGGCATAGATCGGACCCGCTAATTGTTGTCTCTTCCTGGTCTTGACAGTCTGGCTTGGGTGCTCTGACTCGAGATGCCCCGAGACGACCATCCTTGGCCTGCAGCCGGGTGATGTTTTTGTGCACCGCAACATTGCCAACATCATCTCGGCAACCGATATCAACACTTCGGCTGTTATCGAGTACGCCGTTATGCACCTCAAAGTCAAGCACGTCGTGCTTTGCGGCCACACCGCTTGTGGTGGTGCCAATGCTGCCTTGGGAGACTCTAGGGTCGGTGGCGTGCTCGACACGTGGCTGACGCCTCTCAAGGCCGTCCGCCAGGCAAACGCCGCTGAGCTGGATGCTATTTCCGACGTCAAGGACCGCGTGGTCCGTATCGCTGAGATGAACGTCGAGGCCGGTGTCAAGGTACTCATGGCAAATGCCAACATCCAAGACGCCATCAAGGAGAGGGGTCTGCAGGTTCACGGCTGCATTTTTGATCTCACTTCCGGCAGGATGAAAGATCTTGGCTATGGTAATGCCGCCAAGAGCGGTTCCCAGAACGGCGATGGCGAGGTCGTCAGGGGCAAGCACGCAACGCTCGTCTTCCGTGGTGGTAACGCCTCTATGACGGCTCGCTAAATTGGCCGTTGATTTTTTTATGCCAACCCTTTCTTTTATTTTCTCATGGATGATTATTAGCCTCGGTTGTACTGATCATGGCAACCATGGCTTCACTTGCTCTGTGTATTGAGGGATACGGTCTGCTCGAGCAAAAAGTACATAGAGGCTTCATTTCTCTCTATCTCTGTTTTTTTTCTCTTACTCCTTTATTTATTTATTTTTCTTGCTGAAAATGCAAAAAGGTTATTTGGCACTGCGAGACAGAAGCGGTCTTGATAGAACATCAGTGTATAGGGAGTTTTAGGGGTTATGTCGCAGCACAGGCAGGGTCTATCGTCTCCCAGGTCAAGGGTGATGAGCACATAACATATGAAGATTGGTTTTTTGGAAGTTCTGTAAGGTCCCTTGATAGCAGACGACTCGGGCATATACATACCTATTATTATATCGACTATCAACAAACTCAGTTCCGGATGATCTTTTTTGTCCTCGGCCAAGTTCTCCGGGACCTCCAAACACATGCCGAATCTTGTTTGTTATCTTTTTTTTTCGGTGAGGCTATGCTAACAAGTCATGGAAAAACAAAGACGTACGATGTGTGCAGCCGGAACCATTGGCATCGTTTCCTACTACGTGCATATGCTGCACCCGTGCGATCTCTTTTTTTGTTTTAGTCCGACCCCCCCCCCCCCCCCCCCCCCCCCCCCCCCCCCCCCCCCCGAAAGCCCTCGGTGGATACAATTCGAGAGTCGGCGGTGTGGAAGAAGGAGGAAAAAAAAAAGAAAGAAGAAAACAGTGTCCCTTTGTATTATTATTCGACCTCTTGGAAAAGGGTTCTTATGCACGTGGTCCAGCTTTTATCGTCTCTTCTGCAACGCACACACACATACGCCCCCATGTCATGCAAAACAAAACTAAAAAGGTTGCATTTCAACCTGCCCACTATTATGGTTCCCATCTTGTTCATCAGATCGATCTAATAAAAAAATTGTCCGCCTCATCGGAAAAAAAAGAAAAGACGATTTTTTTTTGTGGTTCTACTTATTTGTGCATGAGAAGAAAAAAAAAAAAGCGAAACAACCCCCCCCCTTTCGACCGCCTCAACACATACCGTCGACCACTTTGCGGGGGGTTGCATGCATAACTGTACTTATGCGCCCCTGGGGGACGATCTACTTTGAGTATTATTCTCCCCCTATTGCTTGCTTGCTGGACGGGGATTTCTCAACAATCAGTTGGGTGGTTGGTATAGTATAGCAATTCAAAAACGAGTAGCCGGCCCCAGAAGATAGATCCACCCTTATTCCTTTAGAACCGTGTCGAAGTGTTTGAGTCGCGGTCGACTTATTGGACAGGACTCTTTTTTTGGTGGATTGTGCATGATTTGGGGGGAGGAGAGAGTCAGGGTTCGAGACGCCTTGGTTTTGTCGTAGAGAGCCGCTCTAAACTAAGGAAACTGCGGGAATGTAGAACATGGTCGCAATGGAATTTACAGCAATGACGTGGTACAGAAGAGGGCGCGACCTTATCTCATTTACCTTGCATCTTCAGGGACTTGGGTGGTAATTTTGGATCAGGCACGTAAACTATGTAGTCAGCAACACGGATGTCGAGGTTTTTTGCTGCAAAGGCCATTTTGCCCCCCTCGCCCCGCCCGTACGTCCGGAGGTGCCGTAACCCCGCTTGGCCCGATATCGGGGCTTCCGACTGTAGATCCCAGACTTTGGGGTACCACCATTGACAACGTCGAGACATTAGGCATACTGTAAGAGTGATACAAACACCTACGACAAGTCTATTTTGATTTATACCATTAAAAAAAATTTATTCATTGAGCCGTAACAAGGTAATACTGGTTTCTATTGTACAGTGGGACCTCCTTATGAATGCCTACATAATCTTAGTCTTTATATGCATATATGACCTGGCTAGTCCTGATGTTAACATCGTCACCTCCACACAGATAGTCTATAGACTGGGACCCAGATATCTTTTTAAGTTTCAAAGAAGGTAGTCTTTTTCAGTGCAACCCTAGGAACCAACTTTATCAGACGAAAACCATACCCCCAAAAAAGGCAGCGTTGACATCCCGCCAGCCATACACACCCCCCTTGGACCCATAAACCATGCCACTGTCGATCCTATCAGACGGACAGATCAAGGATCTGCTCGAGGACCTCACGGTAGAGGAGCTCGAGTCGTTCCAAGCAGCCCTCAAGGACGCGCTACACGAGTATAGCGTCGGCACCCAGAGTCGATCGTGTCAGGATGACAGCCACCTCGAGCGCCAGGTCGTATTCACGCCGTCGACGGGGACAAAGAGCCTGTTTATGCCATCCCATGGGCCTCCGGGGTTAGGGGTCAAAGGTACGTTTTTGTTTGCGCTTGCCAGCACCTGTTTTTTTTTTTCTTTTTTTTTTTTTCCACCCCTTTGCCCATTTGTTAGAACCTGGGTGTTAACAAGAATGCGTACCGTTATTTTCCAGTAATCACACTGAGCTCCCCCCAGACAAACACAAACGCCGATGACGGGGACGGACCAGAGCTCCCAGTGGTTCGCCCGACCGGAGCCATCTCCCTCTTCTCGGCGCGGGGCGACCCGGTGGCCGTGCTGCACGCGTCGCACCTCACGGCGTTCCGGACCGCCCTGGCCAGCACGTGCCTGGTGCAGCGGCGGGACCACGTCAAGGTGCTCACCGTGTTCGGCACGGGCCTGCAGGCGTACTACCACGTGAGGCTGGCGCTCAAGTCGCGCGGCACCACGGTGAGGCAGGTCAACATCATCAACCATCGGTACAACGACGGCTGCCGCGACCTTCTCAAGCGGTTCTGGACCATCCCGGCCGAGACGAAGCGGCGCGAGGGTTGGGCCGACTGCCAGTTCGCCATGCTGACGCCCGGGTACGTCGAGTACGAGCGCCTGCTAAAGGAGCAGGTCAGGGCGGCCGATGTCGTCTTCTGCTGCACGCCGTCGACAAAGGAGCTGTTCCCGGGGGGCTTCCTCACAAACCCCGAGGGGAGGCGCAAGGGGAGGTTGCTGGTCGCCATCGGGTCGTACACCCCCGAAATGGCCGAGATCCCGCTCGACGTGCTGCGGCAGGCGACGAAGCGGCACAAGGGCCACGGGCCGCACTTTCACAAGCACGCGGCCGAGGGTGGCGTTGTCATCGTCGACACCATCGACGGTGCGCTCAAGGAGGCGGGCGAGCTCATAGCGGCGGGCCTGCATCCAGACCAGCTGGTTGAGCTCGGCGAGCTGGTCATGCTGCAGAAGTGCTCCCTCCCGGACGAAAGCGATGTCGATTCCGAGGTGGGCGGCACGCCTCTCGCCTCTCCGTTGGCTCAGGAATTCGACGGGATGAGCTTGACGCCGGGGTCTGCCATGTCGACTGTGTACGGGTCGAGCGCGAGCAGGGCTTCGAGCACGAGCAGGGGATCGTCGCCGAGTCGAGGAGGTGCCGCGTCTCCGCCGCCAAGTGAAAAGAGTCGGAGTGGGTATAGAGGCTTCTTCTCGCACAAGCGGACATCAAGCCATAGTTCTGCCAGGTCCGAGACCAAGACCAAGACCAAGGATGATCACCTCGCGTTGTGGCTGCAGCGTGGAAATGTCATCTACAAGAGCGTCGGTATGGGTCTCATGGACCTGGCGGTGGGGATGCACCTGGTAGAGTTTGCGAGAGAGAAGAGGGTTGGATCGCATGTTGAAGACTTTTGAGAGCGCCCTTGTTTTAGTGCTGTTTGTTGTACCAATATATAGCCCAATGTATATAACTCGACATAATTATGGACCTTGGTTTGATGTTTTTTTTTTTTTTTTTTTTACCTAACAGGCTGGCCGTACGATCCTTTCCAGGCGAGAAACTCGTCAAAATCATTACCGTGCTGGTATCGAGGATCTAAACGGTGACAATCAACCATCTCCTCGGGAACCTTGGGCCCCTTCTTAAGGTGTTCTCTCTTCATGGGGTTGGGACGGAGTGGCGGCAGGGGAATGCTCCGGTCATTGTGCGCAACTGACAAGCCGTCGCCCGTCTCCATTAAGCTGGATTTCAGCTCGACCGTCTCATATCCCGTGCCGTTGTCGCCATCCTGGGCAGCTCCGGCATCCTCGCCGCCAACCTCGTCACCCGGTAGGCCGAGGTACTGATACGACAGATTCGGGTCCACCGCGTCCCCCGAAGTCCCCTGCAGGCCCAGCCTCGCCTCGAGGAAGCCGCCCACCACACCAACGTAGAAGCTCGGGCACAGATCCGACCCCTTGGCCAGGGACCGCACGCCCTCCATGCTCGGGTGGCGGGACCGCACGAAGCCCCTCCCGGACCTGTGTTCCTTGCGCGTAAAGTAGATGTTGCAGTTGGGCCGGTGGTAGATGTCGCGCGACAGGCGGTGCCACGTGCACTCGAACCCGGCCAGGTGGTCGCAGCAGGCCCGGCGCTCCTCGGCCTCGCGCGCCCTGCGGCTCCCCTCGCTCGCAAACGGCTGCGGCGGATCCGGGTACGGCAGCACGCTCCGGCACGGCAGCGCCTGGGTGTGGTAGTAGCCCTTGGTCCAGCGAAAGTCGAATATGCGGAGGAGCTCGTCGCTGGGACCACCCGCCACGAAACGCTCAGTGCCCCAGGTCAGGAGGTGCTGGATGTTAGATTCCGGGTAGACATTGTCCTCGTAGACGGCATCGAATGAGGTGGGCGCGCGCAGGTCCTGTAGCCGACAGGTGCCATCCTGCCAGGCAGCGAGCACCAGCGGCCGTGTGTGGTTGGATATGGACGACACGTCAAGCGGGAGGATCGATGCGGCGTTGATCTGCTGGGAGCTGCGACTTGTGTTGGACAAGGCTGGGTTGTCGATGGCGCGATGGATCTGGTAGGCTTTCCCCGACGGGCTGAGCTGGACGTATTGCAGCGCGGACTGGAACTGTCCGTTGATGCCGAGCGCGAGAGTTTCCCCTCGGTCGCCGATCCACTTGACCCCTCCGAGGTGCGTAAGCTCGTTCTTGTCGTGGACCGAGTCCTTGTGGATGGTTAGTGAAGGGGAGACTTCTGGTGGGTTTTCGGCGAGCCATCTGTCTCCCTGTGGTAGGTCGTATATAAACACGCTCTCCCTGTCGTTTGCAGCGATTCTCCCTGGGCCCGATATATCCATGGTGAGCAACGAAGACTGCCCGAGCACCCTTCCGGCCGCAGAGTCCGATTCCCGCCAACCCCTGGCCTGCCTCGGCTTAAACGTGGCCAACAGTGTGCCTAGGTCGTCCTGCTCAGCCGACCTCAGATCAAGCCATCCGCTAGCTCTCGCCGCAAGAACGGCATGGCTCTTGGCGCGCAGGTCGTGCAGGCGACCATCGACGACGGAAATGTCAACAATATCATCCCTCCCCGGCACGAGTCCATGATCCCGACCCTGAAAGCGAGCAAAGGCACGATCCTCCCCCCAACCATCATCGACGATGCGGCGCTCGCGTGCACAGAACCCCTCCCCTTCGCTCCAAACAAGCAACTCGGAGCGGCTGTCGACGTCATAGTGTGCGTCGCACCTGGCCGGCCAGCGCTGGGCCTGACGGTGGTGAAAAGTAGCCCCCGCGGGCGGCAGAGACACGGTTGCGGTGAAGTTGAGCGACCTCCTGTCCCAGCAGCGGCTCTGGTAGGTCAGCGACTCGGCCAGCATGGCCCACGACAGCTCCGGGTTCTTGAGTGTCTGCTCCCGCGGGATCTGGAGCGAGGGGAATCGGGTGCGTGCAAAGATGCGCCAACCCCTCTCCCGTAGCAGCTGCGTCAGCCTCTTGCAGCTTCCGGCGAGGTTCACCATGTCCCTCGCCGTCTCCATGTGCGCAAAGATGACGAGGATCACATCGTCGGGCACCTCGGCCAGGAGGTCTAGCCGGGAAGGTGCAGTCATTTGTAGGTGATTTATTTCAGTCTACAGCTGGAGTTTTTCTGTAGTGAGTAAAATTTGAATTATTATTTTTTTTTAAAAAAAAAAAATTGTCTTGTTGAATTCCAATGTTGTCTTTGTGGCAAATCGAAGCAAGGTCAGCAAAGTCGTGATGGCATTAAGTTTTGACTGGTGGATTTCGGCCTATCGGGAAACAGTCTAAAACTAGGTAGGCACCTGCTGTAATTCTCCAGCGTACCTAGGTAATGACTTAGTAGGAACACTGGGGCGGGTTGGGGTTTGCTTTTTTAGCCCACCTTACAATTGCCGTCGCCTACGCTGATTCTCGCCACCAAATCCTTCATTTCAGGCAAAGCATTTCAATATGCGCATGAAGGGTAAAGCGCAGATGTAAATATCTTGGCCGTTTCAATGAATTCAGACTGCGTCTTCGATGAGCCGTTAGTGGTTTTTCTCTGCACCTTTTTTCTGTGTCAAGTCTTGGGCCGTTTTGCTAGGTGATGCATAACTTGGTCGATACATGTTCATGCCATGGCTAATCAATAAATTCATTGCCGTATCGTTGGCTCTGTTCATCACTCTTGAGTGACTTTTTATCATCTCTGTAGTCGAAATGCCATGCATCTGCTTAGTAGCACCTACTGCATTGTTTTATTTTCTTGATCAACTTGATGTACATACATACATGTTGTGTACTCGCGTGAAAGAACATTACGGACAAGTTTATTTCCGGGTTGATGTCGACTTGTGTTGGTGATATTATATTATTGTAGGAAGATAACAGTTAGACTATTTTTTTCATTATTTCTGGTTTGTTTCCTTGACGCATATAGCTACAAACACTACAGTTAACAGACTTGGCAGTGTTCTCGGTTGAGAGAACTTTCACCAACATCAGCAAAATTATATCAATGATATAAGTCATTGATTTGGCTTCCGGTCGTGATATAACCGAACATTGTAAAAAAAATAAAAAATAAAAAAAATAAAAACTTCAAAGCAAGTGGACTGGTATCCTAACATATATATGTACCCATATCTCTGCTCACAGCCGTGTGTCGACTCTTTCTCACACCAAAGGCTCCAGCCTAATCCACAGTCTGCCGCTCTTGGGTCCAGCGATACTAGAGGAAAATGGTAAATAAACACTGTTCGGCTTTTGTTCAGGTTAGAATGGCAAATGTAATATGCCCAACTTACTATCCATCGTCTTGTTCAATGCCGGCATCGTCGACAATGTGAGTCGTGTAGTTGGAGTATATTGCCGCAACTATCAGTTTCATCTCTGAGAGCAAATCATTAGTAAAAGGACCGCCAGCATATTGCAACATGTCGATGTTCTGCACATCCTCCAGGCCTTCGATCAGCCAAAAGCACCTGCAGGCATACTAACCATTCATGGCAAAATTTGACCCAATACACATCCTCCCACCAGAACCAAACGCCCAAAACTGCCTATTCATCACCTTTCTCACCTCCTCATCTGCTCCCAACCACCTCGTATGGTTCCACACCTCAGTTTCAGGAAAGGCCGCCTCCTCCCGATGGAGCGTGTGAGCGAGCGCCGAAACCCGCGTGCCACCCGGCACCTCGTACGGCCCGATGCGGCAGGATGGATGCGGTGCCTGCCGTGGCTGTGGGCCCGGGATGGCCGCGTGCAGCCGCAGCGTCTCCATGAGCACGGCGTGGAGGAGCTCCAGCGAGTCGAGCGCTTTGAGGTCGGGGATCGTGCCGTCCTCGGTCGTTGTCCACCGTCCCGTCTCGTCGCGATGTCTCTTGAGGCCTGGATCTAGGGTTCGGAGTTCCAACTGCAGCTGCCTTTGCAGGTCTTGGTCTCTGGAGAGCTCCCAGACGAGGTAGGTCAGTGTGATGCCGGCGGTTTCCTGTCCGGCGAGGATGTGGTCGAATAGCTCCGACGCAACGGACAAGTTGTGGTGCTGGAGGGCGGTAGAGTACAAGATGGATTTTTCGCCGTTGGTCTGCGCTTCCTTGTCCAGCCCCGCTAGCATGGCCTTGGTCACGACCGGCTCGTCTACCGCCTTCGTCTCCTCCCCAATCACACCGCTGGCCAGAACCGTAGTGCAGAGCTTCTTGTTCCACTCGCCAAGCTCCCGGTTGCAATCATCGACCCAGGCGGGGTAGAGGTTCAGTCCAAGACGAGACATGAATTCGGTGAACCGTGGCAATTCTTGTCGCCAGAAGGGGTAGTTGGCCCTCGCTTTGTAGAGCTGCAGCCAGTGTTCTCGATAGCCCAGATTACGGAGGAAGTCGGTGGAATGGCGCAGACCAAAAATGTATGCCGTGATGAGATCCATGGCTGCAGCAAGGAACATGGAGTGAATGTCGATGCCGTGTGGTTCTCGACCTTTGGCACTGGACTCTTCCAAGATGGGCAGTAGTCTACCATGGAGGATAGCAGCAGCCTGTTCCTTGGCGGCCTGACTTGACTGGATATAAGATTTCGAATAGACATTGGAAATCATTCGCTTCCTCAAAGAATGCTCCTTTACAGGTACCGTCGAGAACATGCAGGGAACGCTACATAGCGCTTCAGCAATTGCACCTTAAAAAATACAGAAAAAGAAAAAAAAAAAAGAACAAAAGAACAAAGTAACACAGGCTCACCCATAGTTGTCAAATATCGAATACCAAACCGTCTTTTCGAACCCACCCTGATATATGGTCCTCACGGCGCCGGCATCGTTGACGCTCAACTCATTCGGGCCAACGCGCACAAAACGACCCAACTTTTGGTGGGCGAGATGCAACACGCGATTCTCCCGTCCTTGCAGACGAACAATCAAGATCCATAGAGGCGAAAATGGGACTGTCCAATGTGCAGGAGGGACTTTGCGTAGGGGTGATATGAATGCTGGATAGATTATTACGCGATATGTGAGTATAACAAATGTGATCGACACGATGAATAGCAGAAGAGAGCTGAGGAATAGCAAAGGCATTATTGATTATTACGCTACCGGGATAAGACGGCAGTCAGGAGAATAGAGTTGCTGCAGTGACCCCTCTAAAGGTAGGTGACCAGAGATTCGTTGATTATGATGACATGGTCGAGGTTGGAGTTCAAACCAACATTAGCTTGATAAGTGTGGGTGGGGTAATGCGAGCTCTTGGTTCTTTCTGTATAACCCCAACCCGCTACTGCATGCAAGTCCATAGATAGTGTTTACGCAACTAAGTTTTTTACTCGACCACGCCGTGGAAAGCTAGTCAGGATATGAACAACCTGACTTGAAGAAACCGCAGAAAAAAGAAAAAAAAAACAGGACTGGGTACAAGAAACGAGTATCACAGGAACACAATCTCGGACATCAATCAGTGAACCAGTGAGTCAGTATATCATGCAACACCATAATATAACCCGACAAACACGCACTACATAATATATCAAAACGTATCATTCATCAGCTTACTCTCAACACTCCAAGCCTCTCAAGACAAACCAACCCCCACAGTCTACTACCCAACCTCCCACTGTCCTACAGATCCTAACTGCAAAAATAGCAGCACCTCTTCCCGGAGATACCGCCAAAAGATATCGCTGATTCGGCCCAGGCTCGAACTGAGGACCTACAGTGAAACATTGCACAGTGAATTGCGCAGTTGTTAGACTGTTGTGATTAACCAACTACACCACCGAACCGCTTTGTTATTTGTTGAAGAACAATAGTGGTGTTGAAGCTTATGTTGGGGGCGTTGATGTGCGGGATTTTTAGACGAGATGATGGCTTGTGGGAGCCCCTGACTTTAGATATTGGAAAAGTGGGGATGGTGGGTTCAGGGTGGGTTTGTGAGTTCGAACCTGGGGGGTTTCTATTTTTTTTTTGCTAGTCATTTCGCATTGCACTTGCGATTTGCATCCTACATTGTGGTCAATGAATTATGGTGCAGAGTGCCTTCACAAATTACGCCAGATAAGGAAGAAAGAAGTCTTCTAACAGCGCACTGTAATTTGCTACAGTAATAGTGGTAGATTCTGTTTAGGCTTTGACAGGTGGGGAACACTGTATTCTCTACGTCGGCACGGGTTTTGGCATCTATAAAAAGACTTTGCTTCATTCATGACCTCCCCAAGACGTCTAGATTTCCATGGCCACAGGGACCTTCGTAGGCCGGAAGGGAACGGTGTGGCATGCAATCGGCATTGGAAACGGCCAAGTTAGAAGTAGATGACGACAAGGTTTTGGAAAGGGAGGAAAATGCGGGTTGCGGGTTGCGGGTTGTGGTTGTGTCTGTGCGCCTGTGCGTCTGTGCACCTTGCCCGCCCCGGGGTTATGCTGTACCGGGTTTGTCGTCGGCAACATTTACTCCTATAGGCATAAAAAAAAAGCTACCACACAACCACGGCAGAGGGAAGAGGCAAACAGAGGCGGAAAAATAAAGGGGGCTTGTTTACTGAGGCGCAGCAGCCTTGTCTACAGGAAGAGGATCCCAGGCCCGTCGTTTCTAAAAGTTTTGGGAATGTTCCAGGCTACCGACGTTGAAAGAAACCCCCGCAATTATACATATCTGTGACGGAGCGCCGGAGAAAATAGGGGAAGGAGAAAAAAAAAGAAAGGGAAAAAAAAGGGAGAGTTACTCAGCCATACAGTTCGATTCGAACTTTGCCCTCCTGTCACCTGTCTTGTCTTGTCAGTAACAATTTTACGTTGGTAACATGTTTGATTATATGTATTATGTGTTAAGGGTACACTTTTTTTTTTACTGGCAGCAGGTTTTACAAGTACCACCGTGGACCACGTAATCAAGATTATCGAAGCAGGCGAAACCAAACAAAATTCAAAGCCCCACTATGTTATGTCTCATCCTTCTGTGTTCTGCAGTGCGAACGAGGGTGGCTGGCGAGGCCCTGCATAGTAGACGGTTGCTACCGCTGGGTGATGATCTATGGTACCTAGGTACCTACCTACCTTACCTTAGTTTGATCGCAAGTACTGTAGTATTTTGTCGTAGTAATTGTCACTTCCAAGCAAAACAGAATCCGATGCAGCCGATAATTACTGGGTAGAGATTTCTGACGTCGTAATCATCAACAACCAACAAAATAAGAAAAAAAACAAGCCTTCCGCCAAGAGTTATTTTCATCCATCTGATCAAGTGGCACGACTTGTAGATTGATTAATGCATGTGCTATATAGTACATACCTGCTTTAGGTACTTACCATAATAGCAGCTAGACTAGTATTGGCATACAACAAGTTCACCTCGGGGTGACTAGGTAGGTTTCGATGGCTGTTTTAGGATGGAGCCACACCGTCCCAATCAACTGTCCACTGTATCGGTAAATTCAGCTGTTGCGAACTACTATGTGTCTATACCGCAACAAGTACCCTAAACCTTGGTATTTTTTTTTGTCGTAGTTGTATTCGCTTCGCATTACGGATCGCCACGAGGCCCGAAGCAGTTCCAAGGGAGATCGATTCACATCATAATCATGAATCGCCCGAGGTGGGAGGATCTCGGTTTGTTACTTTTGCTTTTTTTTTTTTTTTTTTTTTTTGCGTATCCACGACGTAGATCTCTCCGTCTGGCAACAACAGGAAGAGAAAAAAAAAGAGGACTACTCGCAACTGAGCAACATGCCAAAACCTGGGCAAAATGGTACAGAGAAAATCCTAGGCCATCGTTATAGATCTACGTCAAGCTGACTCAAATGGCACTGTCGAGGCGGAGACCTAGGGAGGAAGAAATTGTCTCATTCCGGACAGGTTACGGAGCGCGTATTGTATTGTATTCTTCTGTATTTGCATTACCTATCTGTATCGTACCAGAACTAATAATATATTTAGTGATTATCTTTTTTATTTTTCTTCTTCTTTTGTTTTCTCCGGTTATTTCTCCAGTAAAACCTGTTTCGGCAATGCGAAGAGGGTGGGTAATCGGTTTTGCCTTTTCATTGAAAGGTTAACCACATCTTGGCTTTTTTTCTCTTTGTCGCCGAGGAGTTTGTTGCGGCTACCAAGGTGACTAAGGTAGTCTAGTCTAGTCTATTCTAGTTTGTAGCTTATCTGCGACTCTCCTTTCAGTGGGCTAGACTTTTGCAACCATGTGAGCGGACGACGCGCTTGCTTGGTGGACGACGTAAGCTACCTAGCTACGAGTAGGTACGCAGTAAATATCTGAATCATAAAAAGCAAAAAGAAAAGGCCACAGACGCTGTCGCAGGGAAATCCCCAAATTGTTACAGACGTCATCCCATTAAATAGACTTAAAATAAAACGGTCGACTGACGCCACGCTGCTTGAAGATCCCAGCCAAGCAAATCCAACCAAATAAAAAATAAAAGAAATCATCGGCGGGAACAGGTTCAGATGTGGTTCAGATGTGGTTCACTATGGCTTAGGGGCTTAGTTTGAGATGATCTCCTTAATTGCCGCGTGGACATGACAGTACCGTAGTTTTTGTACGAGAATCAACAAGTGAACCGATCGTAGCTTCGAAACTTTACTGTACATACTAACTAGTTCAATAAACTTGAGCCTCATTCAAGATATTTTGTGATATGCACTTTGTACAAAAAACCGTTGTTCATCCCTGTGGCTTGGGTACAAAATATCCTATCCCGAAAAAAAAGAAAAGAAAAGAAAGAAATAAAAGACCCGCTAACCGCTAGCCCTCCCCTTGTAAGCTACGTTTGATCGTCCCCCTTGCCAGTTTGAAGTCGCTCCAGGCCACAGCCGTCCCTTTGCACACCCCCCCAAGTTTCGACGGCAAATGTTACCATCCTTAGGCCAAGCTTTTTCGCTTGGCAAGTCCCCTGCTGAATATGTGTATGATCGCCATGCTTCTTTCTCACTCGCTCTCCACCCAAGAATGATGAAATCCTGCACGAACCGCCCGCCTTGTAACCATTAAGAAAAAAAAAGAGTCTCCGATTCAATGTCTTGGCAGAAACTTGGCAGTTACCTTGTCCTTGTTACCGGGGGGGCAAACGGGGAACAACCTTTCGGAAACAATGGGACGTACAAATAACATGCCTCTCTCTCTCTATCTGTTTTCTCGGATCACAGTTCATACGTTACGGGACTTTTGCAAAACAGGCGAGGTGTTGTAGGTGTTAGTCTCCCACAACAACAGTACGTGTTCTAAGACTCGAAATGATCCTCATCTTTACCAAACACCCCTGTTTTGGGGAATGATAGGCGTTCGTCTGACACAGATCAACATAACAACAGGATCAAGAGGCTGCTGCACTCCCACCCCTGCTCCCTTTCCATAAATCGACTCTTTTCTTTTTTACCCCTTTTTAATATTCGTTACCAGTAAACTAGTTAGTGCCCTTTTCCCCCTCATGCTTGGCATCCCAACTCCACATGCCAAGTTAAATCATCTCGAATTTGACTACCGTTCTAGGCTTCTGGGGCCCCCAACAAAAGGTCGGTCCGGCTTGGGATGGGAGCGAGAAAAGAAGAAATATGCTCATGGATCTAGGAGGGCTCTTCCTCTCTTGGCCCGAGTTCCAACAAGTATCATAGTACACAGCCCTCTGATCTTTGTTTGGATCCAGTTCATTGCCCACTTGGCAGGTCCCAAAGGGTATCTACTGCCTTGTTTTTTTTTTGTTTTTTTTTTACATGATAATATCGATTCTCTATTCTTCCCAGTTGGGGAGAAGCTTGAGAACATCAAAGTTTCTCCCCCTTGTCTAGTCAGACATTCCTTGCAAGGGATTGCTGTACTATGTAGTTCTACGCGCCGCCCCCGACAGAGCTGAAAAAAATAATAATAATAACAGAGTAAATGAGAGAGTGTCATTCGCCCTTCCTGTCATCCTAAACGATCGCCACGCCCCATACATACCCTATGGACAAGGAGGGGAGGGCAACGTGGTCAACACGCACACCCCCCACACCCCATCCTCCGCAACCCCCGAACACCCCCCAGTCCCTGCCGTATACCAAGCTAGGCAAATTTAATGAGGTCCAAGGTTGTGCGTTGCATGTATCCTTTCCAGGGCTCTCAGTAGATACACACACCCTGAGGAAGAGCGGAAGCGCTGATGTAGGAACCCGGCTGAGTGAAAAAAAAAAAAAATGGTTCCTCGTCAAGGATGATGCGACCGGCTTGGACTACCACAGTTTGGATACTAGCCCCGAAGCTTAGTCGTGATGGGGGACACAAAAGATGAATATAAACGTCCGTTTCCCGTCCCTCCACTCGCTATTCCAGTTACTCTTTTTTCCACCCCATCAGTCTCAGGAGTCTGGTAATTTGCTATCGAGTGTGTCTCGCTGGTTGTTTTTCTTTTTTCTTTCGTTGCTTACATTCTTTAAGAGGTATGCTTGATACCAAGAGGCCATACTACTGGCCAATACTCCCTCACCATGAGAATGGAAAATCTACTACATTGACGATGGAGGTAAACTAACCCATGAAACAAACAGCTGTGCTCTCAGTTTTCTCTTCCTTTTTTTTTTTGTATTTTTTTTTTTTCATTTTCCACAGTCGACAGGTTCAACTCCAGACTCGCCAACATGAAGAACTTTGGAAGCATTACCCTCCTGCTGCTGGCAGCGACGTCGTACGTCGTCGCCAGGCCGGCAGTCGAGCAGACCGACCTGCACCTGCACGTCCGCGGCCAGGACGCAGCCCCCGCTTTGGCCAATGCCGCCGCCGCCGACCCTGCTGCCGAAGGGAAGAAGAAGAAGGCGCAGGGCGCCACCGCTGCCGCCGATCCTGCTGGTGCGGCACCGGAGACCGGCGCTGATCCTGCTGGTGGGGCACCCGGGCCCGGCGGCAACGCCACCGCTCCTGCAGACGGCAAGGGCAAGGGCAAGGGCAAGGACGGCAAGAAGGATGGCAAGGGCAAGGGTTAGCTTTTTTTTTCTTTCTCTTGTTCTTTTTCTTTCTCCCTTCCTATCTTATTCAATTCACTAACACGCAATCTGCATGTACAGGTGCCGCCGGAGCCGGAGCTGGAGCCGCTAACGCGACAGCTCCCGATGGCGGCAAGAAGAAGAAGGGCAACAAGGGCAACAAGGGAGGTGCAAACCTAGGCGGCGGCAACAACGCAACGGCCGCCGCCGATACCGGCAAGGGTAAGAAGGATGGTGGAAAGAAAGACCAAGGCGTTGCAACCCTCGCCGCTGCCGGCAACGGAACAGCCGCCGATGGCGGCAAGAAGAAGAAGGGCAAGAAGGGAGGCGCAAACTCCGCCGCCAACAACGGAACAGCCGCCGATGGCGGCAAGAAGAAGAAGGGCAACAAGGGCAAGAAGGGAGGTGCAAACCTCGGCGGCGGCAACAACGCAACGGCTACCGATACCGGCAAGGGCAAGAAGGATGGGCAGAAGTCTCAGGCCGTCCAGTCTGGCGAAGCTGCCGGCCCCAGCTTCGGCCAGATACACGCAGCTGCGGGCGGAGACCAGGCCGGAGGTCTCTCGGGCTTGCTGCGAGAGGTAAGCGTTGAAAATAGCCGACAAGGCGGGACCCCACCCCCCAAATAATCGAGGTTGCACACGAGACTGACATGGTAATCTCCTCATCACAGGTCGAGAGTGCTGCCGACGGCGCCCTTTCGCAACTGAAGCGCAGCATCGTCAGTATGATCGGGGACCTGGAGTAAATACCTACAGTCCCCTACCGGCTAGTGTGGTCTTTTTACGCCATGCTTTTTCGGTTCATCAGAGTCAGCCGACGCCAAAAAAAAAAACTCTTTATACAACCTTGACAGTGTTTTCTACCCCAGTGGTAGAGTAACATGGCCGCCACGAGTTCGCCCATGGCTCTGACCAAGTATCAAAACTACTCGGGACCAACCATGGCCACCTCTCCACCTTTCTTCTCTTCATTGTCGCTCGCCTGAGGCGAAGCGTCTCGCGTCGACCATGTTGATGTGTTAACTTAGCCACTTTTTGTTTCCTTTGTTCGGGGATTTTTCTTTAGCCAACGGCGGCTTCAGGGTTTGTTTCTGAATTTCTTCTAGACGGTTTTCAAGAGTACCTATATACCCCACCACGCAAGAGGTTGGTCCCAAGTTGGACAGCCTGGGTTGTTGGTCCTTGTATCATGAGCACATGGACTGTCCGACAGACTGAATTCAGACTTACCGAGTGCAGAAAAAAACCTTGTTACTTTGCCATACGTGATTGATGACTTGCATACTTTCAGGCTTACCGGTAAACACGCAAGCTTTGCCTGGGTCTAGATGCATGATACTGACTAACAAGATTTAGCATGTAGTCAGCGAGGGAATGCCCAAAAGAGCAAATCACTAGTAAGCAACTATACGCGCTCTCAAAATATCCCTCCGACAAAGTCATGAGTCTTGCAGGGGGAACTAGTAGCGGGCTGAAACAACTGTTCCCCGCTGGGCCAGACACGGAACCCCTGCGCCGGGCTGCACCGGTCAAGCTTTTACTGACCATATTATACTGGACTTGAACCCGGACCCCGGATTATTTCTCCGCAACGAATCCTCGGGTCAAAGTCCAGATCGTCCATCATCCGTCACATCACGTTATATATAGCTCTACTGACAATCATGGTAACGGAAACAACGTGAATCAGGGGAACTCTCGGTGACGAGCTTGCCCTTGCGTGATGCGTCACGATTTCCGAGGACCCGGTTACCTGTTGATTGTTGTCTAAAACAGGGTCTCTGCATTACTGGAAAACATACGACGAGCAAGTTTCCCCTACTACGTCCGTATCAAAAGACGAGCACAAATTCTCAATCGATATTTGTAACTGTGTAACAATATGGATGACACGACTCACCTGCTGAGCAGAGTTCATCTCCAACCGTACAGGTGTTGCCTGCCTCGTTTCGAAGTGCTTAAACATCTCGAGTTTTCAAGGGTAGAGGCAGACTCACCTCTTAGCATCCAAGACCCAACAAACATCTCGTTGGAGCTTTTCATCGAGATCACCAATATTTATTATGGGAAACAAACTAAACAGTTAGGTTTACTAGGTTTGGACATGATTGGGTAGTACACACCATAGCCCGGTGGCCAGATTAAACATGTGCGTGCGCTAGTGATGTGTAAGTAGGTATCTGCATGTGCGTCATCCTGGCGCAGTCGTCTGTTGCCCGATAATTGTCGCATGTTTGCCAAAAGTCGAGGAAGAGGTTGCTGGTGCTTCAGTCGTGTAATGTCATCTGGCCAAGAACGTCAAACGAGTTTGGATGTTGAACCAGTACGTACTTGGAGACTGTCATCCAAAGCCTCACCTCCATCCCAACTGTCAAACGCCAAATCCTTCTCTGACCGCTGTCGATACCTAGGGGAGGGACCGTTGCCAGGAGTAGCTATGTTATTCAGTGGGCACGAGCAGAATCATGGAAAAGAACGCGTACGTCCAATGCTCGCCGATAGCAGTAAAGCTCGCGAGTGATCTAATCCTCCTCAATTTCACCTTCTTCACTCCCGCTGTGCACACCTGCAGCGTCATCCTTGGGTGCTTGGGAGCCACGCGCGCTCTTGCGAGTGCTGTCCACTGCTGGTGAAGTCTTTTCACGTGAAGACTCTCGCTTGAGTCTCTGTTTTTTTTTATTATTCAAGTGTCAGTATACCTGATTGGAAGGGACCGTGATGGATTCTGGCCGACGTACCTTGGAATCGCGCCGGTCCGGCTCATCATCCTCGCGTCTACGGCGCACTGAAGAAGAACCAGAAGCTGCCGCTGCAGTGGGAGTTGCCGCGGTCGATGGCTTGTCATCCCCATAGTTGAGCTCATCGGTTGCCCGGCTGCTCACCTCACGACGGCGGTACAACCGCTCACGCGACTCTTCCCGTTCGCGTCGCTCGCGATCATAATGTCCTGACCCCTCGTCTCTCCTGGAGCGTGGGGGACGGTCGTAGTCACGGTCGCGCGCTCTTTCTCGATCCCGGTCCCGATCCCGGTCACGCTCGCGATCCCTATCCCGTTCACGTTCCCTGCTGCGGTCGTCATCCCTGCGAGAACGTGGAATGCGATCACTGTCGCGATCACGCGCCCTATCACGTTCACGGTCTCGGTCCCTACTCCTATCCCGATCCCTTGCCCGATCACGGTCCCTATCCCGGCTGCGAGTTCTATAGTCCCTGTGGCTGTGTCGATCGTCGCTCCGACGCTCTGGCCGGTCTGACAAAAGGCTCTCAGCCATGCTAGACTTTCGGTAGTTAAGTTCGCGCTCGGCAATCGCCTTGCGACGATCGGCCTCGTACGAATCAGGTTCAGGGCTACGGCTTGACCTGGCAGCGCGACCGCCATGGCGATGAGATCGCTCACCTCTATCTTTATCGCGGTAGCTGGAACGCTCGTCTCTATCGCGGCGGCGTTGGCGATCTCGTTCGGCATCCTCTTCCTTCTCCCGAAGTCTGCGTAGATACTTTTCAAATGCCCCGCGACGAGCATCTTCAGAGTGTACTGCCTGGAACTCATCACTTTTCTGGAGGCGGGGTTTGACCTTTTCATACGTGTCGTTGACACTGATTGGTGGCTCAACGCGCTTCATGTAAGCCCGAAGGTCTTCAATGGCTCGTCGCTCTTTGCGTTCTGCCTGGCGTTCCTCATCTGTTCGCTTCTCCTTTCGCTTCTCGAGGAGCTGCACGACCAACATGATTGAATCAGTATGGACACTATCATTACACAACAGGCGGATACCAAAACTTACACGCTCAAAAATCAATGAAAGCACTTCTTGATCAAGGTTAGCAGTACGACGATCCTCCTTCATGACTGCCAAGAAACTGTCGAAGGTGGTCTTGGGCGATACTTCGAAGCGTTTATCCTGCACTCACGAAAACACCGAGTAAGTATGAGGACCATTCCCGAGTAGATAGCCCATTGGGGGAATAAGGTACTCACATCAATGACATCTTCAACATCATTTCGCGTGCTCCGCAAAGCACGCTCTTCCTCCTCAATGATATCAAAAAACATATCCTGCGGAGTCGAGCCGCTTTGCCCAAGGATAGCCTGGTATCGTTCGTCATTCTCAATCAGAGGAAAAATCTGGCTCCACTTGGTAGAGGCCTTGATTTTGCCGGCTTGTCTAAGCTCCGTGAGCAGGGCCGAGAAAGCATCGCGGGCCTTGCGCTCTTGCCTGTACTTCTTGGTCTTTTGTTCTTGGCGCGAGTCGTTGAAGCTGCGCTCGAGTGCCTTGATGTGGTTTTGGAAAACGGTCAAAATGTCAAACTTGGTCAGGGACTTGTACTTTTCGTCGCTTTGAAAAGGAGGAGTGGCAGATATGATTCCTTGTGCATCGGCCCAACGCGTATATGGGTCCAGGTTGAGTTTTGGTAGCAGCTCAATCAACCCGTCCATTGCGCTCTTGCGCAAGGCGGCTTGTTCTTCAGCATGCGCAAGCTTCAGGTCCCGCACGTAATCCTCAAAGAATTGCCGACGCTCGTTGTCGTCACCAGCCGAGCGGAAGACGGTCTCACCCTCGATCATGGGCCGCGCCACCTTCCAGCGGGTGTAGTATTTGATCTCCGGATGGCTCTTGAGCATAGCAGTAAAGTCACTCCGAAGCTTTGCCAGCCGCTCCTTCTGACGCTCTTTGTCCTGAACAACAACGTCGTGACAGTATTTCTCGAAAGCAGCCTTCCTGTCCTTGGGATCCTTGATCGCCCGGTAGTGCGGGTCCTTAACAATGGTGCGCAATGCCTGCTCCCAAGTCCAATTCGGTTCGACACCGCTGCGGCGTAGCAGCTTGACAAAGGCAGCCTCGGCCTCTTCGGGCGAGTCAAATTCAGGTTCGTTGCTGGCAGGAATAAAGGATTGAAAGCGACTATCGTTGCCAAATGTCAACTGACGAGACTCGGGCAGTGATTCCCTGCGATCACGATCACGGTCCCGGTCCCGGTCGCGATCCCGTTCTCTATCACGGTCACGATCACGATCGCGATGATGATCGTAGCCAAGTCCATGACCATGATTTCCCCTTCCATGGCCATAGCCTCCACCGTCGCGACCTCCATCGGCTCTATCACCACCGTGGCCGCCAGGTGTAGAGAAAGCAGGGGCACTGCACAGCCAAAGATTCAGTCAGCATACAATTGTGTGATGGACCAAGAATAAGCTACATTTGACGGACGGTACTCACGAGGGGGTTGCAGGGACGCCCAATGCCGCCTTGTATACCTCTGGCATCTCCCAAGAGCTCTGCTTTGTCTCAGTGTTATACCAGTATTTACGACCGCCTTCTGCAGTGTATTCTTTCCATGGCTGGTTGGCAAGCGCACGCTGTATTGATGCAACACAAATTAGCTAGCTCTTCATCACCAGTGATCTCGGGATCCAGATCTCCCAGGTAGCGCGTCATATACTGACCTCCGCGGGCGTCATCATATCCTCCGGTTTAGTCCATTGGGTGACCTTAGTGGCCGAGTTGTAGTAGTAAAGGCGACCGTCAGCGGTACGGTGCTCTTGCCAAACAGCTGCAACGGGCGGCGGTCCGCCTGGCGGGGGAAAGCCCCCGTGTACGCCGTTCATTTTTGAAATTCTTCGTGATCAGAGTCGAGGTCTAGTGGTTAGATTGCAAATAAGAATGCTTGACAACGACACACGTCGTGATCAATGTTGGAGATTTTGCAATTGGATGCCGACTGGATCGCAGCCCGTCGCAAATCGGGATTCAAGGGGAATTTCTCAATCCCCATGAAAAATTGTCGCAATATGAAGTCAGGGAAAGCTCCAGACAACGCGTCGCAAGTTCGTCCTAGAATTAATTGGTAGGCCTGGTCCGAGCCAGTGGGTCTCCAGTGGGTCTCCAGTGGGGCCGTTGAAGCTCCCTGGATTTTACTGTACGCTCGCTGGTACTGAGCCAAGCTGGGGTTATCCAGCAGTAGACTAGCGCCTGACAAGCTCCCTCCACAGGGCATAGCTGTAGATCCCCGAGTCGAACTGTAGCTTCGTGACCAGGCTGACTTTGCTGAGGATACCTTGCCTGGTTGAACATTTCAGGAATCTATTCAGCATTTGCAATCGAATAACTCTTGGTGATTACCAAAACGGGCTACGTTAGTGCCGCATTGTTTGCGCGCACACAAGAGATTAGATCATGCGCCTGGAGCAAGCATTCTCAATATATTGACACCGTCTAATTGTCTGTCGAGGGTTGACCAAGACCTATTTAGCGCCAGTTAAACCCTCCCACCATCACTGCGCACCACGACACCATGGCCGATCGCGAGGATGAGGATTCCTCCAACATTGACTCGGAATTTATAGAAGCATCCCAGCTCACCTATGCCGTTCCTCTCTCATCATCGCCAGACCTCGCAGAAGTGCTGAAGCAGAGCAGCAGTAAAAGCTCCACGTCGTCGCCTTTCAATTCACTCGAACAGAGGGCATTCCTCTTTTTTGGTATGCTGCCATCTGCTCCCATCCTCCGTCCTGCTTCTAGCGCTCTGCCCTGTCATGGTCTCACAGCCTCGCTCATTCATAGAACTGGCAACTTTCAGATGAATCCATCCATGTCTATCTCATACTACGAACCCCACGACGCGACGAGGAATACTTGCGGCCACTGCTGGCCCGCATCTCCCTGTCGCTCGAGGCCTACGTCGTGAATAGTAACGCTCTGGGCCGGGACCACAGCCCACCGGCTAGCGAAGTAATCTTCAGTGATGACGCTGTAGAACGAAGCCTCGAGGCAGGCAAAGTCGACAATGCCACCGAATCCGAGCAAAGTGATAACTTGCCGGTAATCCTACACGATGATACAGACGGGGAAGACAAGGAGCGGTATAGCTTCGCGATATGGAAGGTTCCGGTGCTCATTTCAAGGCCACGCATCAGACTGCAAAGTCCCACCGTTGTGTTTGCGGCAGCGGCACACCTGCGTGCTCCGGTGACACCAGACGAGAACAGCGGAGATGTCGACGACAGTGACGGTGGCATAGTGAGGAATGGCTACCTAGAGAGTCGCGCGCCGGTAGGGCTCAATCTGCTCGAGCCCTTTGCTCACGACCCGGCTCTGCACGGCTTCAAACCGAGATTATCCGCTCAGCGTGTCTCGCTCGTGGTCCCAGTGACGCAGAGCAAGGACTTTCGACGGCCCATCAGGGGCCTCCAGAATCTGAGCTTCGACGTGGTGGCGGCAGTGCATACACGGGTCAAGTTTGCGCGGCCGAATGCTCAACCTGCTAGCTCAACCGTGATCGCCATGCTCGAGTTGGACTTTACGCCATATTTCGAATGTGAAACCGTCCTCACCAACATCTCGCTGAGCCTACCCTCGGGCGTCGTCACCGACATGAACAGCGACGCGGGCCTGAAGTTACCCTTGAGCTGCGTAGCTCACGACCACGTGACGTTCCTGTATCGACTCGCTCCCACCGAGCATGAGCAGCTCCTCGAAGGCGCCCCAGTGGCCGTGACCGTGCCTGGCACACCACGGGCGTCCATGGCCCCCGCCGCCCGGGATCTGGACATATCTATAGAGGTCAAGGCCCTAGTCCGCCCTGGCGAGTGCACTCCTCGCCTGAAGATGGCCTGGAGCACCCCCGTGGACTTCACCCCGCCCGTGAACCCCGGCTTTGGCGCATCCTCCATGGCACCACCCCTACAGCGAGCCCATCGACCCTCTCAGCTCTCCATCGACGGCGCCGCCTCCATGGTCAACCCGGCCGTGGCCCGCCCAGACTCCCTCCCCGGCCTCGAGGCCGCCACGCAGCGCAACGTGGAAACCACGATACCCGATTTCGGCATCACCATCACCTTTTCCGGCCCCGAGAAGCCCGCCCGCGTAGGCGAGGAGTTTTGCTGGTCCGTCTTCGTCGTCAACCGCTCCGGCACCTCGGCCCTGCCCATCTCCAACGCCCCGCCCGTCTCGCGCAAGCTCGCCCTGCGCGTCATTCCCAAGCGCCGCCGCACCAACGACGTGCGCGTCGTCCGGCCCCCTACCAGGCGGCAACCGCCCGCGGCAGCTGCCAAGGGGAAGAAGGACCCGGTCGCCAGGGAGCAGCAGCTGATCGCCGACGCGGTCATCGACGAGAACGTCGTGCACGCCATGCACCGCAGTTCTCTGGTCGAGGGATACGACGTCCTATGCCTCAGCGCCGACGCTCGGGTCGGTCCACTGGCCCCGGGGGCTTGTCACGTCGTGGACTTGCGCTTTGTGGCGTTGCGGGCGGGGACTCTGACTATCGAAGCTGTGCGGGTTGTGGATATGGTCTCACAGGAGCATGTCGACGTCAGAGAGCTTCCCACCATCCATGTAGAACCAGAACTGACAGAGTCTTGAGTGGGGAGTTTGCCCTGATGGGGGAAGTCGTTTACTGGGTTTAACGAGGCTAGATGGAAAAGCTTTATTATATGTCTAGAAGAGCACTGCCGACAGTCATACCAATAACTCACCAAGATGAGGAGACTTACACACGCAGTAAACAGCGATTTGGGTCGCCATGTGATAAAGTTTCTCAAGGCTTCCTAAAGCCGGCCATAAACACTATTTACCTAAGCCAAGTAAATGCAAAACCTTTAGGTATAAGAAGACTACATTGTTGAACCATGCTTGACATTTCCGTGGACAACTGAATCGCTGCAAAAAAAAAAAAAAAAAAAAAAAAAAAAAAAAAAAAAAACGCCGCATATGCTATCGAAACTCACACCAAGAGACCAACAAAAGTAAACATATCCTCTTTGGAAGGTGGCGTCGAATGAGATATCCTATTCGCAACCGTCTCATAACACATACCCGATTATCATAAAAGTTCATCCAAGTCGTCGTCCCAGCCCAACTGCTGATATATGGATTTTGGTTTGGTAGAGCCTCCACCCTGAGGCCTTTCAGGTTCTTTTACAAGACCGGCACTATCATCCGCAGAAGTACGTCTTCCGACTGGTGATAGGAAGACCAGGTGAGCTGGCTGATGAGGCTTGATCCCAGCTCTAGTACCCGACATCAATAGAGCAGGTTGGCATGGAGATGGGGATTCCGCTATCACGTTATTCCGAGCCTTCTTCACAGGTGTTTCCAGTAAAGACGCCGACCGAGGCTGTTGCCATTGTACAGTCGATGTCCGGCTCTTGCCTGATGGCGTGGTAGCAATGGCTACCACTAAAGGATCTTCATGCTCAGCCGAAACACCCGGAGCGGTAAACATGGACTGGTGTGGCGAGGACGCTGGCACAAGATCTGCCACGCCAGGGGGTTGCAACAAGTCCCGGGAGAAAGGAACAGGCTGCGATTTGGTCTTTTGCCACCACTGAGATGATTCTTCTGTTTGTGGTCGCGGTGCGACTTTCCTTGCCTGTAATGGAGATGAATTTGGTACGGCATCCCGCTGTCTTGAGGCCTGGCGCGGCGATGGTGTGTTGGCCACATGGCGGGGTGTTGCACCAACCTGGGCCGGTTCTTCCAAGAGTGACGCCATCGCTGCCGCTGGCTGCGTTACCGAACGACCACGAGCAAGCTTAAAACCCTTGCCATATTGCAATGCGCCTTCGTCTACTACATCAAGCACATCCTTGAACCTGGCGTTTGCGGGTGTCGCCTTGACCTGAACATGGTTCACGGGACTTCTAGCTAGCTTCCGGGTATCTGCAAAATTTCAAGAGGTCAGCGCATGATATACTCTGCAAGTATCAGCTGGCATTCACAGGTACACATACTCGAGACATATGTAGGTCCTCCGAACAGACGCTTCTCAGTCTCCTCAACCATGACTTTGCCTGCAAGCAGGCGGTTTGGCTTTTTGAGAGCCGATATTGCGTTCCTAAGCTCGGCATCAACCATAGCCTTCTTCTTCGCCCTTGCGTCGTCGGCGTTTGCAAAGCTAGAACTTCTTGAGTGCATCAATTTCGGCGCCTGCTTCTCCTTTGAGCCTGCAGTGGCAGAGGACGGGTCATCTTCGAGCGAGTCAACCGCATCTTTCAATGACCTGGTTTCGCTAAAAGATCTGGACTCGCTTGCCTCCCGTTTAAGCCCAGGGACGTGTGCAACCGTTGCATGTCGCAGGTGTGCTAGAGCATCTGAAGGCCCCCTGGAGACGCTACGGCGGAGTTTGTCGTTGGAAAGTACACGCTCCAAGCTCCGTGCAGAAGACTTTGAAGTAGCAGACTTTGCAGTGCCAGGTCTCTTAGTCACGGCACCCGGTTTGCTGCCCATTTTCACCTTGGTACTTGAGGAAGGAATTGGCTTCTCGCGCCTTTGTTTTCGTGGAGACTGTTTCACCGGACCACCGAGTTTGCGGTTCAAATTTTCACAGACTTCAGGTAACCGTGCGGAAAAGCTGGATGAACATGAATCGTCAGCCACAGAAACGATACAAGGAAACGCCTCTTTGACTCACAATGGAACAATGATGTCGGTGCAAAAGTCTCTCAAGGGCTTATCAGACACTTCTGCTTCGTCTTCGTGTGTCTGTGATTCCGCTAAGGCTTTCACCTCATCCAGAGTGATCGACTCCCAAATGCATAAGCGGTCGGCGTGTACGTCGAGAAGCACAGGATAGTTGTGCTTGTTCCTTTTTTTCTTATGCCCGCCAGTCTCCGCCACCACCGCCGTAGGCACTGTGTCAAGACCAGGAAGCTGAACATCGGCGGGATTCTCAGGGGGCCGCGCCGCCTCGAGTGCTAGTATCTCCATGATCAAAATCATTTGTAGCAGTGTCTCCCTTCTCCTCAAGCACGATATGTGATAACGCATGTGCTGCGGCTGAACCGAAACTTCATCGTCCTTGAGTTCAGGTTTCGTCGCACTCCACCACTTCCTCACGTCTTCATCTTCGTTACTATAGAGCCCATTCTTGCCAAGCTTGAACTTTTTGGATTTCTTCTTCCTGACCTTCTCACCCCCGTCATCTGAGCTGTCCACGAGTCTCTTCATCTGATCAAGCATATTTGGTATGGTACTTAGATACTTTTTGTCGATAGAAACTGTAGTTAATACCATACTCTTGAGAAAATCAATCAAGTCCGACATCTCGAGAATGCCATCAATGTTCAGGTTGAAGGCCGCTCTTGCTCTGGACAAAGGCCCTTTGGGAAAGTAGGCGAGGTTTCCCTAATGATATTGAGTTAGAACAAGCAGCCGCACGCGACTTTGATCCAGTTCGTGTCGTACCTTGGAATGATAGAGAGCCTCAAAATAATGGTTCCTGATGTTGGCAAATATTTCTTCGGCTGTCTGGGCTGCATCTGTGGTGACTGGGAGTTCAGAAACCTGCGGCCTGGGGTTTGCCAGCTGCGAGACTTCCTTTGAAGCAGGTTCAGAAGGCTGGGAAGTAGCAGCATATCCATGCTCATGTGTCTCATATAGACCATCATCGATAGGCGTCGGTAGCTGGCAAGCTGTAGCTTGTTCCTGTGATGAGGGCCCTGCTACCGATGGCGACCTTGGTCGTTTCCTGCAAAGTGACTGTAGATCCTCGATTGCTTGTCGTTTTCGATTGCTCGCCTTGTACAGCTGGGGAACGTGGAGCGTTGGTGTAGCTGGCTTTGCTACAACGGCGGGTGTCTTTGATACAAGACCTGTCGTGCCCAAGCGTTCTCGGCAGCATACAGTAGCTTGCTGGGCCAGCTCATCCAGATGTACCCAGTCCCCCAGCCTGCAAACCACATAATGACCATTCGTATGCCGCTCGATTGCATATGCGCTATGTTTACCCGACTCCGAACGAGCCACAAGTACACTCGAGCCAAGGCGACTTTCCAACTCCATGATACGTATACGTGACTCGAAAAACCGGCAGGCAGGAAGCTCGCCGTAAGGAGCAGCCAGGTCGATGTATGCCAAAGAGAGGCATTCTCGAGGGAGCAGCATAAGCGGCTGCAGCTGCACACGCTTTGTTTGAAGATTGGGAGGATGAGGCTGAGCAAGAATGCAAGACAGTGTTAGCCATAGTGTATGTGCAAGACGAAAGGCATCACACCATCACTGTCCGCCAAGACGGACCTTGATCGAGATGCTAGGCCTCAGTAAGTCCTCCATGGCCAGGCCAGGGGCTTTCTGGGTCGCCTCCGTGGTAGCATTGGTGCCTTGGTCCGTCGAGGTGTCAACCTGACGAGCTGCTTCGGGATCTCGTGTTGATTTCGCAGTGAAGAATGGCACTGAATCGTTCGAAGCCTTCCAAGTGACCGCCGTAGGTGTGGGGTGGCTTCCCTTTGCCAGGGAGGTCCGTCTTTGCTGTGATGGAGGACGCAAATCACTGGAAGGTTGTTTGGAAGAGGACATGCTACAAGTGTAAATAAGGCGCCATGAACCCGTCAAATTAAAAACAAAGAATTCATATCCAATAATTGTTATAACATTGTTGTCAATGCCTTAGACAAAATCATATGTTCACAATCGCAGTCTCGGCGTGGTTGTGGAATCAATTAGGTCAATTGGGTCCAGTTTTGGACAAACCTCTTAATCGCGTCTAATTATCCGACAGCGCGTCATAGTGTTTCTCTCAGGGCTGAAAAGACGCGACAGGAATATACTGTACCACTTACTGGCTGCACCCCACCCTGCCGGGTTGGGTTTGGTCAGTGTGACCCATCTGTCAATTTGCTAGGATCACATGATGAACTCCAATAAACTCAGGGGTAACGACTGCAATGCGAATATGATTTGTTAGACATCGTCCTGACAACCAACGTCATTCAACAAGGGAGTACTATATCAGCGTAACAACATCTACATATGGTTTCTCGCCAGTATATATCAAGTTCACTATCCGCCAAACGCTGGGTGACAATGCTCCAAGTGCTATTGCAAAGGTATCGGCCCCATCTCTGTAACTTGCACTTTAGTGGCCGGATAGTCTGGTGATCCGAATTTTGAGATTTGCGAATTGACTTGACCTTATATCATTTACATACGAATACCCATCCACGCATAATGGATGCGTTGACGACAGTCATCCTACTTAACCGTTGCCCCTCAATCCACACTTGACCATGCTGTATCTTTAACCCAAATACCGCTCTGACTTTGCTGTTCCTAATCCTGACCTTACTTCCCGCCTGATCATAGCAGGTAGATCAAAGCTAAAAGGCCAATAATATTGGCAGCAGAGATGGCAGTACTATCTCTTGTCTTAACAGCCGCTCGGAACAGAAAAAGTTGAAAACAAATCTAGCTGGCAAGCTGTGGGACCAGGCTAACAGGGGAACTTTACTGGTCGTCGGGAGTGAGGTAATGTCCGGGTCGTCGTCTTCGCCCGAGGTCTCCTCATCATCCAAGCCAGCCGTGTCCCTACCGCCGGATTGACCCCTCTTTTGAACGCCTAAAACGCCTGAAGCTGATGCATTGTGATCGTTATTCCGATTAAACGGAGAATCCTCTGGAGTGCCCTTATTGACAAATATTTCAAGCAGTTGTTTTTTCTGGGTCCTCCAGGAAGAACTAAATTGGGATGATTGTGGTCAGTATTATGATAAAACAGCAGTCCCCTAAAACTCCAGCTCGCTTGGTTCCACTTACGAAGTTTCCACTGAGTTTCTGCTCCTGGTCCAGCTGTGAGTTGGCCTTGTTGATACGTGGGCGGTAGTTTGTAGGGTCGCGACGGAAAGTCACATCCAGGTTCTTCAAGAAAGAGTTGCAGCCAGTGAGAAGAGACTCTGGCTTGTTGGCGTGCGCATCGATACCTGGCTTGCCGTCGAATACGATGACACGGTCTGCCAGATACGTGGCCATGATGAAATCGTGCTCGACGATGAAGGCCGTCTTCTTAGTGTGCATAATGTAGCGCTTGATGACACGGGCAGCAATGATACGCTGCTCCGAGTCGAGGTATGCAGAAGGCTCATCGATGAGATAGATGTCTGCAGGCATACCGAGAGCCAGAACAATGGCGACACGCTGCAATTCACCACCGGACAGGTTCTTGACTTCCTGGTCGATGAAGTCGTCAAGCTTGAGCGGCTTGACAACATCTGTCTGGAACTGTGGCGACAAGAAAGCCGGGCGAATCTTCTTGAAGAATAGCTGGCGGACAGTACCTTCAAACTTGGGTGTGATCGTCTGAGGCTTCATGCTGATCTTCATCTCAGGCACCTTCTTGGCAGAGTCGGGCTTGAGAGCGCCAGCCAAGAGCCTACAAAAAGTTGTCTTGCCGGTACCGTTTTCTCCCATCATGACAATAATCTCCGAGTCCTCAAAGTCGCCAGCATCAATGCGAAGCTTGAAGTTGCCAAGCGTCTTCTCCATGGGGGGATAGTTGAACGCACGGCTGCGGTCGATCTGGAACTCATCAGCTGCTTCAGCAATGCGGAAAGTGAGAGACTCGTCACGGAACCGCAAGTTCTCCGTGGGAATGTGACCATCGAGGAACACGTTGATGCCCTCACGAACCGAGTGCGGCAGGGTGACCACACCATAGACCGCCGGCTTTCCGTAAAGAACGCAGATGTAGTCCGAGAGATAGTCCAGCACGGACAAATCGTGCTCTACTACGATTACGTAGTCGTCTGGGCGAAGCAGAGACCTAATGATGCTGGCGGCAGCCAATCTCTGCTTGACATCAAGGTATGATGATGGCTCATCAAACATGTATCTGTTTGTAGCCACGGCTTTGTTAGAAAGATAGTTCAGGGATTGCGACTAGCCGCGAGAAGCAACACGTACACGTCGGCCTTTTGAACACAGACAGTTCCGATGGCAAAACGTTGCAGTTCTCCACCAGAAAGCAAGTTGATGTCACGGTCATAGATGTGTCGCAACTCTGGCAGATATTGTTAGTAAAAATTCTGACAAATGCATGCACCATGGAAGCAGGGCCATACCTAGAACATCAAGGACTTGGTCAAGGTTATCAAGGGATCTCCTGCTCTCGATGAGATGCTTGACACTCTTCTCTGCACCAGGACGGAGCGCTTTCGGGATCTGGTCCACATATTGCGGCTTGACGACAGCCTTGAGGTCATCCTCCAGTAGCTTTGTGAAGTAGTCTGCAAAAGTCCATTATCAGTCACTGCGCATACGACAGAGACAAAAGGGTCTTGTGAGTATGCCTTACTCTGAAGTTCGGAACCACGGAAGTACTTGATGACTTCCTCCCAGTCCGGAGGGTTATCAAACTTGCCCAAGTTGGGCTTGAGTTTACCACTGAGGATCTTAAGAGCTGTACTCTTTCCGATACCGTTGGTTCCAACAAGACCAAGAACGTTTCCAGGCCGCGGCATGGGCAGACGGTGAAGTTTGAAGCTGTTGGCAGAGTAACGGTGCGTCACCTGTGACTCGAGGTTCGTGGGCAGGTTGATGATCGTGATGGCGTCGAAAGGGCACTTCTTGGGGCAAATACCACAACCGATGCAAAGAGTCTCGGACAAGTAGGCGATGCGCGAATCGGGAGAGACCTCGATGCAGAGCTTGCCGCTACGCACCACAGGACACGACTTCTTGCACTCCTGACGACATTTCTATAGATGATTACGCTCATGAGTTAGTTACCCTGTGCTTTGATCCCAGAGGGCTCATGCTTGATTTGCTTTCGTACCTTCGGCTTGCACTATAAAATTTCCAACAGCAACACGTTAGTATCCTAGCTTGTCGCATTCGTTCCGAATACTAGTGCGACTATTGACATCGCATCGGTCCGGCCCTCCGTCTTGATGGTCGCATACCTTGTCGCTATTCACAATAGCAATACTGCATGCAGAAGAAGATTGTTAATACGGTGCAGAAGCCAGAATATATTCATAGATGCTTTCACCTACCGAGTGAGCTTGTCACTCATCTTGGCCAAATTTGGAGGTAGTCGCAAATCAAAATTGGCTCAAGTTGGTAGCTGTTCCAGGATGTAGATACCGTGGCTGTGACCAGGTGAGTTTTTTCCCCCTGCGAATCTTCAATAGCAACAGATAACAAAGAAACACAATTCTTTAGCTCTGACACGCGCCAGAACAAGAGTAACCTCTTCGAGTTGAGGGGGTTAGCTTTACATGTGTCGTTGTGGCGGGGCAGGGCTGTGGGAAAAAAAGAGGGCACACCTTGGAGGGGTCACTCATGTTCCGTCATTATGCGCCAAAATGCCTGTAATCGCAAACTGGGCTTATGTGATAGGTTCACATCATTTTCGCAACAACTTTTGTTCTCCATTTCGTCAAACTTTTCTTTCTCTGTTTGTTGCTTTCTCCTCTGCGAACACGGATGGTTTGCGGGAACCCGAATTTCCCTTACGGATCACTCAAGTATTGTTTAATTGGGCGCAACACCTACAGCAGGCTTTTTATGCGCCTCATGGTCGCCTGGGGTGCAGGGTAGGTACCGATATCTAGGTACCATGATATGGATCCATGTACCTGGTCAGGTTGTTCTGTCAACAACAGCTATCTTACCTTGCGTTCAGTAAAAAGGTAATTTTGGAACAAGCCACAGTTTCCGCTCCAATGGGCAGATGGTAAGCTCAGGTAGTCATGTCTCGTTCTTTCGTTAGTCCAATTCTAAAGCATGTACCGGACGACAATGAGCACGGACAGGAAGCACAGGTTAGTCAGTTAGATAAGCGGTAAGGCCAATTCATGCAGTGCACGGCTACCCTAGTTGGTTGCTGTGGTCCGTTGCGTGATGCTGTTGATATTTACGCGAACATCAAAAAATCCCATGCCTTGTGGAGGTTAACAGTATCAAGTATTTATATACATTCGGTATAAGTGGGTTTAAGCTTCCCCTGAAGAGGTTCTTCAAGCATAATCCAGCTTCATCGTAAGGTCCTCATATATATAAGCATAAGTTATGGTATGCCGACTCTTTGATAGTGACGATCATCTGCGCGAGCCAGCTACATGTTACAAAACGAGTCCTGGGAGATGAATCCGGGGTGCGCGAGACCGTCATCAGCACAGGTACTGGTACGTACTTGGAGCGCCTGGCGTCAGAGAACCGTGGTCTCCTCCATCAACTTCATGGCGTGGTAGGTACCTCACGAATAAAATGTGGGTCTCATCACTACAAGCTCTGACTCCGAGGGCCTGAGTGGCTGGCTGTGTGGGCCCGTTCACAGTCGATTGAACTCGGTTCCCACCTCTACCCCAGCTCCAGTCGACATTTTTCTGTCGACACTGCACTACACATAATTCCTCCGACAGTAAGAGACTCCTCTTTGCTATATTGTCGACACCCAACCCGCGACAGTATTGGCCCCTGCACCTTCATATTCAACCCGATCTACAAGAATTTTGAAGGCTTAAGCTGCCTGGGGGCAACAAGTTGATGACTTGTAAGTGATTTCAGTGCCTTTAGCCATTCCAGTCGACTGCCACCCTGTGACAAAATACCTGGACCCTGAAGCCTTGGAAGCCCACCATCGCGTCCTACCCCCCGGGGCATGATTTATGAGATGTTACCTGTATCGGAATCTCTTTTTGTAGATGAGAATCGATACGATGGCCTCAGTTCGATAGATGCGAGCTGCCTGTGGCATCGGCTCGCTCTGTAGCCTCTTCGGGGCTCCCCAATTGCACTCCATCGCCTGTCAGCCTTGTCTGCCTCGATTCCATCCCCAACTTGCGACAAGACCGATATATCGGTTACAATACTTCGAACACGCGTGAATGTGGTTGATTCTGGGTCGCCGTGGCCGATTGCCTCGTTGCCAAACTTCTGTGAAGCATCCTCTAGTCCACAGGTCTTTCTAACATCATCGTCTTACAGCAGGCAGCCCGGCGTCCTCTCGCGGCTATGTCGACATCTCCTGAGCCTAGTCCGACAAATGGACACCACTCGGATCCCGTTGTCGACCCAAACAGCCCGTCCATGAACGGCCACAGAAGTGATAGTGACCTATCGGATGCTGCCGAAGGAGAAGTTGAAGTCCAAATTCCATCGCCGGACTCTGAATCGGAGTCCCCGAACCCTAGACAAGACGCCGACGACGTAGATGATCATGAAGTCTCGGAGCCAAGTGACAACGACGCTTCCGAAGATGGCGATTTCGACGCCGCAGAGAGCCCTGCCTCTGCGAGGATAGACGCGCAACAAAGCGAGCGCTCCTCGTCAGCCGATTCCCGCCGCCATGCTAAGCGTAAGGCTGCCGGCGCGCTTGAGGAGGATTTCATGAGGGAGAATCCTGAGCTATATGGCCTCAGGCGAAGTGTACGGAAAAGACAATTCACCACTTTGCCCGTTCAGTGTGAATGACTAACCTTCATTCCAATTGATAGAATCGCCCGACACAACGCAGAAAAATAGTAAGTCGGCGACATGGACCCACTAATGCTGTACCTCGCTGACAGAACGTGACCTTAGGTCGATTCCGACGAAGAAGACGTTGATGGCGACTCTGAAGATGAAGTCGTACCTGCTGCGCGTAAAGGTCCCAAAAAGCGACGCGTCGAGCGCTCACAACCATGTAAAGCTTTGCCGCACCCACGCTCGCCTCACAATCCCTTCCAAATATGTTAACGCTAACAAAATCCTCGATTCTTCAGCTTCCAAAAGAGACACTCCCTTGCGAACCACTTCCGCCGACGCGTCAGACTCGGACAATTATGGAGGGGCTCGCGCCCGGAGCTTCCAGAAGAAGGCTCGTCGTCAGCAGGAGGCACAGGCTTATCAAGAGAAGAGGTGGTCTAGCCGCAGAGCTGCTCAAGTCTCGGCGGGAGCCTACAATGAAAGCGAGGTTGACGATGCAGAAGACATTGACGAGCTCACGCCAAACTATTGGGCTACCGAGGTTGAAGACAACTCCCCTTACATCGAAAAGATCCTGAAGCACCGAAAGAAGGAGGAAGTCGAGTTGTCCCCGCATTCGACACGACACGATTTCGAGTACTACATCAAATGGCAGGGCAAATCTCACATGCACGACACCTGGGAAACAACGGCAAGCGTCCAAGGATGTCGGGGGTTTCGTAGACTGGAAAATTACTTCCGCAAAGTCGTCGAGTACGAGCTTGACATGACTTTTGGGGAAGACGTCAGCCCGGAGCTGAAAGAACAGTGGGCACTGGACCGTGAGCGCGAGCAAGATGCCTATGACGATTACACCAAGGTCGAAAGGATTGTTGCCGTTCGCGATGGCGATGGCCAAAAGGAGTATCTGGTCAAATGGAAGGGCCTCCAGTACGACGAGTGTACATGGGAGCCTTCTGATCTAATCAGTTCCGAGGCAGGGGACAAGATTGATCAGTTTACCACGCGCTCACGACGATCGTGGCAATCTGACCGCAAGGAGTCCAACCCGGACACGCGTTCCAGAATGACTAAAATGGAGACACAACCCGACTACATACAGAATGGCGAGCTGCGAGAGTTTCAGTTGAAGGGACTAAACTTCTTGGCATTGAACTGGGCCCGTGCCAACAATGTCATCCTCGCCGATGAAATGGGTCTGGGTAAAACAGTACAGACCGTGTCCTTTCTCAGCTGGCTTCGCAACTCAAGGGAACAAGAAGGCCCCTTTTTGGTTGTGGCACCTCTGAGTGTTATTCCTGCCTGGTGCGACACGTTCAACAACTGGTCCCCGGATCTCAACTACATTGTTTACCTAGGCCCCGAGGCAGCTCGCGCTACCATCCGCGAGCACGAGTTGCTCATCAACAACAACCCCAAGAAGCCCAAGTTCAACGTGCTTGTCACCTCATATGACTATATTCTTCTGGACGCAGACTTCCTCCGTACTATCAAGTGGCAGGTTCTGGCTGTTGATGAGGCACACAGGTTGAAGAATCGGGAGTCGCAGCTTTATGCAAAGCTATTAAGCTTCAACATCCCCTGCAAACTATTAATCACCGGCACACCTATTCAAAACAACCTTGCTGAGCTCTCTGCTTTATTGGACTTTCTCAACCCCGGAAAGGTCCTGATAGACGATGACCTCGAGCTACTGGGCAAAGAAGCCGAGACCAAGGAAGAAGATCAGGCCAAAGACGAGGAAAAGCGCCGTGAAACACAAGCCAAGCTTACACAGCTGCACAAGGCTATTGCCCCGTTCATTCTTCGGCGAACAAAGGAGACAGTCGAGTCTGATCTCCCGCCAAAAACCGAGAAGATCATTCGTGTAGAACTCTCGGATGTGCAACTCGAGTATTACAAGAACATCTTGACGAGGAACTATGCCGCTCTCAGCGATGCTAGCGGAGGCCACAAGGCCTCTTTGCTCAACATCATGATGGAGCTCAAGAAGGTCAGCAATCACCCGTACATGTTCCAGGGAGTTGAGGAGAGGGTCTTGGCTGGCAGCACTCGACGCGAAGACTCCATCAAAGGGTTGATCAAGAGCAGTGGCAAAATGATGCTTCTCGATCAGTTGCTTGCAAAGCTCAAGAAAGACAACCACCGCGTTCTCATCTTCAGCCAAATGGTAAAGATGTTGGATATTCTTGGTGACTATCTGCGGGTGCGTGGCTACCAGTACCAGCGTTTAGACGGTACCATTCCCGCTGGGCCGCGTCGTATGGCCATCAATCATTTCAATGCGCCCGATAGCGAAGACTTTTGTTTTCTCCTGTCAACTCGGGCTGGTGGTCTTGGTATCAACCTGATGACGGCCGACACTGTCATCATCTACGACTCGGATTGGAATCCCCAAGCAGATTTGCAGGCTATGGCGCGAGCCCATCGAATCGGCCAGAAGAGGCCCGTCAACGTCTATCGTTTGGTTGCCAAACAGACGGTCGAGGAAGAGGTCGTCAACCGTGCACGCAACAAGCTCTTCCTCGAGTACCTGACCATCCAGGCAGGTGTGACAGATGAGGGCAAGGCGCTGCGTGAGCAATTTCAACAGAGAGGACTCAAGCTTGACGAGGCCAAGACGGCAGACGACATCCAGAATATCCTCAAATTACGTTCCCAGAACTTGTTTGAGCAATCTGGAAACCAAGAACGACTTGAGCAGCTAGATATCGACTCAATCCTTGAGCACGCCGAAGTCACCAAGACCAACGTTGATGACAAGATGAACTTGAGCAGTGGAGGTATCGACTGGGATAATTGGATGCATTTCACGGACGTGAAGGTCGATGACCTGGCTCTCAACTGGGATGAGATCATCCCCGCTGAACAACTGGCCTCCATCAAGGCCGAAGAAGAGAAGAAAAAGCATGAAGAGTATCTGGCCAAGGCCCAAGAGGAGAATGCTCCCCGCAAAGCCACACTCAAGGCGAACAGGCGTAATGGTGGCGGTGGGGACAACGATTCGGAAAGGGCCGAGCGTCTTGCCAAGAAGCGCCAGCGAGAACGTCAAGAGCAGGAGGAGTTGGCAGAACAGCGTGCTCTAATGTCGGACCCACGACGTGCCCTGAATGAAAAGGAAACAAGGAACCTGATCCGCGCCGTATTCCGTTACGGCTCACTGGACGACCGTGAAGAGGAAGTGCTTCAGGAAGCTCGTCTGACTGATCGGGACCCCAATTACCTACGAGAAATTGTCGGCGATCTGGTTGCTAAGGCGCGCGCGGCCGTGGATGAGAACAGCCGCAAGCTTCGTGATGAGGAAGAGAAGAGCGGGAAAATTATCGCAAAGAAGGACAAGAAAGCAGTTCTTGTCGACTTTGGCGAGGTTAAGAAGGTGAATGCCGAAACCGTCATCGACCGGCCACCTCAGCTTAAGCTTCTGAGGAAGATCATACTCGAGCACGGCGACAATGCTACTTTCAGACTTCCTGATGCTTCCAAGGCGGCACACTACAGCTGCGAGTGGGGCCCACGCGAAGATGGCATGCTGCTTGTCGGCATCGACCGGTACGGGTTTGGTGCGTGGACCCAAATCCGTGATGATCCGGAGCTGAACATGGAGGGCAAGTTCTTCCTCGAGGAGCACCGAGTGGAAAAGAAGGAAGAACGAAAACGCGGAGACGACAAGAGCATCCAATCCCCCGGCGCTGTCCACCTTGTCCGTCGTTCTGAGTACCTTCTCTCGGTGTTACTTGCTAAGCATTCAGACGATGCAGCGGCACAAAAGGCAGTTGAGAATCACCATCGCAGCAAGAAAAACTTATTGGTTAATGGAAACCGCCGAAGTGATGTCGGTTCTGCTTCGCCGGCACCAGCTTCAAAACGTGCCGGCCAGGGCAAGGATCGTAACAGGGATCGGGCATTCTCTCTGGGTGACCACCGCGGGCTGAGCAATGGAGACCGCGGCACCCCGAGGCCGGACAAGCGAAAGCATGAGAACGATCACGACGAACGTGGTCACAAGCACCGCCGAGTAGACGAACGCCACGGTAAGGATAAAGAGAAACGCAAGAAGCTTGATCCAGAGGCTATCGAGCGACTGAAAAAGGCACGGGAGAGATCTGTACAACGTTTCGACGAGCTCATGCGGCTCGATGACACAAAGCTCGACTATGGAAATTCAGAGCATCTTATGTGGTCGCTGCTGAAGCCTGTTCGGAAGAACTTTGAGAAGATTATGCACACCACGGCGGATCGTGTCGAGAATGCCAAAGAGCGTGCTAGGATTATGGGCAATGAGCTTCAGCAGATCGGAAACTGCTTCACAGACATGAAGGCCAACAACGACAGCATACCGGCGGATCAGCTGGAAGCATTGATGCCCCGGTTCTGGTAAGCATTCAAAAACAACACTCGTCGAACCTTATGCTTGAGCTTATAGGAACTAACTTTGATTTCCAGGGACTTTTTGTCTTCTATATGGCCAGTTCATGAGGTCGAGGTTTCTGGTGGGCAATTAGCAACCATGTACAAAACTCTCAAGGAGAAGTCGAAACAGCCCAAGACAGGCGGAGAAGCCTCTTCTGGCTTGAAGCTAAAGAGCCAGAAACGCCACCGGATGGACCTCGAAGACGGAGAGATAGATACGGCGCGTGATTCATCATCACGGTATGACGCCGGCCGACGAGACCATCGACGTGATTTGGACGATTACTACCGCCGCGGTGATGATCGCCGCGGCGACCGAGACCGTGATCGTGACGAGAGGGATTCGAGACGAAGGTACTATGAAAACGGAGATCGCCTGAGCTTTGGCAAAGTGCTGGACCGGCGAGACTCGGGTGACAGGGCGCGGTCCTCATGGCATAGCAACGCACGCAGTCCGCACCGATGAGCAACCCGCGATGCTTGAGCAATCGCATCACGGCTGACTGAGTTAATCTGAAGGGTTGTAAGATGGCAAGACTGGCGTATGTGACCACATGTTTCAGCGCGAATCGGCTTTGCACTCGTTGTTAACACGGCCCCTTTCTCTCTAGCTTCAAGCTTAAACCTCCTATTTCACACTTTTGAGGTGCTTGTTCTCCAGAGAGGCATGTATTCAGTACTTTATATTGCGTTACACTATGCGAGATTCCACAATTGTTTCTGGAAGGACTGTTTTTTGACCCCTTGATATTTTTACTTTTGCATTTTGTTTGGCGTATGGGACGGTGGTCCGTCTGTCAATGGGCAGCGTTTTTGGTACTATCTATTTTCTTTTCTTTTACATCATCTCTCTTTGCCTACCTACTTGGTCTGCCACAAAAGTAAGATGCCATCTTATCGTCCAAAACAACTCAAAAGAGTGAAAATTTTCAAGCATTCAAAACCTCTTCATGGTCACACTGTTATTGGCTTTATATACAAAGCCCATAATCGCATTTCTTATTCTGACTAGGGTACACACGGCCTCGTCCAACTTGTCTCAGAGCCTGGCGGTGTGGGATTTGGGTCAGGGGGCGCCAGTTTACGGGGTGAGGTTCCACTCTTCTGGTGTCAAGTGTGCGGGACAACTGAAGAGTTCCTCAGTTCCTCGCCTGACTTTGCAGTCTTTCCCCCCTTAAATGGATGGGTATCTTTCTTATGCGTGTACAAAGCAATACTTTTGAATCGGTGGCTGCTGCGATGTGGAATACCGCTAGAACTAGAAGAGGACAGAAACCAAGAAGACAGAAGGAAAAAAAAAAAAAGGAGAGAAAAGCTTTCAGGCAAAATGGGGGACGGAGACGGACGCGTGTTGACTTGGCCCGGGAAATGTCTGCAACAAGAAAAAAAAATAACAGCGTCGCTTTTGTATCCTATCTGTGTGTGAGTGCAAGTCATAACTTGGTCTGCCATGGATCACAAATAAAATTCATCCACCGTGTTCTCAAGGTACTCGTCGTGAATACGTCCTGCGAAGCATGGCCAGAGGGCCCTGCGCGAACAGCAGATCACTCGATGAAGTTCATTGATGCAAATCACAGTTCTGTTAGACACCGCTCTGTCGTAGAAAAATCCAAGATGAACGTTGCTTCTGTGCGCCAAGAAAAAACAGATATTTCTATGCCCACTGAAAGAAAAAAAGAATCAAGGTACGCCAGTTTTGTTATGTATCATGTATATACATCTGCCAGATAAAGAATATACCACATTAGAAGGGTGAATCCCCCAACTGTCCCATACGCCCTACACCGCCATCCGGATTAAAAGAATTGGCTCGGCAATGCAACTGGCAGCCCTCCTGCAAAAACCCACTTGCGCCAAAAAAACAATGTTAACCTCGCTAAGTGCCATGTAGAGAAGCGCGACTAAGCCCTAGTTCGCGCAAAAATAAAGATAAAAAGGCTGGAATGCTACTGAACGGTAGTATACACTCCGTTCAGCTCAGTAGGAAATACTGTTTGCCCTGTACGGAGTTGTTTTTTCAGTCGATCAAATGCCTCATAGACAGTGGCTTGGAGTTTGGCGAAACGGTATGCGACTCTTGACAGCCATGATGTAGCGCAGAGTCCTCAACATCGTGGACAGACATACGACTGCTGGGCCGTGTGTCGAATGGTGTCGCCGTTTCTGTACTCGCAGTAAAAGATTGTACGGGCTTCCCAGGACGCAGACTGGGTAGCTTGTGGAATAACTCTTCGTTCGGGGTGACGGGAGACGAGGGTATGGGAGAGGGTTCCTGTTTGACCAGCATCTGCTTCCCCTCCGTGGTGATCGGCTTGGTGGCCTTGAAGGCCTTGGTAAGAACTGGCTGAGCCTTGACGCTCTTCTTGGTAGCCTCCTTCTTGGTTCCCTTCTTGACCGGTATCTTGGACTTGGTTGGTTTCGAGGGCTGCGGCGCGTCTGGAAGCTTGGTGCGTTTGTTGACAGCCTTGGTCGTGGGAGCTCCTGGGAGCTTCTTGCGCTGACCGAACTGAAGCTTTGTTTGTTTGGCATCTGACAGAGACAATGTAGTGGGAGTCCCTGTATTCGGTTGAGCCGTTTCGAGCTTTGGGCTGGCACTTGGTGTTGGTATGCTGCCGTTCTGCTTGTCGACCAGCTGTCCCGGCCTTTTGGACTTTGATTCGTGATCCTCCGGTGCAGAAACGAGTTTGGGCTTTTGGATGTCGACGCTCGAAACCTTTTCCTGGGTCTTCTTGGATTCCTCTGTAGCCTGGGTAACTTTCCAGTCCGTCTCCGTTGGGGCTGGCTCGTCGTACCGTGGCAACCCCACAATTGCAGCAACATCGTCACACTTCCCGCGAACCACTATATCCCAACATTCCTGAAATTCGGCGCCCTGCGGAGGCTCGACACTGAGAAAGGCGGTGAATCCGTCACGGCGGCTGCGTGTAGCCCTGCACATTTCCGTGACCAGGCGCTTCACTCCCGGTATCTTTAACGTTGTGCCAACCACAATGACAGCATCCGGAACCCTGGCCAGATCAGCAGCCGACACTGTCCCGACCTCTTCGGATTCGGGGCTAGCTTCGTTGTAAAGGACCATACGCGGACGTAATCGGCCGATGCCCCGACTCCGTTTGTTGGCAAAAGCCACGCGAATCTGGTCTGCCTCTTCACAAACCGCACACAACGGAGGCTTGGGTCCGTCAAATAGCTCGGGGTCCAAGTCTTTGACGTCACCGCACTTTGTGCATTGCATTTTTGCGAGCCCGCCATGAAGTTGGATGGTCTTGGGCCACGGTTTCTGAGCAGCCTTGAGCGGTACTGATGTGCGGAGTGGCTCCATATTGGTGTCCAGACAGTCGATATTTTGGGTATACAGTCGCAGTAAACGCCCCTCCTGCGCGATAGATGCCATCATGTGGTGAAATGGCGTCGGCGAGGCCGCCTGTGATTTTGTAGCCAGCTCCCTCACCATTTTGTGAAACGCCGACGTTAATGAGTCGTCGTGGTAAACCGACACGTCGAAAAGGTGTTTCCCATTAGACTTAAAAAGGCCGGACTGGGATCGAAAATCAGGGACTATAATGTTTCGTGGTTAGCAGGCAGGGTGAACAAGGGCCCCGAAGAGCACGTATCTGTGAAGCGCTTGGACCTACTCCCTGCGGACACGGATATTCCGGCACCAGCGATGATGACGATGCGCTTCTTCTTGCGCAAGACCTTTGCGAGACGGGCGAGTAACTCGTCCTGATGACCCTCGTCGCCGGTCTTGTCAAGATCAAGATACTCCGTCTTGCGCTCCCGCTTTTGCTGCACCTTGCGCTTTTTGGCAGGAGGGGGTCCGTCAGTGCGGACAGACGCCTCCACTGCCATGTCCGAAGACGCCGGCGTGGGGCGCGAGGCGTTCATTGGCGACGCGCTTCCTGACGAAATTGCCACGGAGGATGTGCTCGGCGAGGGATAACGGCTGGAAGCGTCGCGATTCGCTGGAGATGGCGTCGGTGGTGAGGGCGAATTCGAAAGAACGGTCAAGGGCGAGGAAGGGGCTTGTGACGAGGCCAAGGACGACAGCGGAGAAGAAGACAGACAGTCGGAGGACGGCCTTTTTACACCAGCCTCCATGGCGGTAAAATTTTCGTCAGCTGGCGGACTGAAGCGACCAGACTGTAGTTGTGAACAATGCAATAACTCGTGGGAAACTGGGATAAAATGCCGAGTAACTGAGCGACGACGGTCGGCGGGCCGCGCAGGGCCAGGGCGTGAAATTGACGAGATCTAATCCGATGGAAATCGTGTTTGTATCATGACTGAAATTCTATAGGCCGAAAAACAGGGTCGAGATTTGAGGGAGGAATGGAATCTAAGGCAGAATATCCAAAGAAACAAAGAATGAGGACAAGGTGAGAAACCATTAGGAAGGTTAAGGTAGTCGGGGATTCAAATCAAAACTTGCCATCGTTCGGATAAGGCAAGGTACACACACCCACACCCACACGCACCCACACGGCTGGGGTAATGTTGTCGGTCGGCACGCACCAGGTTCAGGTTAGGTTAGGATTTCAGGAGCGGGCGGCCGACGAGGCACCGGGAGAGTGGGGACAGCCTTGAAGCACTGTGCTTTTCTCTGCCCGATTTGGGATGAATGTTTTGGAACAATTATGGGGCAGGGTAGCGGGCAAAGACACGGACCAAGTAGCAGTGACAGGCACGCAAGCTAGACGGATGGTTGATGGCCGGTTGATTGATACCTCGCAAGCCTGTATTATTACGGTACGTTCCATTTCCGATTTCGCGTCATCTGCTCTCATTCCGACTGAATTTGGTTACTGTTGGGGCAGATCACTATACATGGTTCGCCTTGGTATTCAATTGGCCTCAGTTAGACACAAAGAGACAGCCTCGACTGTCATATGCATACCTGGTTATCAAGTAGCACGCAACAAATACTGTTTGTTTGTACCTTAGCGAATGGCACATACATCTGTTCCGTAAGGTACCTTAGGTAAGGTTTACAGGATATGTGGTATGTAGCTAGCTTGGCTAGATACATTAGCTAAGGTAGGTACCTACCTTAGTTACTGGGTTACTGGTACTCATTGCTAGATGGGCAATCAGATGGCGGGCAAGAACCTTGAATTCAGCTATTTTCAATCTGACACGTTTCGAACTGTGCGAGTCAATAGAGACTTCACTTCAGCAGCTCACTAAGGATTTTAGGGTATCAAGATATCCCCCAATTCTGTCCACACTTTTTTCTTGTCAGGCGCTTAACTGTTAAGGCGCTATTTTCTGCATGTCATGTGTGTGTTGTGCACAACTTTTCGTGTCCGAATATGTGCGGTATGATAAGCGGATCAACCAGGCCAAAAGGTTTGCTACGTGATACAATGACAAGCACCAGGCAGGGAAGAAGGGTGATGTTAAAAAAAAAAAAAAAAAAAAAAATAGAGTTGGGTGAAAAATAAAACCATGTCTCGTGATTCCCACTCTGTGGTGACCGCCGCATTTTGTAGCTTCCCAAAAAAAGACGCAACTCGGTTGCTGGGAAACGAAACCAAACCACGATATACAGTACCCAACCAGGAAAAGACAGTCTGACCTCCACTGTGGCCCCATTCAGTTCATCCCCACATACTACGTAAAGTGAAGTAAGGCAGGCACATGGGAGAATGAAAGGCTCCAGGGGCCGTTGACATCAGGCTTAGATCAGCAACCAATCACATCAAACTTCTGATCTGGACGCGAAGGGGAGACCCAATCATCGCGCTAAAAGCTGTGAGCTCGTTGACAAAGGGTCTTAGAAACCCCCCAAATTGAGCTCCGACGGGGGATATCCAACGCCCATCCGATAAAGCATTTCCCCGATCGCATTAATTCACAAACGTTCCGAATGAAGGAATAAAAAAAAAGAAAACAAAAAAGCATGCTACCAACTCAAGTACTTTTATTCGGTTCAGCTGGGACAAGTTGGTGAAATCCTGTGCGTTCAACGGCCTGCTCAGGCACAGGCAGGCCAAGCCCTACACCCTTTCGGCGAAGGATATGCCATAGCCATCAATCAAAAGCTTTGGTATCAGGGCATATATATACCTTATACACCGTCACTTCCACATTCACTGCGCTTCGCTCCAGATTATATCAGCTTGAACTTTTTTTTTTCTCTACTTGCGCAAATCTGGAATTTGTCACCTGAGTCTCGTCAGAGGCACAGAAGACAACCATTGACTTCTCAATGATGGACAGCACTATGGATGCCAACATGGATGCCAGTATGGATGGCGGTATGGATGCTGCATTGGATGGTGGTATGGGCGACGGCATGGACGGAGGCATGGATGGAGGCATGGATTCAGGCATGCCCGTGGATCTCGATGGCGTCGACTTGTTCGGTGACCCAGTCGATCTGATGGCAACCGCCACGCCGCCAAGTAAGAAACTACTACAACAGATTGACGACATGAGGAGTCGTGGCTCCTGTCAAAAGATTGCCTGGTCCAAGCATGGCGCCATTGCCTCGGTCGCTCATGATGGCCGCTCTATTGAGCTTCGGTATTTGTTCTCAGACCCGACTGACGGTTCCTGGAAGCTGAGCGACCCTACGCCTTATTCCCAGTTCGGAGCCACTCAACCAGAGAGCCGCATTGTTCATCTGTCCTGGGCCGGCAGTATGCCCAGCTCTGAGCTGGCTGTTATCGATGATGTCGGCCGTGTAAGCTTTTTGGCAGTACCTTCAGCTGTCAACAAGCCCGTAACTACACGGAACTGGGACTCGGAACCCTTTGACGACCTCCACGCCGTGGCTGGGAGCTTCTGGCTTCCCCTGGTGCCACCTAGTAGACAACATGTAAGTTTTTTTTTACCTTGGGCGGTCTGTCTTCTGGCGGCATGCTCAGAGACTTGTATGCACTCAAGCGGGATGATGGCTTCGAGTTTGCGTCTGCTGACACATTCATTCGCATCAGTTCGTTACTCAGTATGGTCCTGCCATCCGAGACGGCAACGGTTACAGATTTGAACAGTCTCCTACGCCAGCCATAGGCCCTTTCCACCCAAATCCTATGAAGAGTGCTTTTTTGTGCGTCACAAGTAACGGCCTGCTCAAGCTGTTCTACTATCAGAACAACAGCACAATTCAGCAGACGTCTTTAGAGATGGAAACGATAGGTTCTGCCGACGACATAATCACACATGCATCCATGTGCGCTGATAAAAGTAAGCATCCCCCCCCAATGAACCGTTGCTACTGGTGGCAAGAGCATCATCAATAGTGCTTTACTTCTCATAGACGACTTACTCACTCGCTAATCCGTCTTTCTTCATGTGCAGGTGGCCAGTTATATATAGCTTTGGCGCATGCCTCCAAACAGCTGAAAATTATGAGGGTTCAAATCGACTGGGGCTTGCCGTCTCAAGCAGACAAGCAAACCGCCCCTCATGCTCTTCCCCTCAACCCTACGCTGAAGGAAAAGCGCGTGGCCATGACAAGCTGGCTTCAGAACGATACGGTGGCTGCAGGATTGGCATCACACATAGATTACGCCATGACACAGCTCTCTCTTTTGGAAGTCCTCCCAGGAGTTCCTAACGGCGATGGCCAGCCCTGGGCTCCTCCCTTGGTTCTGACCGTTCGGTCCTATGTCCCTACTGGCTACGGGGGCGGACTGCAGAGCACGGTAGATATCTGGGAAATACTCAGCGACCAACCTCAGCAGCTACATCAGGCGTTTCAACAACTGAGCTCAAGGAACGGCTTAGGCTCGAACCCACAGGTACGCACGCTTCACATTTGACTATGCTCCCTCGTAGCCTCTGGGTGTCTGATAATGCTGACCATCATACCATTCAAGCCTGCAACGAGACTTCGCAAGTTGGAGTCAATAGTATTTCAGAAAGTGGTCGTATCTATAAATCTGCTCCACTCGGGAAGGGTGGTGTGCTTTGCCTTTAGCGATGGCTCGATTCAACATCGAGACAGAGTTACCATGACTGAGATACACGCAAGTCCGGATCTCGACCGTATCGTGACTCTGAACCAGATGGGATTTCACTATGCTGAAGAGTCTCCTTGTAAGTTGATTCAAATCTGCGGTTTTCTGACCGAGATGGTATCGGTTGAGTCTAACCCATATGTGCAGGCCTACAGGTAGCATTCTCGCCGTCCAGCTGCTCATTTGTGCAAATATGCGAGAATGGCAAAATCAAGTGGAACCACTTAAAATTCCCAGCTGGGGATATTGGCTCTACGCCACAAGATGGTATGCTATGATCGCCTCTTTTGTGATCCTAATTGGCCATGTAATGACCAGTGAAAGCTAACGGATATCTCCTGTTCACAGTACAATATTCAGCCGTCATCGCGGGCCTGACTGTAGCCCTCTCGACTGCCGTGGCATCCATGGCCAACTTTGACGACATTCTTATACTGGCGCGTCAGTTCAATAGCAAGCCTCGTTTCGCCATTGATTGGATCGGACAGATCGTTCGCCTGTTGAGAGTTCATGTCGACTACTCAGAAGGCTTGTCTCAGGACGCACTCGTTCGAAACACCAACCTTCAAGTGTGCCTGAGTATCATGAATCACATGGGCTTTGGCGGCGAGTTCCGGCCGCGATCGTTTGGGGGCAAATTCTCACTGATTACGCTGCATGTGCGCAACCTGGTCATCCTTATTACACTTGCCAACAACGCCAACTCGCAGCGCAAAGTGACGCCCTTGGACGAGCCTGAAGTTGTTGAAGTGCTTGCAAGCTCTTTCAAATGGACCGTAGATCTTCTTACGTGGATCAGCGACTGCATATTTGAGCTGGAAGATGATGTAAAGTTTATGACTTTGCTGAATGCTAGCCCTGGCTCTCAAACGGACTGGAAGGACTTGTTCTCATATCTCCAGTCCAAGGAAGATGTGGTCCTGCATCTGCTGCTTTGCTCGTCAAGTCGCGGCTTCCTCATCTCGGTATGCCGCCGTCTGCTACACCTCGACGACCTGGGCAAGAAGGCGGTTCAATACTACCAGCAGCAGTTTGCAAAAGGAGCGCCGTCGCTTCAAGGAAGCGCTGACTCGTATGAGAACCATACCCGATTGTTCTCGGCGTACCAGAAGATGTATGCCCATGCCTCCAACAGCATGATTGATATTGCCCAATTAGAAAAGCTCCTGTCGGGACTTGGGAGTCAAATCACCACCGTCTATGAACAGTCCTTCCGGATCCAAGCGCAGAGGGCGTTACAACAGCCACAACAGGGTACCAACGCAAACAGGCAGCAACAGCAACAGCAGACGGACGCCCGGGTGAAGGCGCTGCAGAACCAGAACGAACTCATGCTCCTGCTGGGCGGAACGCCGTTTGCCGTGCTGCAGCCGATGCTGAAGAAGTTCTTCGAGACCGACCTGCAGGCCTTCAAAGCCACGGTTCCCGACCGCGCCAAGTTGTACTTTGCCGACTACTCGAGCCTCGGGATCCTCGACGACCGACACAGCCTCAAGGAGAGGCGGAAGAATAGGGGCAGATATGTAGACACGTTCAGCCACGTAGAGATGCGACCAGACGCGCCACAGCCCAAGGGGCAGCAAGAATCGACGGCGTCGCCGAGTCAGTGGAGGCGGTGCGTCAGGTGCACGTCGGTCATGGAGGACACCACGGCGGACCCCAAGACCGGCCTGGCCATCGTCATGGTCAACACGAACCAGCGCCGGTGCTGCTGCGGCGCGAACTGGAGCGTCGTGCCACGCGGAAACACGGTGGTGTAGGATCCAGACAGCGACATGCCACCGGGCGTGAGCTGCCCGCGGCTGCTATTGCCAGGATCGGGGCGGGGGCGGGTTTAGCCTGTGAACTGGTAGCTTGTCAAGCGTATATGTATTTATACCCTAGGTAGTTAATTCGTAACCTGCTTGATCATGGACCTTGTCAGGTACATGTATACGAAATGCTCATGTTTTTTCTTGTGGCTTTAAGCCGATGAAGTTCGAACTGTTGGTTTGTTAATTGTGCTGATTACGTTCTATCATGGCCTAAAAAAAGCCTGGATATGCGCTATTCAAGTCAACTGCAACCACTGTGATTTCAAGTACTCCAGGGGCAGTATAAGCACGAAACTGAGCCCACTACTACAAGTAATCAGTCGCGGCGTTTTCTCGAGTCCACAGCCGAGAGGATATTTTCCAACAGTAGCAGTACCGTGAAATATTTCCTTCCCAGTCAGGGAGAAGTTACATGGTCATAGAAAAAAAACAAAGCAATACGCCTGATATCGTATTCTTTGCGTATGCTGTGGTAACTGCTGAAAAAGAAGGGGGAAAAAAAAAAAACTTTAAAAAAAGGGGGGGGGGGGGGGGGGGAAACACGTTGGGGCGAAAAGCTATTAGATAACCTCTATACAGAAGGCGATCGAATGAACATGATCATGTCGCCACGGATCGCGCGGATGGGAGACCCCTCCTCAACCCACATCGGAAGGAAACCCAGCCAGCGGGATTTGTCAGACTCACCCATTTTCCTGAACTCTCCTATTACATATTTTCTTCGAAAAACCCCCCACGATTGGATTCAGGGACCCAAAAGCTGATTTGACGATTGATCGCAAATACAAATCCATTGCTGCAACTGGATCTCTTTCTCATAACGACAAACTAATTCGATACAATTGGAGGGTGTTGAAGCTACAAGCATAATTAAGCGATACCCCACCATCACATCCATTAAGCCACAGCAGACATAACCGTCCATCTGCAGGGACGTCTTTAAGTAGGGATACATTAGTACATATTCGCCATGTTCACTGGTATAGTCGAGGAGATCGGAGGTGCGTATGGCAATGCCTGCCAAATCTTTCTTTTTTTCTTTTTTTTATTGTATCTCTCAAAAGTCCAATGTCTCGATGAGTCATTGCGATTCTCTGCCAATGCCAGTCTGCAGGTTACCGTGCCAGATCACACACATACAGACGCAGCAATGAGAACTCAAGGCTAACTATGCAAGTCGTAACCCTCAAGTCGTTGCTGAGCTCGACCAGCACGATGCCACCGGAGGGACGTCGCTCACCATCTCGCTCCCAACTGGCAGCAGCCTGCTTTCAGACTGTCACGACGGTGACAGCATCGCCGTCAACGGCGTGTGCCTGACTGTCACGTCCTTCACGCCGACGCAGTTCACAGTGGGTGTGGCCCCTGAGACGCTTCGCGTCACGGACCTGGCCGACCTGGTCAAGGACTCGCGCGTGAACCTCGAGCGGGCCGTGCGGGCCGACACTCGCATGGGCGGCCACTTTGTGCAGGGCCATGTCGACACTACCGCGACCATAGCCGACAAGCAAGCAGACGGCAACGCCGTCACGATGCGGTTCAAGCCACGAGAGGGCAGCGATGTGTTGAAGTACATCGTGAAAAAGGGGTACGTTGCCCTGGATGGCACGAGCCTTACCATCACCAAGGTCGACGACGCAGCCGGGTGGTGGGAGGTAATGCTCATCGTGTATACGCAGGATCGTGTTATCCTGGCGCAAAAGAAGGTTGGCGACACTGTCAACGTCGAGGTTGACGTCTTGGCCAAATATGCCGAAAAGAGTATGGCTGGATACTTGAGCTCTCTTAACAACAAGAGTGACGCATAAGGCCAATCCGGGATCCCTGACTATCTTTCTCTCCTGGTAGAATGAAGATACAATAATACCGTTTGTTGTTCATATCCCTTTGATTTCTGATGATGTGGTAATGTGTACGAGATGGTTCATGTCTTCGCTGCCCCAAATCGTAAATTTCAAAACAGCAAGCAAAGATCGTATGGCTCAGACATCGCCCCAGACCTCGGCGAGCTTCTGGCTGAAAGCCTTAGTAATCTTTTTGCGGCCTACCAGGTTGGCCATCTGGCTAGACACCAGCTCAATTTTCCGCTTCCTGCCGACCTCTCCGGGGCCGCATTCCTCGTATGCCTTGACAAACTCCAAGGGCGTCTTCCACCGCTTTTGAATCTCCATCGCCTTTTCACCCGTGATTCCCTTGGTACACATGAGCATCTTGAGAAAGACGTCACGCAGGGTGATCATATCCGATTTCGAAGCGAGAGATGCAAAAGCTGGATAGCTGATGTAAAAGCTCTTCTCTGCCCTTGAGAGGCCAGCCGAAGCCGCAGCATTCATCTCTTTCTCTTCTCGAAGATGTGCTAGCAAAGGGAGGTAGTTTTGTGCCGTCAGGATGTTCGTTGGAATAACGTCTATAGTCCTGCTCTCATACTGCGACTTTAGTAGCTTGGTCAGACGAGCAAGATACGTGATGGTGTCGTCCATCTTTTGAGTTCTCTTCAGGAAATAGCCATTGACGACCTGAGTAGACGCCATAGCCGACTGTACCATCTCTTCGTAGCGAGATGAGTTCATGGTGTCAATAGAAAAGTCCTCTACGATATAAATCACGTTACGCAGCCCCGATCGCCGGAGACGGAACTTTTGCTCGTGGAATCGTCCATCCTTGACACTGCTTATAAGGTCATCAAGCCTTTTACGCTCGGCAATGTAGTCCAGAACAATCTCGTTGCCCTCTTCACCCTCGACGCCACCACGGTTGAGCAGCGTTGGATCTGTACATTTGGCGACCCAGATAGCATCGCCCAGTGCCAGGCTACGCATTATTGGGGTGACTCCTTTTTGGGTAAGTTCGTCTTTCATATAGTCTCGGTCTTTTTTGGTCCTGATTTCACGAACATCCAGGACTAAGTGAACCTGGAATGAGCCGGGCGGTAATCTAATGGGTGTGAATGTGGGCAATGAAGCATCATCTCCTCCAAGCCGACCTTCAGCTACCAGATCACGGTATTGTGACTGGGGTTGAGCTGCTGGAGGAGGTGCGTCCTCCATGTCGTCATCAACTGTCGTAGGTGCACCAGTAATGACCGACACGGGTTGGGGAGGCACAACCTCGAAGTTATTTTCACGAGCTGCAGCAGCAAGCTTGACCCTTTCTGCTACCTCCCATCCCTCGTCTGTCAAGGCATAGCGCTTGGTTGGACGACCTCTCTCATAAACAAGCTCCTTCTGAAGCAGTGTTTTCATTGAGTTCCACGCCGTGTAGAAGGATGCGGCATCTTCGCCGACCTTGAACGAGGCATTACAGTGAGGTTGAGCAATTTCAATCAGATCAGCTTTTGATAACCCCATTTGGGCCTGTTCGTCAAGGGTAGATAGCGCCATGATGAGGGCATATGCACCTGACCTATACGCCGGCACATACTCCTTGGTTTTGCGTGTTTTCTTTGCCGGTCCAGCCTCCGACGGCTCACCCCCAGATTCGTGCTGCGCCCTCGACCGGGACTTGGATGGGTGTTCCGGCATGGGAAGACCATTCTCATCGCAGTGCTTCCTCAAGAGTTCTGCCAGGCGGCCACAAAGTCCCTGGCCCCAACCCTTGAGTTGCTGTAGCTCTGAGGGGTGTGTGAAAGCGATGGGGCATGCCTTCAGGCTGTTGTAGGCGTGTCTGTATGTGGTGACACCTTTGGAATTGCGCTCTCTTGCAGTATCGAGCCATTCTTTTGTCCATTTTAGCCAGAGCGCATTGGGCGAATCCTCGTCCGAAGACATTATTTAAATGAAGCTTTGAAGCGTTTGAAGGTCAGTCAATTTGAGATGAGAGTAATGAGGCGTGGTGACTGCTGGTGCTCATTTGAACTTGAATTTCGGTAGAGGCACAATATATGAGCTAGCCTTCAAATGTCTTGGTATCGTATTCATTCGTTAAATGGTAAAATTCAGAACTTAAAAAGGTCTGGAGTTGGATGTAGAAGAGGAATGTGATGTCAAAAGAGTGTCTGTCTACGCGTCAGTCGCGTAATGGGTTTGATAATGCCACCCGCACCATTCGCCAAGTCAGCTGACCACTGACCCACCTTTACCCCTCCACCTCGGTACGCGACTCAGGGGTTTGGAGCATGCCTCCACTACACTGTCCAAGCTTCCCAATTCAAGATTTGCCGTCGTCTGAAGCATCCCACATGACCGGGAATTACCACGGTACTAAGGACTGCCAACCTACCTGCACATCCCATGTAGGTACCTATTCCAATCTGTGCAGGTATGGAGAGGGGAGTGGTGCACTTTGTAAGATTCTGGATGGCTTGGTTGAACTTTGAAGTGTGTAATCTGATCGAACTCGTCTTTTCTTTCGCATATTCTTAATCAAGCGACTTGCAGAATCACCCCCACGTCTCACGACCAGTGGATCTTTGAGGTTCTGTTGACTGTCTGAACTTCCAAGCCACTTTATGTTGAGCACCACCCGCCTCCATAGAAACATCAGCTGGCAGTGGGCTTACATGGCTGACGCCTTGCTGGCCGCTATTAATCTGAGGTAGACCCCTGTAGCTACTGCACTAGAACACCCGAACCAAAATCAAGACCAGACGTCACGTCACACCTCGACCCCACCTTAGGGAACTCAGCTACCTGACCCTACCTCCTAATAAAGCTTGAAATGTCGTCGCCGCCCCGCCTTGTTAGAGAGGCCTCAACCGTCTGCATGGGCGGATAAGTTACCTACAGTATTATCTTAGTCTCCTTGCATCTTCGTATTGCAACAGGGGGCTGCTCATGACAATTTCTTTTTCTTCTGTTTTGCGAGCCCTATTGAGTCCCCGATTGGTTGCGCATGCCCCTGTTCAGAAAAAAAAAAAAAAAGGGACAGCACATTCCAGACCGACAGCAGATACTATCTATGTTCAAAAGGTACTACAGAAGATAGATACCTTACCTTACCGACTTCACCAAGCTTACCCTGTCAGCTATAAGCTGATCAAAACCCGCCCGCCCACTTCGTTCATTTCTCCGCTCGCCAGGCGCCCGGCCATCCACTCTACCACCACTCTTCCTACCCGCCAGCCTCAGACCGACGATTGATTCACCATGGCTGTCACTCAGAACATTGTCGCTGCTTCGCAGAAGCACCCGATCGTGCCCCTCCCCGAGGGCAAGCAGTACACCTATGGAACTGCAGGTTTCCGTATGAAGGCCGACCTGCTCGAGGGAATCACCTTTCGCGTCGGACTTCTCGCAGCCCTGCGGAGTCGCAAGCTCAATGGCCAAGCCATTGGTGTGATGATCACAGCCAGTCACAACCCCGCCGCCGACAATGGTGTCAAGGTTGTGGACCCCATGGGTGAGATGCTCGAGCAGGACTGGGAGACCCACGCCACTGTCCTGGTCAACGCTTCTTCGGACCAAGACCTCGCGACCACGTACGAGCGACTCGCTGCCGACCTCAAGATCGACCTTTCCACCCCAGCCAAGGTCATCTACGGCCGCGACACCCGTCCTTCTGGCCACAAGCTGGTTGGAGCCCTCGCGGATGCGCTCGAGTCTGTCGGCGCCGAGCATGTCGACTACAAGATCCTCACCACTCCCCAGCTCCACTATCTGGTTCGCTGCACAAACACAGAGGGCACGCCCAAGTCGTACGGTGAAGTGAGCGAGGTCGGCTACTACCAGAAGCTTGCCGAGGCCTTCATCAGGGCCTTGAACAAGAAGCCGATAAAAGAGCCCCTCCAGGTTGATTGCGCCAACGGCGTAGGCGGGCCTAAGCTGTCCGAGTTCCTGAAGCATCTGAGAAAGCTGGAGCAGGAACAGGGTCTGGAGAAGCTCATCGATGTCAAGGTAGTCAACGACGACGTTCTCCGGCCCGAGCTGCTGAACCTTGATGTGAGTTGACCTTTGTGTTTTGATCTCATGCCCTGCGCTTTTAACTATACCTTTTTTTGGTCACTTGGCTAAACTGTTTACGTGTTACAGTCAGGTGCCGACTTTGTCAAGACCAAGCAACGTGCTCCACCCTCGCCACCGCCTGTTCCAGGTCTGCGTTGCTGCTCACTAGACGGCGATGCTGACCGCGTCATCTACTACTGGGAAGACCCAGATACTGGCTTTGCCATGCTAGACGGTGATCGCATCTCTTCGCTGTGCGCCTCATTCCTGGTTGACCTCGTTGGCGCAGCCAGGCTTGAGGATGAGCTGCGCATCGGTGTGGTACAGACGGCATACGCCAACGGCGCGAGCACGCAGTACATCAAGCAACATCTCAAGCTGCCGGTTGTCTGCACCCCTACCGGTGTGAAGCACCTACACCACGCTGCTTGCAACTTTGATGTGGGAGTCTACTTTGAAGCCAACGGCCACGGCACCGTCGTCTTCTCAACCGAGGCTATGCGGTTGTTCCGCGAGACTGAACCTCAGTCCCCTGCCCAGAAAGATGCCCTCGAGAGGCTTTCGGCCTGTGCCGATCTCATCAACCAGACGGTTGGTGATGCCATCTCGGACATGCTGATGGTCGAGGTTGTGCTCTCCCACAACTCGTGGAGCATGCGGGATTGGGCCATGACCTACACCGACCTGCCCAACAGGCTCGTCAAGGTCGAGGTGAACGACAAGGATGCCTTCCGCACGACGGACGCGGAGAGGAGGCTTTCGCACCCGGCCGGTGCCCAGGAGGAGATCGACCAGGTGGTCAAGAAGTACAAGTCGGCAAGGTCGTTTGCCAGAGCGTCGGGGACGGAGAACGTCTGCCGAGTCTACGCCGAAGCTGCAACCAAGACGGAGGCCGAAGAACTGGCCAACCACGTCAAGCGCATCATCGCCACGTACGGCGGCTCCAGCATCTAGGGGACGGCCTTGACCGCCGACGAACGGACCTGGATGATGCTCAGTCGGAATTCTTTCAACAGAGCCGCCCTGCGTCACAAGAACGTGCGGCGCTGGCGCTGAAGGCATTTTTGAGACTCGAGGCTGCCAGCTAGGGGTAAAGATCTCAAAAATATCAAAGGCGTGAAAAGAAAATTTTGGTCTGGAAAACCGCATCGCATTACAGCGGAACTTTGGGCTGGATGTTATGCATGACACGGAAACATACTCTATAGAACTACCTAGTACCATTTGTAAGGGTTTGGCTATAGGTAGGTAGGTAAGGTAGTCTTGATTTTTTGGGGCGGCCGTTTGCAATGTTAATAAAAAAAAGTTTTATCATTTAATGAAATCCGCCAACAGACGGGGAAAATCTCAAATAAAAACTCACGTATGAAGAAGCATATATGTTTAGTGACATGCTTTGCATTTCCCGCCTGCCCATACCCACCGTTGTGCCAGTTTGGGTCTCTGCATAACGAAATAGGTGCTTTCCCTCAACCAAGCCCGATCCACAAGTTTAGTCCTCGGGATTTGGGCTACGTCTTGGACCAGCTTCTGAATAAGACACGTAGATATCTGCCTGATGTCAGCTCCCAACGTGTTAAGAGTACCGATGTCACAACATGCTTTATCGACGTGTACTCGTAGACCTGTCAACCTCCGATATTCCGAGATCAAGAACTAGAACTAGTGTTGGGGGCTCATGTCTACAATCGTCAGGAATTTCCTCGTATCATGTTCGTCAAAAGTTTGTCATTTGTCAAAAGTCAAGAAAGAAACAGCATCTACTCTCAGCACGAGCTCAACAATCCCTGTTGCATGAAAAAAAGGTAACAAGGATATATTGGTTTGTTTTTTTCTTCTTCTTCTTCTCGACTTTTAAACAAGTCCATCTCTCCCCTCATCCTCGCAACTTAGCACATCTTGTACGTGCACTCCCCACCAGCCGTCCTAGTCTGGTCCTGGGTCTCGAGGGTGTAGTCGAGCTTGATGTCGAGGTCGCGACGGTTCTTGTCGTTGGGCTTGACCTGCAGGTTGCACTTGACCTCCTCGCCCTGGTGGACGGTGACGACCTCGTTGAGGTAGAAGACGGTCTGCTTCCAGTGGGTGTACTTTGTGTGGGGTCCTGTGGAGAAGCGGATGGGCTTGTGGCAGGCGGCAAACTCAATGTCGAACCACGAGACCAGGGCGTGGATGAAGTCGTCGCGGCGGGCCGTCAGGCTGAAGGGTATGCTGAAGGCCAGGTCGGCCGTGGTGCACTTGTACAGGTCCAGGGTCAGGACCGGGGCCGGGTCGGTGACGACGGCCTTGATGTCGACCGTGTCGACCAGGGGCTCCGACAGGGCCGTCTCCTTGAGCGGCGAGTAGTCGAAGCCGTAGACGTTGTCCCAGAAGCCAATCTTCTCGTCCTTGTACTCGCCGTCCTCGATGCCCGCGGCGTAGATGATGGCCTTGTCGGGGAAGATGAGGCCGTCCTTGACCAGATACCTGTCGCGGGCGTACAGGACCGTGTCGAGCATGCTCTCGTAGAGCAAAAAGTATCCCATCCACTCCGAGATGATGATGTCGACCTGGGGGAACGGCATCTCGATCTCCTCCATCTTGCCCTGGATGAGCGTGATCTTGTCGGCCATGCCGTTGAGGGCGACAATCTCGCGGGCCTTGAAGATGATGGTTGACATGTCGACGCCAATGACGTGTTTGGCACCGGCCTTGACTGCGAACCTATGAGGGTGGGAAGAGGCACTAGTGTCAGGAACGTTCAAGTTTTTCTTTCGTTTTCTGCCCTCTTATCTTTGCCTCTTGTAGTTCGAGTGACGGGGCTCGTCTCCGGCCCAAAAAAAAACGGATATGGGTTTCTCTCTTATGTTCTTACATGGACAGAATTGCTGTACCGCAGCCGACGTCGAGCACGACCTTGTCCTTGAACAAGTGCTTGTTTTGCACAATCGCGTTCATGTAGGATTTTGTGCGGACCTCGTCCTTGAGCATCTCCTCGTGGATGCCATGGTGGTTATAGCTGTTTGATTTTGAAAGCAATAAGATTATTAGAAACTGGATCAATCCCATAACTCGAAAAGGAACAAGTAGAAACGTAGAATAGCAGACTATTATTTTTTTTCGCGAACGCGGCGCGTTGCTTGTTCGCGCAAGGCGGGGTGTTTTTTTTTCCCCTTTGCCCTTCCCACTCAGTTCAAAGAAAAAAAAATAAACAAGCAAAAGATCAAACTCACCTGTTAAAGTAATGCTGTTCTGAGTGGTCCATAGACTTGAGCTTCTGCTCAGCCTTTTCCACGTCCATTGCGTCACCAGCCATTCTGAGGTATTCCAACTCGGAAAAGGCTTATTTTTTTTTGTTTCTAGGCTGTTTGGTGTTATATTGTTCTGGAAGAAAAAAAGGCGGCGCCGGTTTTTAGTGCGGGGTGTTTTTAAGCGACGCCGGGATCGTGGGCGATTTACACGCCGCCACGGGTTAAGTTGGGGAAGAACGTTGGTAATGTGTCCCCAGAGCACAAGGAAACAAAGCAAACAACAAATGAGCTTGAATTCGTCGCTGTTATCGTCACAGTTTGGTCGCTGAAGGATATCCAAGTTGGAGATCTTGGGTATATCGCGTCGCCTAAGTTGAATGGGCGAGAATCACGTCGCCTCCCCTGGGAACTTTTTTTTTTTTCTTTCTTTCTTCCCTAGTTCAAAGACAAGAAAATATTCCCCGACTTAAAAATTTAGGCGGTCTGCGACCAGGTTCCTCTTGCAGCCTCCAACTGACAAGGGTCCCCCCATGCTTGTACAAAGCAACCCGACGTCGCCCTGGCTACATGGGGTTTAGCGCGTCAAAGAAAATCTGATCAATTTTGCGCCCATCGAGACACAACCTTGACTCAATTGCCAGGACCCCTTTTTGAGCACAGGGTCCTTCCCACTACAAGCATAAAAGTGCAATACAATCAGCCTAGGGTAGGTAGGTAGGTCAAGTAGGCACCAAGCCTTGGATAGTTAAATCATCGCTACATCTCATGACATCAATTCATCAACACCATCTTTCCCACGGTTCCCTCCATTTAACCCCCAGAATCTCAAATATCCGCCTTTCATCACTCCCCTCAATCAACTGCCCTTCCGTCATCTTCTCCCTCCCACGACCCCTCATTACGTCCGAATACAGTCCTCGCTGGTTGAGCCGCATGCCTTTCTTGGACGCCAGAAGCCTGATACTCCGATTGAAGAGGTCATTCCCGGTGAAGTATATGAGCGCCGCGCCGTACTCCGTCTCGGGCACCAAAAGAAAGTCGACGCGCCGCCAGACTGGCTTGTAGTTGTCATGTTTTTCGCGCCCATCATTGCCGTCACCAGGCTGCAAAGGCATCTCCTCCGGGGGCAAGACGCAGCAGCCGTGCCACTTGCTGGCCCCTGACTTGCTGACGTGAAGCGCTGCGACTGTGGCTACAATAACACCCGTTTCGGTCAGGCGTGCGACCAGTCGCTCCAGAAATGGCACCAGCTCATCCGTGCTGACCGTGCCTTTTCGGGTGACGATAAAGTCGACGTCCCCGGAGCTGTTAGCACCGCGGCGATAGCTCCCACCGATGAGCAGCTCGACCTGGTCGTCAATCTTGGCTGCTTCGCGCTGTATTAGTGAGCCTAGAGCTTCTACTTCGGACCGTGGGATACGCGTGTTTAGATCTTCGTAGTGCTCCAGTCCCATGCGCTGGTTCTTGTTCAGGTTGGCTTCGGGTCTTTTCAAATCATCAAGTGTGCGAAAGCCCCGAGAGATCCACCGCCGCGCCTGCGTGAGACCAACACCGTAGATGCCCAGGTATAACTGAAGCACCTTGTCGAGAGGCTCGTTGAGCGCATGCTCTAGTCGTTGCAGGCGGTCCGTCGCAACAATCTCTTCGATCTTCTTGGCCAGACGAGACCCGACACTAGGAAGCCGGACGGCCTCCTCCTCGGTTGTAATTTTGTGCTTCTGCCGCCGTAAAGTGTTGATTACTCTCCTGTAGGCCGTGGTTCGCCAGTGGTCATTGGTTTGAGAGTAATAGGCACACATTTGTTGTAGGATTTCGATTGTGCGTGCGTTTGGGTTGTCTGAGTTCACTGAAGTATGGCCTCTGCTGTCGATGGTACCACCACGGTGACAAGCAAACCTGTCTTTCCATTCAATGTCTTTGGAACCGGGTTTGGGTTTGGGTGCCGATTTCCGTTTCTTGGCCTCATGCTTCTCTTCAGATCCACTGCCATCATTGTCCGAATCAGGGGACTCCGAATCCCTTACAGAATTGGCTTCGTCTTCATCTTCATCCAGTGGCAGGTTCTTATACCGTGTCGCAATCTCGATGCAGGATGTGAGCTCATCTCTAACGCCTAAGTTGGTAGCCCCCTGGATACTCTTTTCGGTGTTTGTGGGGGCTTGTTCACCATTGCCCTCATCTGGAGTGTTATTTGACGAGGATATAATGTTGATAGTTGTGTCCCTAGCATCATTCCCGTCGCTGGTGATCTCTGCTTCAGCTTCCCGAGGCGGGGTAGCGACTGGCGTAACTTGACTACGGGTGAGTGGTCTGGACCGATGTTTGTTTTTCAGCTGAAGTGATTCACCCGAGCTTGAAGGATTGTCTTGACTGGGAGTTGCCTCGGCGATCCCTGGTGTTGGTGACGGCCCTTTGATCTCATTGTTTCGTCCCGTCCCCGGCAGAGGGCAACCTCGGATATGATACTTGGGCTGGTCAGGGTTGACAACAAACCCAATCTCCACAGAGTCGCCCTGAAAGTTTTCCCTCACAATTGCTGGAGGAACCCGGCCGTCAGAGACAGTCACAACCGGGGAAACTATGCTCTCAATGTCCTTGTAGGAGAAACCATTATCAACGATGACATGAGTGGCCAGCTCTGGCTTTCTGACCCATAGTGCGCCAAACTTTTGCGCTATACCTATACGACGTCTTCGTGCCGGGGCGATGTCGTCGTTCGGTATGTAGAAGAAGGACAAGTCCTTGAATACCCGACGCTCTTCGGGAATAGCATCGTCCAAGGTGCTGCTACCAGCGAGCCCGCCCAAGGCTCGTTTCCTCTTTGTCTTTCTGGTGCCTGCTAACGCGGTAGATTGAGAGTCCCTGATTGAAGGTCTGGAAATAGGGAGCGGGCTCGTTGCGATTCGACGCAATGTTGCGGGCTGCCTGGCACCAATCCTTCTTGATGCAGCCGCTGGCGTCTCTTCGACGAAGGAGGTAGTCTTGGCTGTCACCGCAAGACCCTCCTGCCGAGCCTCCATCTGAGTGATTTTGTTCAGTGGCGTTCCTTCGATGGTCTTGTCACGGGCAATGTCCAGTATGCCTGGGTTCGGTGCTGATTGTACCTGGGATATGGGCTGAATGGAATGCTCGCGAGGTATGTCAACGGAACCCTGTGCCGAAATGTTGACAGCATCTTTGCTCTCCTCGTGCCGAACCTGAGCATCCCGATAGCGCCTCCTCAGCTCTGCTTGCTCCTTATCGGGTTGATCTTGGTCGTCATCCCATACGGCGTCTAGAGCTCTGAAAAACTCGGCTTTACTGCCCAGTGCTACTGATGACTCCATCACGAAGCTGAAGTGAATATGAAATACAATTCGCTGGAAAAGTGAGATGACACCGAGCAGAACCTCATTCAAGTGGCTAAGGTAGTGTAGGAATGACCGAAGATGTGGGTGACGATGTCGCTTATGAATACGTGGGTTCTTCTTGCATTGGCCGAATGAAAAGTCGGTTGCTGATATACATCGTGTTGCTGTCTGTGGTCACCGATCGCTATCCAATGCAATCCGAAGACTGGCCGCTCAAGGTCACATCTTTAGTTTGTGTTCGTCGGGAGAGTGAGACTCTGAAAGACGATAATCGATCGATTGTGTCTGGAAGCTCAGTAACACTCACTAGGCATCCCCCAGGCAGCCGTGGGCGGGGCGGCGCTAGGTGCCGTTGGCAACCACAGTGGGGGCATGATAATTACAGCGGCTCGCTCATAGTGCACTTACAGCAGGTGGTACTTTCACTCTAAGCCCTGGCGCACCGGCTTCTTTTGCATCAACAACAGAATCAAAAGCGCCGACAATGTGGGCGCCTTGTTGTTCATTAGGTTCTTTTCGAATCAACTACATATGCTTCGTGTAAAAAGACCCCTTTCGTCACAATATTGGAGCTTCTGGCGATCGTCATAAGACCAAAATCGGAGACACGCTATACTCACACGCCTGAGGCTGGCTGCGATGTGACAGACCCAATATCTTCTGTGATGCTGTTTTACTTCTAAACTTTTTTGCTCTTATTGCAGCTAAACCAGTAAATCTACGCAGTATGCATCCTTGACAAGCTACCAAAGACAACCAGTCCCGACGGTCGCTTTCAGTACCGACCCACGATGCTGCTATCGGAACCAAGCCTCGCCGTCGTCGGCTTCATAGGTGGTTCGCCATCATCGACCTGAACCGGCTCCCGCCCACCAGAGAGCCACCGGCTATGCCTCGCCGCCATGGCCGACGGGCGCGAGAAAGCAGCACCAGCACCGGTAGCAGTCCCGACGGTCCCGTCGCTGCCACCATCCCCCTCGCCCGGCAGCAGTAGCAGCTCGCGAGACAGCGCCACGTAGTCGTAGGCAAACTCGCCCATCTCGGCCGCATCCATGCCCACGACCTCATCCTCTTCGGTCGCGCGCAGGCGGCAGCCCGGGATGCGGTCCAGGGCGGCGAGGATGGCGCAGCTAACAATGAAGGAGTAGGCCAGGCCCGCAAAGGAGCCCGCCAGCTGGTACGCGATCTGGACCCAGTGCCCGTCGATCCAGCCGCCCGCGAAGCCGTCGCCGGTGCTGCTGGCCGAGGGCCCGTCGAGCGCCACCACCGGGTTGACGGCGAAGATCCCGGTGCAGATGTTGCCCACGAACCCGGCCACGCCGTGCACCGCAAAGATGTCGAGCGCGTCGTCGATGCCGAGGGTGAACTTGAGCCGTGTGGCGAGGTTGGCGCTGGATGCGCCCAAGATCCCGAAGGGTATTGCTGCCCAGACGGAGACGTAGCCTGAGCGCATGGAGAAGGGTGTGTAAGCGGTGGTGAAGGTCAGGACTTGGACAGGATCGAGTGGGGATGGAAAGGGGCGAGGAGAAGAATACGGCAAGCCACAAGACAGACACTTACCCGATCCAGGAGTGATGGCCACCAACCCTGCAACAACACCAGAGCAGAACCCTACAGCAGACCACTTCCTCTCCACCCGATAGTCCATAAGACACCAGGTAAGCCCCCCGATGCACGCTGTCAGGTGCGTGACGACAACAGCGACAACGGCGCGGAGGCTCGCCGCGAGCGTCGACCCGGCATTAAACCCAAACCACCCGAACCACAAAAACACAGTCCCAATGACGATGTGAGCGACGTTATGCGGCCGGAAATTCAGCTCGTGCGTGCCGTGCCCCCGCCGCGGGCCCAGCATCATCGAGTACGCCAATGCCGCCGCGCCGGAGGCGATGTGGACGGGCGTACCGCCCGCGTAGTCGAGCCCGCCCATCCTGAACGACCACCCGGCTGGGTTCCAGGTCCAGCAGGCGATGGGGTCGTAGACGAGCGTCGCCCAGACGAACATGAAGACGATTGCAGGCAGGACCCTGCCCCTCTCGGCCGCCGCGCCCACGGCGAGCGCCACCGTCAGCGACGACAGCATTCCCTCGTACACGGCAAAGAGGAGGTCCGGGATGCGCTCCCGCCCGATGGACGGCCGCGCCAGGACGTTTTGTAACCCGGCATTGCTCAGGTCGCCGATGAAGGCGTTGGCCGTCCGCGAGAAAGATAGCGAGTACCCCCAGACGAACCACTGTACCGTCGTCACGGCCAAGGACAGGATGGAGAGGAACATAAGCGAGAGTGCTGACTTGCGCCGTGCGAGACCAGAGTAGAACAAACTGTTTTTTTTTCTCTTCAGGTTAGCCTCCCTCTCCAGAATTACATGGACAGCTATAGTCGCAACGCCAGACCACACCATCATCGCCGTTGGTGTAAAAAAACTCACCCGATCCCCGGTATCATGAGCAGCATCATGGCCGTGCTTGTGATGACAAAGGCGATATCGCCCGTCTGTAAATGCGCACTCGGCGCGTCAGCTACGAAGCTCATTTCCTCGTTCTCTGGAAAGGGGAGGCAAAGAAAAAAAGGGGGTAGTCGGAGTGCCCACATGATACCACACGTTCAAGTCCTGCACCAAAGGATCTCCCCCAGTCTCGGCCGAGCCATTGTACGGCCGCTTGACGGCGTAGAAATCGTCGAGCTCGATCCCATCTATTTTGACCATGACGACCTTTTTATGCTCGCAGTTGCCGGAATGGAGTTTCAGGGACGCGCCGGCTTTGTAGTCCCTCTTCCGGAGGATAAGTTCGTTTTTATAGGGCCCGCACGAAAGCTCAAGACAAGAGCAGTAGATGGGTATCTTCACAATTCGATACTTGGTTCCACCAGTCCCATCTATGGGAAAGAAATATCCCACGCACGTGGCTACGACTTGGGGGGAAAAAAAAAGAAAAAAAAAAATAAAGGTACTCAGGACAGGACGCATATAAACTTTTTTTTTTCTTTTTTGCAAGGATCCGGCCGCTTCTTGTAACAAAAAAAACCGGATGATCACAGAGTTGGGGTCCTCTGCTGCGAGGACAGTAAAAAGGTTCACGGCCTTCCCAGCTATGTGCTGCCATATGCCTATCCTCGGCAAGGTCAAATATGGATTTGATTTTAGACTTTTCTCCTCACGTCTCACCTCTTCCATCGTTGACCTCGAGTCGCGGGCAAGAAACTTTGTTTGAAGTTGATTCCAATGCCAAAGTTGATGATAACACCAACAGGCTTACTAGTTCGTGCCTAGAGGTGGCCACATAACACCGAGACATCCTCATGGGTATACCGCTCAGTGGTCAAGCTAGTCAGAGTCTGATCTATGGTTATTGGCACATCGGTGAAAGGGCAAGTGCAGGCATTCACGGCAGCATGTTGGCAAAGTATTGGACTAATGGGGTAAATAGCATTATTCAAGAAATAGAGTTATGAGTTATGTGACAAGTCACGACAATAAGTCGCTTGTTAGTACATGCAATTTTTCGTCTGGATCCAAGAAAAAGAAACAAGGAAAATCCCGCAAAACCCATGGCCCAAAATATCGTTATACTCATGCAGTTAACTCCGGATATCATGATGCAAATATAAGAGAGAGGGGTAAAAGGCTGCTACTTTGATAGAATTTTTGTTGAGGTCTTGTGCGCACAGGCGTCCATTCGAGAACACTGAACATGTCATGGATTGGTATCAAGCCAACAAACTAATTAGGCCATGCCACTGCCACCCAAGTCGCGGAAGCGGTCTTGAAAGACTTTGAGCTTCTCCTCGTCAATCTGGCGCTGCAGCTTCCGTGTCTCTCGGATGGCCTGCTCGCGGTCTTCCTGCAATTGCAGTACTTCGATCTGGGCCATGTTCATGCGGCTGACGACTTCTTGCATCTCGGCGTCGGCCTCATTGAGCGCCTTCTCGAGCTCGGCGACACGAAGCCGGAGCTTCTCAATCTGTGCCGCTTGGTCCTCCTCACCCGCCATACCAGGGGACTTGGGGCCCCGCGCAGAGTTGAGACCCGATGAACCAGGTCGCGAAACAGGGATGTTGGCAAAGCGAGGAGACCTGGCACCGTTGGCAAACAAAGGTGACAAAGGTGACCGTGGGGGGAATAATCGCTGAGAAGGGCTTCTGAGACCGGGGCTTTTTGGCAATGGGCTCTTGAGACCACCAGCCGCATCCCTCAGTCTTTGTATGTGTCCATTGTTGGCCTCACGCAGTTGCTTGATCTCCTCCTCGTGGCGTGCGATGCGGTCCTCGGCAGCGCTCTGCGTAGATGAGAGCTCGTCTTCGAGTTCCTTGAGCCGGCGCTGAAGACCTGTGATGCGTTCCTTGCTGGTTTGCTGGTTGGCCTCGCCACGTGTTACAGCATCAGTCAGACGCGAACGAAGCGTGGCATTTGTAGCCAGCTGCGCTTGCACCTGTGCGGCAAGCTCTTCGACTCGCCTTGCCGATGCATGGAGCTGATCAGCTAGGTCCTTCTCCGTCTCGAGATACTCCTTAACCTGGGCCTCAAGGCTCGCTTGTGAGGGCCGGCTATCATCAGCTGCAACTGCAGCCTCGAGCTTGTTCAAAGCATCCGTCTCCACGGAGCTCAGTTCAAGCTTCTTGATCCGCTCTAGTGCCTGGCCATAAGAGTCCCGTAAGTCTTGGTAAGCCTTCTGCAGAGAGGCGGAGGTGACAGGGCTGGCGTCCCCTTCAATACTGTCAGGAGAGCTCAACGGCCTTGTGAAGGCAGCAGGAATAAGAATGTCATTCTCGCGAAGCAGGCTCTTCAAACCTGCGATCTCCTCCTCGGCGCGGTCAAGATCCATCTTCAAGCCAGCCAGGCCCTTCTCAACCTGCCACTTCTGTTCGACAGCTTCCTCGGCACGTTTCCGCAGCATAGCAATTTCATCCTTCAGATTGGACACGTCACGTTCGTAGCCAGCCTTCTTTGGCGATGTTGCCAACAAGCGAGCACGCTCCTGCTCAAGAACGCGAATCTTCTTTTCGTTCTCGCGGTTCTGGAACTCTTGCCTCTCGAGCAGATTCTTGAGTGCGCTGTGCAAGGCATCACGTTGCGCCTCGACATCCTTGAGACGTTCCGACATGGCCTCACGCGACTCGAACTGCTGGCCCTGGGGTCCTTTCACAGTATTGGAGCGGCCAAGAGGTGCTTGTTGAAGCTTGAAGGTGGAGTTCACAGTGCTCACTGACGACGAGCGGGCGATACGTGACATCCTTGTTTGATTAGGTTCGAACCTTTGCGACTCTCGGTTTTGCTTCAAAGCTCGCAGGCTTGCGTTCTCCTCCTGAAGTGTCTGAAGCTCTTGCTGAATCTTGGTACTTTCGTATGTCGACTTGGAGTACTCGGCTGCTTGTTGCTCGAGACCCTCGACGCGAGCCCTGAGCTGGGGAACTACCTCGTCACGAAGGTTATCACGCTCATTGGCGGCGCTCTGCAGTTCGCCCTTGAGGGCATCCAACAGGTCTTGAAAGTTATCCTTGACCTCACGTTCCTCTGATAGCCTTCTCCTCAAATCTTCGCACGATGACTCGAGCTCTTTTACTCGGTCAGCACTGTCGGTATCGGACACTAAGCCTCTTTGAGCCTGCTCCTCTCCCATCTTGGATGCCCTTAACGAGAGCTCCTTAATCTGGAGGTCCAACTCTCTCCTTCTTGAACGCTCATCGTTCAGCTTCTGGCTCAACTCCAGGCGGACCTGAGCCTTCTCCTGCTCAGCCCGACGCTGGACCTGGGCGACCTCTTCTCTGCTGGCATCGGCTTCGGATGCCTTGGCAGAGCTGTACCCCGAGTCGGAAAAGTAATCACTGGTTCTCTTTCCTGGTTCGCCTCGACTGCCGACTTGGGACTGCAGTCGTTCAACTAGGTCCTCAAGGTCCATTTCACGCCGGATGGAGGCCGCCAGCTCGGCGCTGATGGCCTTGAGCTCGTCCTCCATGTCCTCAATCTGACTGTCCGGCGACACTGTGGTAGTGGGCGGTGTTTGTAGGTAGTCTTCGCAATATTCGAGGGGGGTGGTTTGGTTCGAAGGGCCGGCATGTATAGCGGCTTTTGCAGTAAGTGGTTCTGGTCTTGCGGACGCCGGGGTTTCATCTGTGTATACTGTGGTAGTCCTCTGTGAGAAAGGCGATGGCAAGGGAGAGAAGCCCTTGTCCGAGAAAGCGGTTGAGGCCGGCGACGATGACGTCCAGCCAAAAAAGCTCCCTAACCTCGAAGATCCAGGAGACTTGAGGGGAGGAAGTGGCTTATTTGCATTAAGATTATCAGATGTTTGGTTTGAAAGAGCAATTACAGAGGCGTCGGTAGCGGGATCTTGCTTGTTAAAGGTGGCGTTCTCTGTCGCTGCAGCTACTCGTGCTGGCGCAGGTGCGAGAGCGAGAGGAACAAGATCGGATGGTTCGGCGATAACGACAGCAGCAGTTGAGTTTTGTTGATGAATATCCTTGGTGTTTTCAAGCTTGAGGTGTGGTGGTGATGGCTTGCGGGAGAACAGTGACATTCTGTTGGGTTGGGTCGTATTAATATTACTGGCTTGGTCGCCGAGCTGCTTACTGTGAAGTGCCGGATCTACGTCGACAGGCTCACTGTCGTGGTGGAGTTGCGATGCACCCCGAATGGGGATGACGTCCAAATCTGGCTCGTTTGGGATGAAGCCCTGAATTTGAAAAGCACTGGTAGGGTCGTTTTGTGTTTGAAGAGCTGCAGGGTTGAAGTCTGGAATGTTTCGACCAAGAGGTGACTGAGCGTCGTCCCAACCTTGGGACCCAGCTTCTGGCCCAGCGGCCGGCACGGCGGGAAATTCCTCGACGAGGCTGATTTCGAATAAAAAGCATTCCAGTCAGCAATCAATCAGGTCATCATTCATTGTATGTCTGCGACCATTGTTAAAAGAATATGTGCAACATCACAGCAAGGGTGCATTTTGGCCAACCGCTGACGTCGCGATGGTGTTTAGTCGAAACATGGAAAAGAAACGAAAAAAAAGAAAAAAAAAAAGAGAGTCATAGACATTTAGACAGAAACAAACTAGCAAACTCACCCTCCCTCAGGCACCAGCGGCATCAACGGAGGAACCTTGGCACTTGGGAAATCATAGACAGTCGGGCTGTCGATAGAATATGAGCGCGATGTTCGGTTGGCGAGCTGGTCCAACATCAGCGGCGGCGACGGCAGCTCGTCCAAGATGTCGAGGTAGTGCTGCGAGGGCGGCGAGAAGGTGTGTTGAGATGGCTGCGAGTACTGAGACGACTGTGAAAAGCGACGAGCCAATGGTGAAGCGCTCGCCGACAGCGGCTTCCGCTTGATGGGCAAAGCCGTGACGATCCGTGGGCTGCGGTCGTGATGTGCTAGACTTTGGGACCTGAAGTTCCTGGGACTTGGCAGCTCGGGAGTGGTGGTGACGGCGGCATGGGATGATGGTCGGACGGACTTTTCGGACAAAGCTGAGGCAGTAGAAGTCTCAGGAGGGTGGCCCCTCGCGGGCGGGTTGTCGACGGCCATTGGAACGACGGCGTATTTATCTAAAATTATCAAATTCGTCCTGGGGTGAGGCCAGAGAGTGAGAAAGAGGATGACGGATTCTTTCTTTCGCTTGCCTAGGTTCTTGGAGCCCCGATTGTCAGTCGCAAGGGATAGAACCAAGCCCAAGCCAATGAACCAGTGGAAATGGTGGTCACCATCCAGAGTTTCTTTGTGAGAGAAGCCAGCCGCTTGCGGGAAGGTAACATGGGAGAAGGGGGCAAGAATCTCCAAGTCTGTGAGATTAGGTACCAGAGCCTGCCATTGGCCAGTCAAAGGCCGCCGTTAACGAACTACGGCCAGCCACCGAGCCGGACCAGGCTTCGATCACTCGCGGCGGGTCAGGGCTCGATGTGACCTTGGGGCTAGTTTGCGCAATGTCATTCGTCCCTCCTCGTAATCGTGGGCTGCGTGTGGTGGAGGTGGGGAGGGTCCCAGCGGGAGACCATCTGAAGAGTCAGAAAGGGTCAAGTGGGTTAGGGACAAAGGGCCCATTTCCCATTTCCCACGAACCGAACAAGCGAGGTGGGTGGTTGATTTTTTTTCCCCCTCCGCCAAGGTCAGCTAACCCCCGCCCAGCCTGCCCCAGTAAGCGCTGCGAGTTGGCCGTTGATTTTACTTTTTACTACTGGTATGGCGTGGAATGAGGGAAGATGGGGATCCACAACTTTTTCAGGAACGCTTTGTCATTCTGGCCAATCGAAACGGATAAATCGGGGTGCCCCTGCATTGTCAAATCCCAAGTCTGGCGCCGGTGCAGGTCGTACCTTGCAGATGCCCCACAAGGTACAGTTATTAATAACCAATCACAGATGCATACCTGCTCGGCTCCCTGCAGGGGCGTTCCTCCAAGCAGGTCGCAATTTTACTAATCGCGCGCCAAAGAACACGGCATTGCTAAAAAGGGTTGTCGCAGTAGTATTATGAGTGACATTGACATTCTTTGATTTATGTTGTACCGCCATTGTGAAGGCCGAAAGGAGCACAGATAATCGCCTAGTTGGGCTGTGATCGCTCGGGACTCCGGAAACTAAGTTGACTTACGAACAGGACGAGCGCTTAGGTTAGGCAGAGATTAGTACACACGTGGTGCAATTGCTAAATGGCTGGTTGACAGGCGGGTCCCAATAAGCAAGCGAGAGTGGACCAAGGTATCCCCCACCCCATTGACTTCCCGCGCGGCATAAGGAAGCAATACAACATTAAAATAAATGGTTATTAACCGCCAAATGAGAATTATAAAGTTCCTGGTGATGATATTCTTCCTCGCAGCAAGATTTCAACACGAGGATATCCATCCCTTGAACACGGCCCCGCGCGTAAAATACCTACAATATCCAACGCATGTGCTCAATACAAGCGCCTAGTCTCCCCTATTATGCGGCTGCTTCCGTGGCAGCTGGCTTGCATCCAGCTGACGCTTGGGCCATCAGGGGACTGGTAATCCGGTGCCAAGAGCCTAGACCTAATCATAGTAGAGGTTGGCATTCAAAAAGTCAGAAAAACATGTCGTGCAGTCGGATGAAATTAAGGGGAACCCAGACTGGGCTGCCTAGGTATGTCAGGTTCAGCCATTTTTTAATAATTATGAGAAAAAGAAAAGAAAGTTACGCAATCGTCTTCAAACAGCCAACGATGAAATGCAGTTTAGAAATATCAAAAAGTAAGCATTAAATCCCGAGTGCAAAAATGGCATCCAGATCATCCGTCCGGTTCATCTGATGTTTTACTTGCCGGTCTGAGCATCCCACGTGCCGTGTGGGTTTGGGTTGAGACGATGGTTGGTCTGATGTTTATGGTAAATGCATTCCGGACTGCCGGGCTGTGTTTGTGACTTGTGAAGTGTGGATTGCATTTGAAACCACAAGATGCGTATTTGTGAATTGCATGTTTTGTTTGTATACTGTGGTACTGTTTTTACGGTACAGATTAACCGGGTTGGTTTTCGAGATTCTTCAGCAAAAGAGGTCTTGACTTACTAGCACCAAGAATCGCATCAGTAATTTTCCAATCATGTCTTTTTTTGTGGTGGTCGGTGATCACATTGCTAAGGAACCAATTCACAGTAAGCCGAACTGCCCCAACAGCCAACTCGCCTTTGCTCGCCCACTTCCCAAGCGACACTGCCCCCGCCCGCAGCTGCTTTTCAAACTGCACGACGGTTTGATCAGCCCGAACATGCGGGTTTTATGACGGCTCGATTGCATGCATTTTCGGAACTGTCACACCGTTTGACAATCCGCAAAGACCATGGAATTTTGAACCTAGAGAACTCGGCTATTCTTGTATATTCAATTGGATCTTTTTTTTTTTTCATTTTGTTTTTTTATTTTTATATTTTTTGTTTGTTTCCCAACTGCAGTTTCTGTAACCCTTAAATCATCACTATGCCCGAAACAAAAAAAAAAAAAAAAAAAAAAAACCGCATATTATTCAGGAAGAGCTGCCCGGCAAGCCGTCAAGCAATAATGCTATTTCTGGTTCTATATTAACGTCAAAGTATTAACCTCCCAATCCAAAAAAAAAAAAAAAAAAAAAAAAAAAATCCATCGCGACGCTACCTTGTAAGCAAAGGTATGTGGCCGCTGCTGAACTTCACAGCCACGCGTCGTCCTATTCTGAACTTACACGTGAAGGGACCGTGGGACCTCCGGCCTAATAAAAGACCCGTTGCCCGGTGATAAGCATAACCGATGACATCGGGGCGAGCAACTCAGCCGACGCCGGTCAGCTAGTCAGGAAAATGCCCTGGCTTACATTGGATGAATTCCCAATCCGGAAACTACAACCTAATCGTAAAAGCTTAGGGTCGTACTATGATTGCGACGGGCGGGCTTTATTGAGGTTTAAGGTGGTCATCTTGAAGATTTGTAGGGCTGATGAGTCTGTACAAAAACGACTTCAGGTTAGTAAGTAGCCCGTTTATATGGAGTGCAGTTATATGCAATTTGACAAGGACTCTCTTTCTCTATTGCCGCGTACATACTGGATCTGGTCAGCTCTCCCAGTCAAGGTATGGACCCCGCAACATTGGCCAATAGGCTACCCGTAATTCCTCGCCGCCGCCAAAAATGGGTAGCCAACGTACGATGCCGGCTCTGGCTAATCCGAGGACTTGGCACTACTCGTCTAGCAAATTTGAAGTTTTCGTGATTTGGTCTATATAAGCCTATCTTGTTTGTTTAGTCTTCTTTCAACCATGTCAGACGTTTTCCTACTTCCATGATTGAACGAGTTTCGAAATCGACACCACTAACAAGCCGTCATAGCTGTCGTGACTTCTCTTGAGCACCTCCCAGTATCAAGTCACTCTAGTTGTCGTCCAAAATGGCCAATTATACTTCTACGTTCCACCCGTACTATCCCCTCGGCGTCGCCATTCCAGACTACAAGGCCAACACCATTTCGACGCTGGAAATCTTTGCTATTTTCGCCACCGCTTGTTCCGGAGCCTTGCTGCTAGCATTGTTCCTCATCCGGACCGTGCGGCCACAAATATCTACCGGCGAATTGTCCAGAGCGTTATGGTTTATGCTATGTGGAAGCATTCATCTAGTCCTTGAAGGTTTGACCGGATTTTTCTCTCCTCTTTGGTTCAGTCTTTGCCGAGACGGCGCCCCTTAACTAAGGTAAACTTACCAACCAACCTAAAAAAAATCTTGACAAAAACTAGGTCACTTTGCTCTCAACCACGTCGCCGGCAGCAGCGCCGTTCTCTCCCAGCTGTGGAAGGAATACTCCCTTTCCGACTCGCGCTACCTGACCCGGGACGCCTTCACGGTCTGCATGGAGACCATCACAGCCTTCGCCTGGGGACCACTCTCGTTCCTCCTGGTCTACCTGATCGCCGTCGCCCACCCGGCTCAGTATTTTGTGCAGACGGTCGTCAGCCTCGGTCAGCTGTACGGTGACGTGCTATACTACGCCACATTTTTCCACGAGGACCTGGTCCGCGGTATAGAGTTCTCCCGGCCCGAGAGCTATTATTTCTACGGCTACATGGTCCTGATGAATGCGTTTTGGATCGTGATTCCGGGGCTGCTCCTGGTGCAGTCGGGTGTTGCGACAGTGGATGCTTTTGCCAGGGTTGGGAAGACGGCAAAGAGGGACTAAAGGATGGTTGGTTGGACGCGTTAAAGGGATTTGGGATCAGATACTTTGGGCAAGGAGCGCGTGGGCATGGAGCGCGTATGCATGTAATATCTTGATTGGGACAAGGACTTACCTCCGTTAAGGGGATGGGACACTCCTTATACGGGGAGTTAAATAATCTGGTATTAGAGATATGGATGTTAATTGTAGCTAATCCAAATCCGACCAGTCTTTTTGCTATGTATATACATACCTCTCTCTAAAAATGTAGTCAGTTTATACGCTGGTGTGTTTTTCTTTTACCATGTGTGATATGTGCCTAAAATACTAAGGGGTTTGGGAAATTGCCGTATGTACCTACCTACCTGCATACCTATTTACTTTCAAAAAACAACGTCTGTTGCATACACTGCCGGGCCATGTTCACAGCGAGGCACTAACAACAATTTTGTCCAAGTTTCTAGACTCGACGCTCCACCCAGCAGTCGCCGCACCTTGTCCCTTGAAAAACTCGGCCGCAGTTTTGTTATCCTTCAGCATCCAGTCCAACCACCTCACAGTCGCGATGGCAAAGAATCCCCCGTTGGACTGGAAAAAGGTGCCCAGATGCCCAACTGGCTGGTTTCCCTTCCAAGCTGGAGTACTTTGCGGCAAGTTTTTGTAGTCACGTTCACCCTGATTAGGTGGATAGTCAGACTTTTGTTTCTTCATATACTGGATGTTTTGAGCTTAATTTGCAGAGACTTGGGCGGACTGTATGATGAACTCTGGGGTGGTTTTAAAACCGCAAACCACAACGAAAGAAGAAGCAAAAAAATGCCCCCTTACATTCCTATACGCCATGTCGGACGAACCGCCCAAAAAATAAAACACGGGTTTCGTAATGGTCTTGGCACGATCAATATCATTCAGATAACCCGAGTTGAAGATACCTATAGCCGCGACGCGCGAATCGTTCTTCATGGCGTACGCCTCGAGCCCACCGCAGCTCTGCCCTGCCGCGATGATCTTGGCGGCGTCCATGGTGGCGTATCTACCCTTTCCGGCCGTCGCCGTGGCCCAGTCGATGCTCGCCGTCATCATCTCCGGGCTGGAGAGCCCGATCCGGTAGGGCGCGCCGGGGGAAATGGCCACGTAGCCGTGCGATGCGATCTCGGTCAGGAAGGTCCGGTATGCGAGGCCGTTGGCTACGCAGCCGCCGTTGCCCCAGACGAAGACGGGGAGCTTTTCGTTTGGGGTCGGGTTGACGGGCATGTAGATTGTGTGCTTGGGTAGGGATTCCTCGGTCGTGTAGTCCTATGATTTACGAGGGCCCGTCCTATGTTAAATCATCATGGTGTGTTTGGGATTTTGTTGCTTGCCCGCTATATCGTATGATGTTTTTTTTTCGGGGGCCCTGGCACACTTGAGAAGAAAGAAAAGGTGGAAACTGCTTACCGCTGGGAACCTGCCAGTCCCCATCTTCATCTCTCCGTTCTGACGGACCTTGAGTAAAACGGCTATGACTGACGTAGCCAACGCGCCGACAAAGATGGCACACTTCATCTTCAGTGGTGTTGTTTTTGTCTTTGGGCTGGCTCCAGATTCCAGAGCAGAGATGACTTGTGGATGCAAATTTCCATGCAGCTTTCACAAATTCCATCTCCTTGTTGTCGTACTGCTGTCTTATATACTCGCATCACATACGAACCCTTCGTTCCATCTGCTCTCTTACAGCGTAAGATGTTTGGGGTAATGGTGGCAATCATTTTGAGTCGCATATGAGACCAGGAGTGTGAATATTCTCTTTGAGATGCGGGTACTGATGGCAGGAATAAGGACAACGCGCCACGGCAGTTGAGGTTGACTTTTGCATAACGTAACGACCAGTGTCTGCCGGTATGTTAAAGTTTCTCATATGACCAGCCTAGTAGTATAGCATAACAGAAAGATCGAGGGGAAAATAAGATGGATTGCAAACATGTTCGGTAACTGAGATGGTAGATTCGCGTTTGTTCACCATCCAACTACCGACATCTGATTTGGTTCGAATTAGATTTCTATGCAAAAAGTCGTCGGTTCTTCCTCCAGCCGCTGATGAGCAGAATCCCTGGGTAAAAACTAAGTTGTTCTCCGCCGATTCTTCTGCTGGTTTACATGGAACCAAGTTCCTTCCTTGGCGAGGAGTGGCGACTGTACGAAGTGGCTTTTCCATTTACAGTACGCACTATGCCTCACCAATGCATCCATCAAACGTGAGTTTGGATGAAATCAACCCCAAGTGCCGGGATATGTAATTGAGTGGAATGTGATCCGGTGTTGTTGTTTTTAACATGGCAGAAACAATATTACGTTTTCGTTAAAGTTTTTTATGTATCAATTGTTGCCCCTCCGCCACAATGCCGATGACTTACCTAGGTATAAGAGTTGGTTATCCGTTTCAGGCAGTTTAACGACTGCAATTATTAAGCATTGGATAAGTTGCTGGTAGGCTCGACAAGTGCAGCTAAATATCGCTCGTTATGCATGACCATCGGCGCGAATACAGCGATCTATAGTCACCGACTTGAAATTTTGGAGGCTCGCATGATTTTCTTTTTATCAACCAAGGGCAAGGACCTAATCTTGAGTTGAGCTCCTGCCATGAGCCTACTTCCAGATTCTAAACTTAGGTACCTTGAGGCAGTCACCAACCCTGACTTTGCTCATAATTCTGGCCGGATACCCCGGTGATGATTCCTTCCTGCGCCTACCCTCCATGTCTATGACTCAACATTCATCTGGGATATACTAGGTTCAGAGTTCCCGTCCATTTTCTTACACTTACCATAATAATAATAATAATAATAACAATAATAGAAATGGCAATCTTTTGACAGGCTTGACCTCGCAGTACCGGAGAGCCATGGTATTCGTGACGAAGGCCGGTGTGCTCGACCATCGTTGCGCTTCATCTGCCGGCCGCCTCAGGGCTTTTATGTGGCGGACGCGATTGTTATTCATTTTGGATTAAAGTTTGTCATTTTCTTTTAGACTCGTAGATTTTATTAACTATATTTAAAATACCCCAATGCAAGCATTCCCTTTTTTTCGTCATCTCGTATCTCGGATGCAATAACATGATTACCCTTTCCAGTTCTATATTTCGTGCAATTATATATAGTACTGCGGGAAAAAAAAGTCACGAGTACACAAAGGTAAACCATATTTGGGTCTTGGGTTAAAATGAACCATTTATTTCAGAGGTAGAACTAAAAGCCAACTTGAATTACTTAAATGAGCACTTCACCCATCTTACAACCACATGAAACCTTTGTTACTTTCACCAGCTCAACTTGGCTTTAATCACCTCAACCTATCTTTGTTTTGCTTTGCTTGACACTCTTTTACATAAACTCGTTCAATATGCCTCGTTATTCGTTCATTTCTACCTCCCTCGTTCTGTTCACTCTTTTCCACCACGTCCTTTGCACCCGCTATTTCACATTCGGCTCAGACCACAGCCCCGAATTCTTTAAAGCACATCAAGGTCTAACAGAGCATGCTGCCGAAATACTCGACAAGCGCAAGAGCCCGATCAGGATCGAGGACACCGCGCAAGACATGGTAAATTGGTATAAGCGAGAATACCCCAAAAATATCAATTATGTGTACGAGGTCGACATGTCCCAGACGGTTGATAATTTCATCAATTTCGAACACGCGACGTACGATGAATTTAAGGGTTATCCTCAAACTTTGCGTTGGTGTCCTATAGGGGAAAAAAAATTCCTCAACTGAAGGCAAGGCGCGAAAAAGAGGAGCTGAAGGCGTCATGGGTGGCAAAACATATGCCCATACCCTGGACTAAAATCTATAGGATTCATAAGGTTTACCCCGGCTGGAGAAGGGTGCAGGACGAGCACTGGAGGAACAAGGACTACTATGGCCCGAGGCATCCGAAATATTGGCTCCAATCGTTTGATGAAAAAGTGGCGTCATATGGTGGGTAATATTGCTGCTGCCTTTGGGCAATGGAAGTGGTAGGGCGTCGTCTGGGTTTGGGTAATCTGGTTTTGTTTTTTGTGTTTGTTTTCTTCTTTTTGTTCCTGAAAATATAGACCAAATTATCAGAGCTAAAAATCATCATACTATATAGTTTCAAATTGATTCATTTTCGCTATAATGTATTTATTTCTATTTTGTTGTTTATCAGGGTATATAAAGCAAGAAGAGCCGAATCTTTTGCTGGGAGCAAGGGATGCTACAGATACTGCATGCATCTTTACAGCATAATTTAGACGTGTTGGCAACAAATAAATGCAACATATCTACCTGGTAGTCAGAAAAGCTCATTGAGCTGCCCTGAAAAGCCACACATCACCATCTTCTACCTGCAAGGCCAGTGGACCGCTATAAAAACAGCCACTGTATTGCACCTCCAAGAGTCATCCATTGCCATTTACTCTTGCCTTGGGCTTCCGAGTAGGCCTTTGTCTTTGACACTATGAGACACAGTGAGTCTCACTAAGATTCCCAGTGTCGACATTTGGGAAAGAGTACAAAGGTAGATGCAGGCAGTCAACAAGGGAGGGGGGCAAGAACAATATATAAATATTAGGTAGTCATGCTAGCGGTGGACTGCAGGCCTTGCAGGGAAATATCAACCCGCTCGGTGCCCAGTCATAGCTGTCAAAAGTCCTTGGCCTTTCTTTTGTCTTTCTTCCTCCCCCTCAAGATTTAAACAGAAAAATCTCCCCCAACCCCAACAACCTTCACTTCAAAGTCCCCAAGTGAGAGCCGTTGGGGGTGTTTTCATTTGCATAAGCATTGTAGCAGGCACAACGCAGCGCTCCTTGGCTTGGCACTTTTCAGAAATGAAAAGGGAGGCTTAAAATTAGCAATGAGGCTTTTTCCCTTCAATTCTTTAGTAAAAAAAAAAGACAGTTTACCCTAAACCTTGCACAGTGAGTCAGCGTTAGGGGTTTACAGCAAAAAAATGTGACCATGGTTCGGGGAGGTAGCCTGCATTTTGGCAGGCAACAAGTCCGGGGGGAAATCCCTCCCACGAGTAGGGTGACTTGTGAGGCCAATGGCTAATGCGTCAATGTAGAAAGAGATGGAAGGCAGTATTTTGAATGACGGTGAATGGTGTACTTTAAAATTTGTGAATAACTTGTCTGGTGTTTGTAATCTTCAGAGGTTCATTTTCTTTATTTACATACACTTCTTAGTTGAGACCAATCTTTGCAATCAACATACTTTACTCAATACGACTCGGTTGGAGGCCTCTGATGTAACTCGTACAGTCTTGCACAAGGCCCAGGGACAGCATCAGTATTGAACTATACCGTCTCTGTGTAAAACACTTCCCTACAATGACCTGGGTTGGGTTATAGACAAGAGGGAAAAAAAAGTCCCACTAAACTAACACAAAGAGCTGAAGAGGCTCCATATTCTTGGTTTTTACTTGATGTCGCCCACGAAGACCAAGTAAGCCAGTTATCAAGATGACAACAGCCCCAGCCACCCCAGAGCAATTCGTTACCATGCATTTCTTGAACTTGCTCCGTCAGCTCCAGATCGGATTTTGGTCTCTACACCAACACCAAGCTTTTACTTCCTCATGGACATACACCCGAGCCGGGTTCGGATCTGACGCGGATTACTAAAAAGTTTCGCTCCCATGTAAAGTAGCTTGATTAGTCTAGACTAGTATTAAACCAAGTATGGTAGGTACACATTTTATGACCAGTTCACTTTTTGCTGTTGGGTAGCAAGTATGCCATGCTTTTGCTTTCACAAGCACTGAATTGTTCACATTTTTTTGAAGTCTTGAATCTCTTGACTTTAAAAGGCAGTTAAGTGTCTAATCCCTAGGTATCCTCGTTGATTTGCCAGACAAAAAAAAAAGGAAGAGAGCAAAAAGGAAACGCCAAGCCTGTCTACCCCGTTGCGATGTAAGTATCGAAGGTTCAGCAAAACGTTGAAACATGTTGCCATGTACAATTACAAATATAGCACTAGGAAAGAATTCTATATCTCAGCCCAGCCCTGAAAGAACGAGGCAAGAAAACAGAAAACTGCCTCTGTTTCCTCACCCCTCTGAGCTTTACCCCTTAGTCTATAAGAAAACCGATTTCACGGAAACGACCCCATAAACCCAATCCCCATCATGGCACCAAACGGATCCTGATGAGGAGCAGCCGTGTGCGGGACGTGGTGGGAATGATGCGACATCATGGGCGGCGACGGCTGCGTCGTCTGCGCTAACATGTGACCCGTCTGCTGTTGATGCAACATGGCCGACCCCATCTGGACACCCGAGGTTGCATGGACAGCGGTGGCCGACGACCAAATGACGTCGGACTTGCCCGTGACGATGACGTCCTCGAGGTCCTGCGCCACCTGCATCATGACGGGTAGCAGGCCCGCGCCCTGGCTGCTGGCGTCGAACCGCCGCGGGTCCGTCTTGACGTAGCTCAGACAGGCCGCGAGGATGCTGAGCCCCGTAAAGTCTTTGAAGTGGAGGAGGGTGCGGCAGGCCCTGGCGCGCACCACCACCAGCGACTGCCGGAGGGCGGCGGCGGCTGAGTCCGGGGAGGCCGCGCCGTCGCAGTCGTCAAAGTCGCCTCTCCGCAGGGCGAGGATTACGTACGCGGCCGCGACGCTAAAGTCGTCCCTGCAGAGGTCGAGCAGCCACCTGCGTGAGTCACCGCCGGCGTGGATCGGGACGCCGGCTGCCGATAGGATGGCCGGTGATAGCCCAGGAGATGAACATGTCGACCTGGATCGTCCACGTACGGCGCTGGACGGATCTAACATTGTGGTGGAGACAGCTAGAGTGGCCAGTGTCGTGTCGGCTGCGACGTGCTGCTGGATGTTGAGTAGTGCCAGCGAGGACTCGAGAGTTGCACGGAGCGACTGTTCATGACGCACTGTCTGTGACGTATAACCTCTCGCAAAGGCGTGGTGCAGTGCTAACAAGGTTCTATGTGCCAGAACCCGGACAAACTGCAGTTGACCTCCCAGCACGCCCTGTCGATCCGAGCGACTTACCCCTCGACCGGATGCAAGTAATGCTTCCACCTCCTTGAGACGTGACCTGATGCGCTTGTCAAGCCTCATGAACTTTTCATGCTCAAAACCACCGGGGACGCCACCGTACCTCGGGCTTGTGGCAGAGATGGAGTTGACGGTAGCCATGACCTCGGAGAGCAGTGGAATCACCTCGGCCAACTTTGATTGGAAAGCACCATCCGTGTACTCGCTGGCGGCCCAGAGATTATCGATAACCCAGCCGGGAGACGCAGACCCCTGACTGTCTCCGAGGGACGTCGGGTCCTGGCGGATATCCGAATCGTTAATGCTCAAAGGCGGTTCGTTGTCATGGTCGCGAGCAATCGGTACGGTGCCGGCCCACATGGCCACGTCCAAGTCCAGCAGCTGAACGGTCGTCCAGACTCGCCTCCTGCACTCGGCTTCAAACTCGGGCACGCCGGGGAATATTGTTGCAGATCGGTGAAGCTGCATGGAGGTGGCCATCCTCACGACGAACCCCATCATGGTTGAAACCTGCCAGGAGCTCGTGCCCCTGAGCCCGATCATCTTGCACAGAGTCATCATACAGAGGGTTCTTACCGTGGCAAGGGTCGGCATTAGCATATAGGGGGATCGACCGAGCGAGATTTGGGCACCGTCCAGGAGAAGCTCGGTCCATTGGGAAGCCATACGCCCAGTCCCCTCGAAGAGTGTTTCCGGGGCCGACTGACAGCCAAGTGTGAGCATTACGCACAGCTGCGCCAGGAATATGTCGTCGGTGTTCTCCCGGTCCGTCCAGAAAGCCTCGATCTCCTCCTGGAACTGTGCCGGATGCAGCAATCGATGTGTCGACTCAAATGTCATAAAATAGTTTCCCAGTAGCGCATCGACAGTGTTTCGTGGCGGTAGGTTGTTTAGGATCTCGTTCTTGCTTGGAGTATAGGAACTGCTGTTGCTGAATGGAAAATTGGCCCCCGAGAGCGAAGTGAAGAAGTACTTGAGGTTCTTGAGTTGACGATACCGTGGTTGCCACTGAATGTCAGAGCCAAATAAATACGGGCAAGCTTCTTCAAACTATTCCAGTGCCATGGCAAGTCAGAACCTCTGTATGGAACGTCATCCAAGGGTCTAGTGCTCGTCAAAAAGCCTAAACACAGGTTGTCTCTCGACAATATTAGGACGTTGCCAACCTCTGGAAAACACTCACCTCGCTAGCGACCACAGTCCAGTGTGTGATTCCCGTGGCTCGGCACTTCCCATCGATTGAACGATATGCATATCGGGGTGGATGATCCCTGGTCCCGCCCCGAGATGAGGCACGCGATGAGCTTCGCCGTTCGAGTGCGGGTTCTTGTCTGCTTGCTGCATATGTTGTTGGACCAGAAGATGCCGGCGATGTAGAAGCCGATGTTAAAGCCTGATATACGCATTCATCGGCCGCACCATAAGCTACACATCTGCCACAAGGCAGATTCTTGTCGCACTATTTTTTTCCCACACAGGTATTTAGCGCGTGAGATCTGCCAGTAGTATGTCTTGTGCAGTAAAAAGCTGTCTTGTCCTTACCTTTAACTTTCTCTTGTGGCATGGAATGCACACAAAGACACGCCTATTCCGTTTCTGGGCTCGAGTTGTGCCTCCGATGCCAGCACTGTTCTCGAATCCATTAGTTCCGTTCGGGTCGACCACAGAAAAGGTCGAGAAGAAGCCGGCTGGTGGAGATTCTGAGCCCATACTGCTAGTGACTGAAGATCGCCTAGCTTGTGAAGTTGTAGAAGCTGGAGATGAGTGACGGAAGTGGTTAGGAGGCTGAAGGTGGGAAGTCATTGTTTGTGTTTCATCGAGTGGTTGCTTCTTCTGCGGTCACTCGTATAAGTCTCCGAAAAAAAGGGTAGTTCCTCTGCTCTCTATTCGATGTGAGAGTGGTGGCGTGTATACAAAGGTCAAAGTACAAAGACAACCAACATCCAGAGAGTAGTCGGGCTGTGAGTTCTTTTATGTTTCCCGAAATCCAAAGAACTACCCAGCAAGCTGCGAAAGCCTCTTTCTAGATCTTGAATGCATGTGGCATGTATTATAATATAATATGCAACAGCCATGGTATTTCTGCGGGTAACGGGACTTTTACACAAACAACCCTCCATAAGGGTGCAGTGCCAAGAGGCAGAGGGGTGTGCATCGAAAGAAATAGGCAGTATGTATGTCCACCCCTGGCAATGTACGTGGAGCGTGATGCCGCACGACGTCAGGGTCGGCTTGTACCACTGGCTAAAAGAAAATTTTGATTTTGTTTTAGGGATTTGCATCTTTGCCTCTCAGAAAGGGGTCGAGCAAACTGGGTTAATTCAACAGGCAGGCAGCATACAGCGACAAGAAAGGACAAGAAACGAGCGTCAAAGAGTATTTAGCCAGTCACGGAACACACGGCGCCTACGCCTGGTTCTGAGACCAGGTGAGCAGCCCGATTGGAATAGACAGACGGGGGACGATGGGGGTAATATCCGTGGGAGGAAGCATGATTGGTTAGCCCTACACACCTCGGGCGTCCTCCAACCATCATGGTTGTATGTAGACAATCGACAATGTTGCCACGAAATTAGCTTATCCGGTTAGGTTGATGCTATCGCTGCTCAGCATTGCATTCTTGATCTTTTTTTTCCTTTCTTTTTTTGGCTATTAGGGTCAGAATGCTAGTGAAAACAACCAAAAACCAGCCAAGTGTATGCACTGCCGTCTGGACTACCTACCTGAATAGGCAAGGTAAAGTACCTAGATAGGACTTTTGGCAAAACGCCCAGAAGGAGCTTCAACCCAGACAACAACGGTCCTACTTCTGTTTCCACAGTATGGTCTGTATCAGGGGTGACGAGAAAACGAATGCAAAAAGGCGAACGGGGCATTGGTGGATCAAAGCAGATGAGAAAATATTGCAATGTATGATGGCCATCAAAGAGACTTCCCTCTGCAAAAGGGACACACAGGTTCGAGTCGGGATTGTGAGCCGATTGGCAGGGGACTGTAGCTCGTTTTCGACATGAACTGGCCCGGAGCCAAGACTGGTGGAGCTAGACCGCAATGGCAGCGCTGGAATGCATCCACGGAGCACACTCCTGATTTGGAGTCACCGCAGGCTGCCACAATGCCATGCCGTAAAACATCGCCGTACTGCACACCTTTTTTTTTTTAGATCTTGTTTTTAAACAAACAATAGGGTCGCGATGTGAAGCCGAGTGCAAGACCCTCGCCAGGGACCACAACATTAAAATTCTAGCATGCTCGCCCGCCAGAGCCAAGCCTGGTCTACTCAAAGGATCCTACCCGAAGAAACCTTGTCTGGTGGGAAGGGCGCAGCTGACAGCGGGAGGAGCCACAATATTGGCTTAGACCTTCCCCAATCAGCTACAGTAGTAATAAAAAGGTTCTTCTGAATGTATTGCCACCAAACTAGGCGTTTGCGGGCTCCCAATGGAGATATAAACTGAGCTGTAAGCGGCAGGATGAGGCAGAGTGAGGTGAGTAAACGGCATCGGAAAAGGATCAGTGACAAGAAAGATTATTCTCAAAGCCAACTCGCCAATCTCTATTGCAATACGGGCCAAGGCCAAGCGCAGACGGGTTGTGGATATCATCAGAATCTAAGCAAAAATGGGCGTTGTCGGCTTCAAACAGGCACAAGAAGCAAAGAAAGCAGTTCTGACCACCTAAAGCTATAGCCGAGGCGCAGGGAGACGAAGTGAAAACAGAGAAAGAAAAGAGAGGAAGACAAAACAAGAAAAAAACCCACACTGAAACGCAGCACCTTGACATTAGACTAGTAGACGGTTGCGATTCGAGGGTTGCGCCCTAGTTTCTACGCCTACTGGGAACTGATCTGAATACCTGCAAATAATTAATGCAGGGCAGCAGTCAAACAGGCAGTCACGCACTTGCTAGCTGCATCAGGTAGTAATCGGTTCCCCAAGAACGATCACGACGGCGAAGAGCCGTCCTGCAGCGATGGGTCTGGTCGTGTTTGGTATACGTAGTCCAACGCAACATCTTGATAGGTACCTTAGGTAGGTACCTACAGGTAGATACCATGTGGCTGTTCGGGATCCATCCAGTCAGGTCCCCACTCGGGCTAGCAAAAGAAAAGGGTTACGGGGGTGTAATACGGGTAAGGTAGGTACGTAAGGCGTTTTTTTCTCTTTTCGATAGGTTTTGTGGTTGTCGCTGGGCAGATTTTGTTCTCTTGGAGGGGAGTTTATTTAGTATATCGGCATGTCATTGTCGGGAAAGAAATAACGCAGATCAAAGTTGTTTTTTTACTCCACGTACGTAGGGTACCTGAGATACCCCCATGGTGTTGGAGGAAAGGGGTTGGATGGTACCTACCTTACCTTGCCTTATGAATTGGAAGATCACGTATTCGTGTACCGTACCGTCCGTACCTGAAAAAAACAGCGATGGGCTGGCTAAGGTTGTTTGTTTGTTGCACCTATGGCAACCAAATCCCACGAGGTTAAAATAAGTGGTGGGGTTTCCAAGGGTGGAGATCGCGGGAGCCATGGGGGTTTTGCGCTTCTTTCACTGACGACGTACGCAAGCTTGGCAGTCCTTTTGGCCCTTTGACTGCAGTACAACGCACTGTTTTTTACACCTGCAAGACCTGTTGACCTGATATGTGTGTCCCGGTCGGCAGCCTTCCCACCCCTCCACCCAAAGTACTGTCTTGTCTGTCCTACCTACCTACCTACCTACCAAGTGGCTACCATCCATGCAGCCGAACACTCGACCCGGCAGGCGTGACGGCACCGCAAGCAGGTGCGACAGGGATGCAAAACCCCCTGTTTTCCGCCTTTTCCCATACAAAACACACTTTTTTTTCGAACGGCCCAAGCAACCATCGCCGCTGTTCTCCAGTATATCGCTGCATTAGCCCCTTGGCGAAACCTCTCTGTCCAATCTCGTGGGTCTTGAGCATCGCTTTTGTATGCGAAAGAGGGAAAAACATGCGTGTTTTACGGTTGGTCTGCTCTTACTGGTCTAATTCGGTTCAGAACACGCCCCTCCCCGTCCCAACCAGCAATCCGTGTCTGTTTGCCCCGGCCCGTTCTCCTAAACTTCCGATTTGGGGTTTCTTTTTCCTTTCTTTCTTTCTTGGATATTGAGGCGGTGCTTTCAAACATCAGTCCGCCCGCGTTGTATAACAAAAGACGTAGATCCATCATGACTAATTGGGTAAAACTAGGGTTACTTATATTCCTATGATATTTGCCAACAACTCACAGCAAAGTCCTCGTCTATTTCCACGTCACGACTGTTAGGCACTACCTGTAAGCCGACTAGCTTAATCACCGATAAGCTACGGACGGAAGTTATAGTTTCCCGAGGCTTGTGAGGTATTTTTCGACCAGGGTTGTGCATACAGATGCAAAGAAGGTACCTGATCGGCCTTGGGGGGACTTATCCCCCTACCCTCTCTATGGGCTAATTATGTCTAGATATTGACCTATCACCGTGGTGGAGCAAAACCAATGGGTTACTTACTTTGGCCTGCTGCTGCTGCTCGTCCTCCTCCGTGATCTCGCCACCAGGGAGACGATTCACGTGATATCCACCTCCCGGTGACACCTAGGCGATCGACAACAGATACCTAGGGTCTTTAGTGGTCGATGTTCGAGGCGTGCTTCTATGATTATCCAAAGAAAAATACGGATGGCTTTCAAACTTACTTACACGAACTGAATTGGTGGGCTGTGTATGTTAGAATAGTCTTGGTTTCTCAACCAAGCCTTGAGCAACATGATACTGGTCAGCTTGCGATTTGTCTAAAGAGGACAATGATTATGCCAAGAAGAAGCCATACTTGGCCGGTTGCTTTTGCTTCTCAGTCTTGGGGTTGTTGCTCACGTTTCTCTCCCCCCGAAAGCCTCAATATCTCGTCATTCCTCGCGTTTTGACGAGGGTACCATCTTTTACTTGAGACTCGAAACTTGCAGAAAGCCAAGACTGTCTTTTGTTCTTTCCCTAATCTCTTAAGCCAAAAGACACCAAACTTCCTGAAGCAAATGTGTCCTTTCTAATCTCTGCAGTAGTCGGGTTCCCAAAATAGACGTCAAGCACATCGTGGCTTTTTTTTTCTTTTTCTGAACCTGTCAACCACAAGGAAAGGAGGGGGGTGTGGTGGTAGGATGGCCTCCCTACTCCGTAACCGAGTTTGTTTCCTCCCCTACCCTCGTCTCACGCCCGTTGATGTATGGTGAACAAAACGGTTAGGTTAGAATTGTGGTTACGTATTGAACAAAAAAAAATGCGGCTCCAGACTTTCTCGATTCGGCATTCGCTGCCCCCCGACAAGACAACGAAAAAAAAAGATCAAGGCGGAGTCCCCCGGCAATGTATCGCGTTCGGTACCTCGCTACTTCCATGCCAAGTCCCGATCGGTGCTTCGCCTCTTCGAATCGGAGTCCCGAGTATGCATGACCCTACCGAAAATCTCACGGATCCCAACGGTGAAACGGACAATCTCGTTGTCGCGAATTTCTTTTTTTTTCATGTTGCGGTGCTATTAACAGAAACCTGCAAAAGAAAAGGATCCCATGGGATCAATCGAATTGTTGATTTCCCAGTCAACTTTATTTCGAGTGTCATGTTCAAAGCCTGCTTACTCCCCGATCCTCCAGGAGCTCGGGGAGCCAAGCCACAGGCATAATATCTCTTGGTATTAGCCGCAATGGGCAGTAATCGTTTGCAAAGTGTCATGAATTAAGAAAAGGAGGTTGATATTGATGAGGAACTGTTAATCAGTATGTTGCATAGTATCTGATATCTGGATCTCCGAGACATAGACATAGCATGCCCGGAGATAGTGTACCGGCGAGCAACTATATCCTCTTTGGTGGTATGCACATTTATGAATTTAATATCAAACTTTAAGCATATTTAAACATCATACCTCAATGATCAGGTCGTGAGAGCAACTCATCTAAATTTCAAGCTGATCTTCGATGGATTTACATCATACAAGCCATACACACAAAAGAGAAATATTGTTAGAAGCCACGCTTAAAGGCTCTGATCTTCAAATTGCCAAATATATCAAGCAAGCCTCGTGAACACGAACTCTTTCTAATAACATCATGAGTGCAGAACGAGTATTATGCTTCTTGCCACGCCAACCTCAACTCCTCGCTAGCTACCACTCTGAAGCATTTGGAACCGTGGTCGTAGAAATGTAAGTCCCAAAATTATTTTGTCCACGTCGTAGTGAATCTGAGCCAGATTTCAAGCAATACAGACAATCCTCTTTAGACTTTGGTGTTAAAACTAGAAAAACGTTTGCGTGGTGCTACAACTCCGGCACGTTTACGGTGCCACTGACAATCCGCTCCTGTTCTTCTGAAAACTCTTTCCTGCTGAAGACGTGGTAAGGGTCCGGATCGCCACGGGCAACGTCAAATAGCAATGCCTCGTTTGGGAGGGCCTCCTCCCGGATCAGTTTCTCGCGCCTCTCGGCGATAAAACACTCTGTCTTCCAACGTTCGAGTGTCAAGTGGTCGGCTGGAACTAAAACATTCTGGTTTGGGGACTGTGCTGGCCCACCCATCAGAGCCATGCCGGCCGGTGTTTCGGCAAAGATACGACAGTACTCGACCGCAGGTCGCCATTTCGCCTGGCCATGAGATTCCTGCGCATCTAATGCCTCGCGAAGCGTCTTCATGTCAGATGTGTGCAAAAAGAAAAGCAGCCGCTCTTCTTCAGAAGCAGTCATACAGCTGCCCCTTTTCAAGGTAGATAGCTTTGAGGTCAGCCATTGGATATCTTTGTCTGACTCGATACCGCCACAATGGTATTGTTGGGATTGGATCTTGCACACCAGTTGCACCTCCTCTAAGAGATCCATTTTCCTAGAAGATTCAAGAAGGACCTTGGTGATTTTCTCGGTAGAAGCAATCATACGACTGTTCGCTCCAGCGACTGGAGGCTCGTGGTCCTTGATACGGCTGCAAATAGCCATTTGTAGAGCGAAACGCAGTTTCATAAGATCTCCGTCCCAGACTGGGTGACAGAGAAGAATTCCCAGCTCAAGACAAAAGTCATAACTAGGATTGTACGCGTGTTCGCTGGGTTTCGAACCGATTACGGATCCAGCTGCCCAGCATTCGCCACGATGCGGACGAAGTCCGTACCTCCAGAGATCATGCGGCATGGCCTTGAAGAAGTGGATCATGAGACGCCACATCCATAACTCAGCATCATTGCCCCTTGCTGCACTTGCCGCGTTCACAGCCCAGTTGCCAATGCTAAGCCTCAGCTGCTCTTCTCGACTTCGATTCCAGGCGTTGTCTTTGGCGATCCAGCCCACATGGGCGAGCATTGGATCAGGTAAGAGGTCCTCAGCTTTAAAATCCGGCTGCTGTGAGTGGTCTATGCCATCATGATGGCCATCAGAATCTCCATTTGTGTTTAAGGCGCCATTGATACTCGTCCTGGTGCTGGCACGCAAGTTTTGAGACCTGGAGATGTCGATTTTGCCTGCACATGGCATTGTTGAAGCTGACTGGTTGTGGGTAAGGAAGCGGGCGAGATGGGGTCTTCTTTGAAGTGCACGAACAAATGGAGACTTGTGATCCAGTTTGCTAAGATCCTGCGGTGAGTCTTCTTTCCTGAACGTGCCTCCTTGGTAAAGTTCTTGCTGGACGTTCTTGGATATTGGCCTATCCGATACATTACGTACTGCCTTTAGTCCCGGTGCACTGTCAATGTCCACGGTCAACCGCTGCCTTTTCCTCTGGCCCAAGAAACCATCTCGGTCACTGTCTTGATGAGTGGAGGGATCAGGATGCTGGCTATCTTTCTTGGCGCCGTCTTGATGAGTCCTGGTTCTACTCGTGGGACGTCTCTGACCTTGAACTGTCGCGTCGGTTTCTCGGGTAGTGTTAACTGGATCAGCTTGTGCAACCGCCTCACGCTCAGCTCGTTGTTGTGCTCGCTGCTCAGCCCGAAGATGCCTTGACGATTTTCCCGGCTTTCCCGGCTCCTGTGATGCAGCAGCAGGCTTAGGCTTCCCCAGACTCGCAGCATCACCTGGAGGAGGGCGGACTTTGCGAGGGCGACCAGGACGCCTTTTTACTGTCTGAGCCGGTTCAGTTGCTTCATCAGGGATCGGTACTGGGTCTGGAGCAGTGACTACTGGAGCAGACGTGGAGGGCACTGGTACCGGGTCCGCCGCAGCTGGCAACCTACGAGGCCTAGCGGGTTTCCGACTCTGCAGCTCATGCTTCCTCTTTTTTCCAGGAGTAAAAGCATACAGCGAGCCGGACCTGGGGGCCTGAGCCAAAAACAGTGTATGGCGACGGTTTCGTTTAGGAGTAGGCGCGGTCAGGACGGACGCCTTGCGCTTCACCGCGGGTGCAGGTTTGGCACTTGTTGTTGCTGTTGCTGTTGCTGTTGGTCCCCGGTCCTCAGAATTGGAGCTCTTTACCTTACTAAGGACTTCAAACTCGTATCCCTTCCGTTTGATCTTGCGATTCCTGACAGGTCGCTGCTGGACGGCAGGCAGGGAAGGTTCCCGTCGCTGAGCGGCCGGAGGCATGATGGGTTTAATGGGGAACCTAGGAGACGTTTTTTGAGGATTCCGATTTGGGTTAGGGTTCAAGATGGACCAAGGTTCCCAAGAGGACCTGGTGAGGGTCCCCCCTTTGCCCGCCCAGAACCTCTGACGACGGCGCACGTTGTGACGCCAACCGGTGGGTGAATACGAAGGCGGTTCAGGTACAGACGAGTTGTGGTTGCGCACGCACCCTTGGTGTAAGTAAAGTTCAAATTCAGGCGCAACCAACTAAGAAGGCCAGCCCTGATTGTAAATCTGAAAATGGGCGTTGCGTCTTGCAAGGCAATCCTGAGATGGTAGTGGAGGGTAGTTGTAGCGCAATGGGTAATGGCCGCTGGGCACGTGCAGGTAAAGCTGCGAGGGTAAAGTTTAAAAGGGAGAAGAAGAAAAAAGAAAAGAAAAAACCAGAAGAAAAAGGGTCAGTCGCAGCTGCCTCAACAGGGACCAGTCGAATAAAAAATCGTCACAAATTTTGCCAATTGACACTCCAGAGCGCATTATGCACATTGAGAATTGGGTGATTGGAGCATGATGTGATGGATTCCTACAAAAGTATCCCTTCGTTGGATTTCCGAGCAAACAAGTCTAGACCAACAGGGTTCGGAGGTGTGTACATGCATTATGATTGGGTAGGGAAGGAAGCAGAGGGAACAACGAGCAAACATAACTTACGCCACTTCCGCCAATCCACTGATCTAATCTAGTCTAGACTTGGAAAAACTCCCAAGTCAAACAATCGTTAGCAGGCAAGGTACAGGCGTTTCCAGGTTCAGCGAGATGGTCCGAAAGTGTTTTTCCCCCCCAGGTTTCCAGGGTTCGGACTACAGACTTCTCCGTCTGGGGTCTTCTCTGTGTCGCGTGTAGTGCAGGCAGGCAGGCAGGCATATTAATATGTTGATATTCTATAAACTTCAAAACATTTCTTTCCTGTCCATGTCTTTCTTGTTTCCCCCATCTATCTCTTTGTTGATTTCTCTCTGTTTTGAGGTTTATTGTTTTCTTCTATTCCCCTTTCTTATTTCATTTCACAGGGGCTTCCCGTCTTGCAAATGCCCCTTTCTAAATTTTCTTACCCTGGCGCCAGACTGCCCTGTGATACTGGTGCGGCCACTGCACATTGATCCCGAGGTTATGCGCCGTCCTCAGCACGAACTCGGGCTCACGTAGGAACTGGCGAGCAATGAGAACCAGGTCCGCCTTGGTCTTGCCGCCGTGCGACTCGCTGACAACCTCGATCGTGTCGTGCGTCTGCTTGGCCTCGCCCACCTTCTCGGAGCCCTTCTCCTCGACGACGTCGCGCGCAATGTCGGCCGTGTTGATGTTGCCTACCGCGCCGATGAGCAGCCTGTCGCCGACGGCCTCGCGGATCTTGGCTGCGAGGTCGATCTGGTAGTATGGCGTGAGCTCGATCTTTTGCTTCACTGAGTTTCCACCCGAGCTGACGTCGAGCAGGTCGACTCCAAGGTCCGGGAGGAGTTTGGCGAGCTGTGTGCTCTGCTCGAGGTCCCAGCTCGGCTCGCCGGCGTACTCCATCCACTCGGTCGCCGAGATTCGGACGAAGAGGGGCATCTGCTCAGGAATGACTTCCCGGACGGCCTTGATCACGTCGACCAGGATCCGGGTACGGTTCTCAAAGCTGCCGCCGTACTTGTCTGTCCGTTTCTGTAAACCGCGAAATAAAAGGTTAATGAAAGAATAAAAAAGTCAAGGGAGTATATGCATAACTCCACACACCGGATTTTTACTTACGTTTGATAGCGGCGAAAGGAACTCGGTGATCAGGTAACCGTGAGCGCCGTGGATCTCAATAATGTCAACACCGGCCTCGACGGCACGCTTGGCAGCGTCTACAAAGCTGACAACTAGTCCCTCAATCTCCTCGATGGTCATCTCCTTGGGGTTGGGAAAATCCTCCGAGAAGGGGATCGCGCTCGGGGCCCAGACGTCATCGGGCCATCCGCCAAACTCTGGACCGACGACCTGATAACCCTCCCTCGGCTTGTACTCGCCGCTGGGGGTGGAAGAGTCGTGCCAGGGAGCCTTTGTGCTGGCCTTGCGACCGGCGTGGGCGAGCTGGATGCCGATCTTTTGGCCCTGGCTGTGGACGTAGTCGACGATGCGCCGCAGGGGTGCGATCTGGCTGTCCTGCCACAGGCCGCTGTCCTCGGGCGAGATGCGCCCGTTGGGGGTGACCGAGGTGGCCTCGACGATGGTCAGGGCCGTGCCGTGCAGGGCGAACTGCCCGAGGTGCACCAGGTGGAAGTCGGTGAGGTGGCCATAGTCGGCAGAATAGGTGCACATGGGCGAGACGCCAAAGCGGTTGGAGAGCTCGACGCCCCGGATCTTGAGAGGCTTGAACAGGGTCGGGATGGCGTCTTGTTGCTGCAGAGCGGTGCCTGCCGGAGGCTCCTGGGCGGGGGTGTAGAAAGGCACCCCCGAGGCCGGTTTACTAAGAGTCTTCTTTTCTGTCGCCATGTTGCTCGTTATGTCTGAAATTGCACTTGTTGTTTGATGTTTGAAAGCTGGAGAGTTAGAGAAGGAGGGGTTGGCAAAGTGGGTCCAGCGACTGGTATACTTGTGTATGTGATTGATGAGTGTTTCAAGCCAAGCGTTTGGTCTGTTCAATGAAAAAGTGCGATTGCAATAACTCTTATATTCCAAATTTTTATATATAGTGACATGTATACCTACTTTTAAGTACACTTAATGTGGAATAACTATACGGGCCTTACAAATACTAAAGATTTGATCATCGTTGCACGACAGCTTGATCCATAATATGGTTGATTATGTGGCAAGTATCAGTCTGGGGGAACAACATTTGCCCGCTCTAATTTTCTTCCGACGCTCTAGGAATTGGGTTGGGCTTGGTTGGATAATGTTGACGTGATGGCGGCAACAATTAGTCTAGACCTAGGATCTGAAAAAGATCTAGAACGAAACGAATCGAAATGCAAAAAGAAGACAATTGATTAGACGTCATGTACAATCGTCGAACGACATCGCACTTAATTCGGCAAACAATGGAGTTGGGCTGACAAATCCAACCCCACCATGTCTGGACACGCACCTATCACAAAGTACAGCGTGAATCGTTGGACGCAGGGCGGGCAAGCAAACAAGGAAGCTTTTGAATTTCAATGGAATTGAATCATGCATTTGGCATAGTAAGCACCAGACATGTTCCTGACTTCCATCATAGTTGGATAATGATGCGCCAAGTCGAGGAGATGGCGTGCAATGTGCAGAATAATATAACCAACTCGCGCTACATTCAATTGCGGGTTATCTGCGCCCGGCGAGAACCAGATGTGACTTGGGTCGGGCAGAGTGCACCTCCAGAGAACGAACGAACGAACGAACGTCACATTGCCATCTTATCTAGGTAAGGTATCAATCACATCAAAAACAAAGCCGATGTTTTGGTTGCTGTCACGCTTGCAGATCTCCCAGAGCAGCATCCACTGGGTGATAAATGTACTTGGTAGTATGGATCCAAACCTGTACTTGTACTGTTCACTGCGGCACCTGTGCAGTAGAACCAAAAATCGGCTTCAATGTGGACTCAATTAAACTCGGCCATCGAGAAGAGAATCTGGATCCAGAAACTTGGAATGACAACTGGAAAGAAGCCTTGAGTAGGCTTCTTGAAGCTGTGGGCTTTGCCGTGCAATCCGTGGTTACGTACGGCACATCACTTCTCGTAACTACTGGAACCGAGGTCAAACGAGGGCTTGACAATGCAACATACCCAAGCAATTCTGCTACCTACAGCCCGTGATCCACCTTTCAAAGGGCTAGCTCTTACAGTAAGTACTACGTACTACAGTACATTTTTGGTAGTAACCCGCGAGCAAGACGCACAGACTTTGACAGGCGGTTCAGCCGTCACACAGTCGCAGCAGTCGCTAAACCAATTTCGTCTGATCTCATGCGCTAATATCAGTTGTGCTTTAAGGGATTGTCAGCGGCGGCTGAAATAACAAAAGAAAAAGGTCAAAGCTTCTTTTTTTTTTTTGCATTGAAAACCACTCCCAAGGAAAACAAAAACAAAACTTCAGACGAAAAACATTTCGTCCCATGTTGTGTCAGGAACACCCACATAACGAAACAAACATATGATCAGGAAAACAAAAATCCCCATCCCAGGAGTCGGGATCATCTATGCTGCCACGATTTCTTGTTTTGTATAGATTTACGGACGCAGCGAGGCAGCCCCTCCTCTCGTCTGGTTTGATGGAATGCCCTTCGAGAACAAATCTAGCCGAGACTTGATGGTAGCCAAAGAAAGAAACCCCGCTTTCCACCTTGTCAAGGTGTCACACACATACTACGTACATGACATGATACAAACCCCGTCAAGCCCGTCAAAAGGGTGAGAGAGAGACAGGGAGAGGAGAAAGAATAAAAATAAAAATAAAAAACCAAGAACAGGCTAAGGCGAGTGTGGGTTTGAAATGAAACGCCAAAACAATGCTTGGCTCAAAAAGATGACCGCCGATCGACGGATATTCACCACCATGGTACGGGATGCTGGAACTGGGATCCGAGAGCTGTGAGGGCAAACAAAGTTAATGCGTGCCGTCGATTATAACATTTTGGCAATCGGTTTCCTCTTGCCGTTATCATCCTGTCCATAACTCCATAAAGATGTGGATAAAACCTCGACTGGAAATGAGTCTTGTAATGCTCTGACATGTAAGCGGGGAATAGAGAGATTAAAAAATTGTGCAGCCATCACGAGATATCCTTGGCGGCGCCAAGGTCTCGGATAACGGCTCACCCACCTGAAGCTCTGTTGCGTGTCGAATCCGATTCCCTCCATCATTGACAAGACGGCAGACGTTCCTAGATATTCCGTCGACTCCAAACAACAAGGCACGAAATTGGTATCAAGTTTGCGTGTACAGTGTGATCAAGAGGGTGGGGGAAAGATGATGGTGGGGATGGCGTGTCTCAAGTTCTCGTGTACAAGGAAAAATGTTGATCAAAGATGAGGGAGGGTTAGGGTCCAGCGATTGATTTTTGATTTTGGCTGTGGGATTATTTTGTACTGTACAGTATTTTACTGTAGGCTGACAAGCAAAGTTGGCTTACTTCCATGCAAAGCCAAAAAAAAGCCAACAAGGAACGGGGTCAAGCCACCCCCAGCAGGTAGGAACAGGAGGAGGGATCCACGAGCCTAAAAAGTCCCAAGAGGAGAAAAGGACGGACGAGACCAAAAAAAAAAAAAAAAAAAAAAAGAAAACAAGTCGGCCATGTGCCATCCCGCTCAAACAGACATGGGCTAAACCCAACTGGCTGGGGCTGGATGTGACGCTACCACCAAAACCCCCTTGTCTGCTGCAGCACGACGAAACATTGTCCGGGATTAATCGAGATAACTAAGGGGACTCGATCCCGTTCTCTACGTAGTAGACGAGGCACAAGGATGACGGAGAGGTGTGGAGGAAAAGGAAAAAGGGTGGATTATTTCTGACTTTTTCTCTCTCTTGCGAGAGCGGGTTATCGCGTTGCTTCTACCGGGGGGTATAGCGAGAGTGAGTGAGACTTGGGGCTGTTGGGTTCTTTCTATTTTATTATTCTTTCTGAGCCTCTTTTTCCCCTTCTTTTTTTCTTCTTCTTCTCCTCTCGTCCTGACGTTTTGACATGCAAGAGTAAGTGGCTGTGATTCCGAGGGAGTCCGGTCCGCACGTGCATCCCCTGATCTTCACCTTGACCTCCACCTTCCATTCTCTACACTCGCTCACAAGAACCTGAACAAGAACGGCTGAGCCGCTCTGTCCAGTTCCAAAATACCCCCTTTTCACCCATCGTATCTCCTGGTGAGAGCTTGAGCATTATATCAAGTGCCCACCCCCTTCCATTCTCCCTGACCCCATTACCCCAGGGTTAGTTATATATATCTTCTACCTCATATAGCTCCTATCGATATAATGCCGCATCGCAAGTCAACTTCGGAGCCGATCGGCTCGCTGGGCACCGAGATGGTGCGAGTGTTGGTCGGTCCACATAAAAAGAGCTTCGACATACACAAAAAGCTGCTGTGCTCGACGAGCAGCTTCTTCCGTGAGAGCCTGGCTGCCATCCCGGACGGGTTAACGGGCTCCGCCAACAGCAAGACGACTGTGCTGTGGTTCTCTGCAGAATCACCCGAGATGTTTGACCTCTTCGTCCTCTGGCTCTACCATCGCCAGACGTTTAGTGCCGCAGTCGACCGTGCCTTGTCAGCTATAGTCGCTGCAGAGGCCGACACGGGAGACCACGAGGCCGGATCTGCTCGTCTTCGTGGTCTCAGGTGGGCACTGGTACATCTCCACCTCTTCGCCGCTGCCGTCGACCTGCCCGCCCTTCAAGACGCTTCCATGGACGCCATCCAGGACCTCTACCTCCGCCTGGACTGGGACGTCTCACCACGATTCGTCCGCTCCCTCTACGAGCGCCGGGCCGCCGAGGCCTTCAGGCTGCGCAAATGGGCCGTCGCCATGGTGGCTTGGACTCTCTCTTCTGGCGGAGCCTCGGGGAGGTGCAACGGCGACGACGACAGCGACGACGGCGATGACAACGACCTTATGTCCCAAGAAGACCGCGAGGCCGCCGCCGAGGCCATCGCGTCACAGTTCCAACACCTCATGGACCGGTTCCGCGAGTTCCACGACGACTACACGGCGCACCTGCGCAAGATGGCCGGGTCCCGCAGCAGCGTCTGCATCAAGAACCCGCAGCTCCGCATCCCGACCAACAGCCTGCGCAACGACGAGCGCAACTTTGGCTTCCGCATGTGCTCCTTCCACAGCCACCGCGCCTCGGTCGGTCAGGGTCAGTGCCCCCATTCCAAGGGCGACGAGTCCTCTCGCCACTCGGTCATGGTCATGCCCATCAGCAGCTCCCCCTGTCCCGTAAAGTCGCACACGAGGTCCTTCTCGCGCGACACCAATTCCGGCGCCAGCGTCTCGTCCGACTGTCGCACCACGCCGTCACCGTCGCCGCCGCCCCAAGACGAAGACGAAGAAGAAGAGAACCCGACCCTCGGCGTCGCCATGACTGCCACGCGCCACCGGTCGCGGTCGGACCTGGGCTTCAAGCCCGTGAGGTTCTCTTCTCGCTTCTCCTCTGCTCGCCTCCAAAGTACCCTGCCTACTATACCACCGACGCCAAACGACCCTGCCACGACGAGCTTCTTTTGAAGTTGGACCGATTCGATTTGAGTTATTTTTTTTTTGTTTCGTGCCAGTCCAGGACGCCCACGACAAAAAGGTTTTGTTGGCGTTAACTGTACTCTGAGGGGATTTGAGTCCGGTGCAACGCACTGACGTCGATCCCTGCTAAGCTGTATGATAGCTATGATATAATGATACCCACACACACACACACATACACACGCACATCACACACGCACAAAAGCAACGACATTTTGAGATGGGCAGAGCCTTTGTTCCTAAAAAAAAAGCATCAAGACTTTCCTTTATTTCTCCAACTTTATTCACCTGCAACTTGGGCTTTTCTGAAGGAACCAGCACACCACTTTTTCTCATGTCTTTATTTTCCTATGTCGAAACCCCCTATACCCACCCCCTCAATCAAGCCCTGCTGTATCTTTAGTCTCTTGCTGTAAGAGACCTCGATATCCATCAAGGGTAAATCACACCTCTAAAGAGGAAAACTGGGAAGATGACGGAAGAAATTCACTTCCATATTCCCCCATGTAATCTTTTGTACAAAGTAAAAATACGTACAATAGGCATTGAAAAAAACATCAACCTCAATGATTACTACATGAATGAGCATACGTGAAACTAGAAAAAAAAAGCGAACCCAAGGCTCTTCCTCGTTCAAAACCTCCGATTGCTATCCGAAATAAGAAAAAAAAAATACTCGCGAGATTTCAGCACACCACTCCTCCATCACCCAAAAGACCAGTCCTTATTGCTTCGTCACCCTCCATCAAGGCTGATCGACATACCACAGCTGATCCTTTGCCCCGTCACCTCCATCCTTGACCTGCTTCTGGGCCGCATCCCGCTCCCTCTGCCTCTGCTCCCTGAGCTCCTGGTCCTGCTGCCACTGTGCTCGCTGCTGCTGCTCGTGCAGCGCGCGCAGCCTCTCGTCGTCGTCCTTCTTCCTGGCCCTCTTTTCCCTCCTCTCGGCCGCGAGGCCACTCCTCTCGCTCTCGAGCGCGGACCGGATCAGCTGCAGCGTCAGGTCCACGCCCTTGCGCAGCGCCTCGTCCGTCACGTCGACGGGGACGTGCAGGAACACGACGCGCCGGTGGTCGCCCTTGCGGTAGAGGTGCGCCAGGGAGCTGTAGTAGATGAAGTCGCAGAGGTAGCGGCCGGCGTCCTCTGAAACGCGCACGTCGGCGTCCCACTATATGTGTGTGTGTTTTTTTTGGTTGGTTTCTGATTCAGAGAAAGAGAGAGAGGGAGGGAGAAAAAAAAAGGACAAAAAGAGCTTGCATAACCTCCTTCAACAGGGGATGGCAAAAAAAAAAAAAACCTACAGGCACATAACCCTTCCACCGATCCAGTACATCATCCAACAGCAGATCCGTCTCGATCTCGCGAGGCAGACCATGCCAGATCCACTTCTCGCCCTCGCGGGCGTGGCGCTCCTCGTCCGCCAACGGCAAACCATCGACGTCGAGGCCACGATACCCATCGCGGTGTCCGCGGCGCTCGATGGAGTGGTAGCGACGGGGGCCGGCCATGCCTATATGGATCATCAGATCAATCTTTGGCACGCCGCTTCCCTCCTGCTGCTGCTGCTCCTCCGCTGTCGCAGCCGGCTGTTCCCCTGGCTTGTCGCCCCAGAGCGTCGGGACCAGCTCGCGGACGGTCTGGTAGTTGACGCGGATCGGCGACGGGTACTTTTGGATCCGCACCGGAGGGAGCGGCGGGGTGTCGTCGTCGGACCTCCGGTGCTGCATGGCCGTCTTACCCGGCGGCGGAGGGAGGTAATCTGGGAGGAGGCGTGTGATCTCCCATGCTGGATTTACGGGATATTCCTCCCTGAAGGGCTGTGGAGCACAGAGGTACCCAAAAGGGTTGTTGTCAGAAGGATGTGGGCATGGTATGTTGAGGGGTTCGGGGTTTGTTTGCTTGCCAGGGATTGGAAAGCCCGCATCCCTTGTTCAGGAAAAAAGAACTATTAAAGAGAGGAAAAGAAGGACGGAGAAAAACGTCTCAGGGATGATAGACCTTGTCTAATAACTTATAACTTGGATGGGATGTTCCAGGTTCCTTCACATGTACTTTCCAAGAGACGAGATCCTTGTGTGAGCCATCTCGGCAAGCACGTGCAAGCAAGCGTTGTAACGCTGGCCACTTGGCCTCGTAGAACGGAAGCAACATCTAGGCACAGACACCAATGACAAAGGGCGACAGTCTATCTAGACTAGATGCCAATGACAACCCCATAAAAAAAACAGCCCCGATTATCCGATTTCTACTTCTTTTTGTCGGGACTAAGGAATAGAGGGAGACAAAGAAAGAAAGGCAATATAGAATATCTAGCAGCAGCTCCCTCGTCCAAAATGAGAAAAGTCAATTGCATCCTCTTGGGGGGTTGGTGAACATCGAAGGAGGGGGAAGAAAAGCGAACAGAAAATAACATACCCCAAATCCGGTAACAACCACCGTGAGCTCTTCGGGGTCGAGAGATCCCGAGGACCCCATCGTGCCGAGTTTCTCTGTTTTGGTTTGGTTTGTTTTGCCGGTGATGCGCCCACGCCCCAGAGTTTATTTGGAACCCAGAAGACCCAGCAATAAAAGGGCGGTGGACCAATGGGTTTGTAAGAAAAAGAAGAAACAAAAAAGCTATCCTGAGCTGATTAATGGATGTTATGGGACAAGAGGCGAAGAAAACAAAAAAATATATATATAAAATAAAATAAAAAAATACCCCGACGATTACCAAAGTCCGAATTCCACATAAAACCGGACCTCGACGTTCGGAGTAGGAACAAAAGACCACTTTCAAAAGTGTTTGGGTGGGTTGGTTTATATTTTTTGCCCGCAGACCAACCACGCTTTGGTTGAGAAATCAGAAATCAGAAAGCTAAACCGTTGGCCCTTGGGGAAAATCACAAAAAGCGAAACAAAAAGAAGAAGAAAAAAGACCACCAAAAAGAGAAAGGATAACGAGTCACTTTTTGTTTTCTTTCTTGGAAGAAGCCCAATCAAAAAAACCATCTCAAGACTGGTTGGTTGGAATTTGAGGGGGCGCTTTTGTTTGTTTGCCGGGTTTGGAAAACAGAAGAAACTGGGAAAATGCGGGGCTGTGTTCTGGCCGGGCTCCGACGGCCGACAGCTCCCCCTTCCACAACGAGACGGACCGTCGTTTGCTGCTGCATGCACGCGCGTTAATACTGCAGGAATCGGACTTGACTAGAAGAAAACAAACAAAAAAACTGTTATGCTTTCCTTGTTTTGAAGAGAGAGAAAAAAAAAAAAAAACACTTTACAAAACCTCCTCCACCCATCATCATAGATTTCGTTGTGTCTCGCCCGGCCACGATGCAACCGGCACCACAATACTCCCGAGAACTCTCCCACGTACGGAGTAGCTAGTAAGGTAGAGAGTTCCAGCTCATCCGATCTTTGATAGGGTCCAAAAGCCTACGGTACGGGAATCAAGTCTAGACATTTCCGTAAGCGAACCACGGGGAATTGACCGACTCATTTGTTGTGTCCAAGATTAGAATTAGCAAATCAAGTTGGGCGTTCACTATTTGGGATGAAGTATTGATGGTTAGGTTAGGAATTCAAATCTTCTGGAGATTTCGTGATTTATTAATTTTCTTTTTTTCCCAAAGAAAACAAATATAGAATCAAGGTTTGTATATATCTATCATTTAATGCGCTATCCAAAGGCGCTCGCTTTTCCAGCAATTTCTACCAGCCGTCCAGGAAAATGCCATAAAAATAACAGTAAGCAAAACATGCTCGTTTGTGAAAATGCTTTCAATGAAACCCGGTTGGGAAAGGAAAAAGGATGTGACAGAGGAAAAGAAAGAAACTCCATACTCCAAAACAATAGGGACCACACCGTCCCTGACCTGTAGGATGCTTAACAAAATAACCCCGACCCAATGCAATAAAAAGAAAGGAAAAAGTTGTCAACTTGAGATGGAGGATGAATAGAAAGAGTGAGAGATGGATGGTACAAGGAAATGGCGTGGCGGGGCGGAAGGAGAAACTAAAGTGGTAGGCATGTATGTATGGCAAGGAATCTTTCTAAACATCTCGAGTGACGAATGAATATGTGGCCAAGAATTTGAAAAAAAAAAGAAAAAGAAAATATGTATGCACTGTATCGGTCGTGCCACAAGAGGTGGCTTTCTTTATACTGAAAGAGCCATGCCGCTGTCGATTGATCGACCGCTGGGGCGCTCGGCCATGTCTTTTGTCTCAGTCGCCAGCTTGGTGTCTGCCTTCCTCGGGTCAATGCCGACGATGCTCTCCATCGGAGACAGCACAAGATCGGTCTGCTTTGAAGAGTTTGAGAGATCCGAGCTCACGATAGTCTCCAGTTTGGGCCTCTGGCTGGCGTGTCCGTCTTGCGCGTCATCTACAGCCTCGACAGGGGCCATTGATGGTTTCGCCAGTTGACGCCGGCTGGTCCGCGGGGCTTCAATCTCGGAGGACTCATCATCCGACGACGAGTCGTGCGAGAAGCTCAACTGGCTTTGCTTAGAACGCGATGAAGAGACTGTGGTCCGACGGGGCCTTCCACCTGCTCTCGGGCCTGATCCAGATGAGGGAGTTCTTCCTGCTGGGAACTGCTCTCCGTTGCGGAGCTTGGCACCGACCAGCCGTTCGCCCACAACCCTTCCGAGACCTGACTCGGAAAGGTTGTTTGCTGAGGATCCGGGGAAGTGGCTTCTCCGGCTGACTGTGCTGGCCAAGCTGGCGCTACGGCTGACGGGTACCTTGGCCTCCATAATCTTGACAGCAGGAGGAGGCTGGCGAAGCCAGCTCATTTCGTCCTTGTGAGCCGGGCTGGAGCTGACGACCGGAGGGTGGTAGTCGTTGACGGGCGGGTTACGGTAGTTGGAAAATGTTGTGGTCGTTGGTGTTGAGGGCGAGTAAAAGTTCCGGCGATCCTCGTTGGTGATCTCGCGCAGCTCGCCGATGCTGTTGCGGTCCTTGCCACCACCGCTGCCTGCTAGGAGCAACGTAGAATCTAATAATCGACCTGCCGATGAACCCGCCTTGGCAATGGCGTCCATGATCTTCTGAGCAGGTCGCGAGGTATCGGTCGCGTGGTTTGTGGGGATGTCATACCCCCAAAGCTCCTCGTCTTCGCGTTGATACCGTTTCAAATTCCAGTTTTCGGATACCGTTCGGCTCAAGCTCGTGTCGCCATCAGGGACAAAGGTAGAACTGCTACCAGGATTGGGCGGGGAGTGTTCTGATGTGGATGGAGCTGAGGCCGGCATCGTTGCTGATTTTGCGAGTTTAGCCGGCGGTACCGTACTTATTGACGGCGATATGGCTATTGTGCTATCACTCCTTGTGGTGTCTTTGCCTGAAGAAGCAGACGTAAGCCTCCGTTGGCTCGAAGTATTTCTGCCGCTCCCACTCTTCTTCGGTAATGAGGGTCCCATGGCAATCTCCTCGTCCCAATGTGGACTTGTGTTGAATGGACTGGGATGACGGTATAGGCCCGGGTTCTCGGCCTCCAGTCTATCCTTCTCCTGCCTTTCCCGTCGTGCACGCGCCTTTGCTTTGCTCCTAGCTCGCGCCCCGGTGCAAGGTGTGCATGCTATGACATAGAAGACGGCCGACTGGATAGCCACGCCCAAAGACATGGTGATGGTGTTATCTCCACTGGAGAGTCACAGAAAGCTGACTCTGAGCAAAGAACCTTGTCCCAGTTGACCAGAGAATATATCTCTCCCCTGAACCTCCTGGCTCGGATTTCTGTCACGGCTAGTTGACAGTGTACGTTTTGTGGTATATGCGCCGATTGGTAACGAGATCGAATTGGAATAACCGGATCTGACTGCGCAAAGCAGTCTGTCGTCGGGTTCGGCCAAATCAAGCTCGTACGGTGTCGAGATCATGAGTCCAAGACCGGATGTGGGTGGCAACTATATATATATATCAGTCGGTACCAAAAGAGGTACCTATGTGAAGACGAACGCAGTGACTTTTTGGGTTTGCTTTTTCGGCCTCTACTTGGGAACTCTGCAAGAAAAACACCGGTCGAGTGAAATCAGAGAATCATTCAATTGGAATCCCGGGAGGGTGGAGCTGTGTATATATCGGTTATGGCTCGGTTGGGCCCGTTTTTGCGAGATGCAAGCAGTTGGCAAACGAGGTGTTGGCAAGCACGCAACAACGAAATAAAAAACGTGCGTTAGTTTGGGCGCAAGGAGGTTGAGTGAGAACTGGTTATCGGCCGCAGGTTATTAGCCTTTTGGGTTTTCTTGGTGGTGCGGGACGTAAACGCGCGGTCCGGTCGTCCGTTTCGTTGGGTTAGTGCAATTGGCAGTGTGGTCGGAATGCCAAGCGCACAGAGATTCAATGAAAGCTGGCTTCCCAAGAGAGACCGGAAGAATCTGGCGTCTGTTCGTGTGAGATGAGAAGGTCCAAACGCCAAGTGGAATGTATGCAGGTGGCTTCGCTAGGGAGTCTTGGGCTGTTGAAGAGTAAATTGAAACGGGCAAGACCAGGCACCTCTTTTAAGATGATGGAGTGATCCAGTTCTTTAAAGTGTGACTAGTCCGATTTCTAGTATGGGGAAGAGTGTTTGACCAGGTTAGATGGCAATAAAAGCCCTAAATAGTAGGGACTTTGTTGTCAAAAATAATTGACTTTTGGGACTCGGGTTGGAAGGTCGGGCGAGTCCCTTCTTCCTTCGTAAAAGGGGGAAAGGGACTGAATGGGAATCAATTGAATGGGACCGAAGCACCCCTTTGAGTAGCAGCTCAGAGGCAATCAGTCAGTCCAGTGGGTACAAATCGGGGGTCTTCAGGTTCTGGGGTACTTACGACGTTCAGAAAGTGTCGCATGGGTCTGAAGTGGGGAGGGAACCGTTTGAGGCGTACCAGACATATTTGAGGTTGCGATTTCCCACACACTGGGATACAAACCAGGTCCGGGGGGCCACTTCCTTTCGGTCGCCTTGTAATCCGGGCGGGAAGCAAAAAAAAAAAAAAAAACCACTCACGATGCCGCGGAAGTACAACGATACTTTGTCATTGTATGCGTTGGCTGTTACCAAAGTCGGTACATGCGCAACCACACAAGGTTTCTAGAATTACGCCTCACTAGGCGCAGGCACCAGAGAAAAAAAAAATCATGCGCATCAGCACATCATCGGGTGCACATTTACACAGCATTCCTTTCTTTGCGAATTTGGAGGTGGCACGACAGGGACACGCGCTAGCGCCAAGGCCCCCGACTAGGCTCCTCGGCCAAGATTGGAAAGGATTTGATAGGTGATTGATTGGCTTGTTAATGCACATAGACTAGTTCCTACTCTTAGATGGCATGTTAATGCAATGCCGTTTGCTGAAGAAACAAAACGAAGATGTACTGTACGTACTAAAAGTCAGATCTTCAAGGGCCCGCTAGCATCAACTCTGATCAGCAGGGGAAAAGAAATCATAATAGAGAAGCAATAAAAAAAGAGACGACAAAACAAGGTTCGGTGTGAACTACTTGGAAACACTTCACTTGCCATGGTACACTTCAAGGAGCCCGCGGATCACTGATCTGTCTTGTACATCACGTTCGAATGTCCAAATTAGGGTACAGATGAAGCACTTCGTTGTTCTATGCCTTGGCTGGCACTGGGCCGCTTTTTTTGTGTCTCTCTCATTCTCTGAGGTGTAGGTTCCCTTGTCTGCCACCTGGACAAACCAACCAGCCCCTACCTGGTCAGCAGTTGAAGAACAGCCACGCGGCGCATCTTGTCTAGCTGCTCAAATCTTAAACTGGGGGGCGCCGCTTTGACGGGTAGAGAAAAGAGTTTCTTGTTCACTGGACTATTGTCCTCAGCCTCGGAATTATTCTTCGATGTTCGGTACTACCGGTAAAAGTCGCCATTGAAATCACACGAAATTTCCACAAAACCGACGAGAGGCTGGATTATCTCGGTCGGAAGCTGGATAAGCCAAGGGTCTAGGGTACAAGGGGACCGGTTTTTTCCCCCCTCCTTATCTACAACTGGGACTCTTATTGTACTGTACTGCACTTTGGTACTTCGACGTCAACATGCAGTAATCGGCGAGATTTGAGCTAATTGATCAACAAATGTCCTCGTAAGCGTCTGCTTTGCCCAAAATTCTAAAATGCGCGAATAGTGACGAAAGTGCTGATGATTGGACATATGATTTTCTATGCTAGAATTAGTTCATGCCAACATTTTACACCGAGTGGCAGTGAGGCGGGACTGTAATCCGTACAAAGTACAGTCAGTGCCTACAGCTGTCAGCTTGGATTTTTTGTCTTGGTCTCTGCTGATAGAAGGCAACCTGCGCCACACAACACACCAACCAAAATCCCCCTCAGCAGCCTTTTGCCTTATCCGACTTTTTGTATACTTACCCCTCTCAGCTCACATGCATCCGGTCTTTCCAGAGGAAGCTACAAGAGCTCCAATCCCAACCAACCCCCCGTCATCCATACTTTCTTTCCATTCGCCATCCCGCGTTGCCGTGTTGTCCCGCCTAGCTCGCCGCCCCCCCCAAAAAAAAAAAAAAAAAAAAATAATAATAAAATTAATAATAATAATCCTATCCAGCTTCCACCCTATTGGTAGTCCGTGTGCCGCCCCCGGACTTTTTAACCGGGCATTGCTTTGGGGGATGGGTTGCGTTGCTTTGCGTTGTAACCCAGTTCAAGCCAGTTCTGTACGGGAATGTGACGGGTCTCTTTTTTTTTCTCTCGTTATAGGGCAAAAAAAAAAAAAAAAAAAAAAAAACGCAAGGCCCCAGGCACCCGAGCAGGTGGGAACATGGCAGCACGCCGTCGATCCGGATAGCCGGGGAACTTGGTACAGCGCGATCCTGTTTTCTCAGGTGATCGACTAAACAAACGTATTTGGTAAGTACCTGACCTACCTTAGGTATCTTCCATCGGAAACCTAAATTATGTCGTTGACTACTATGTGCGACATACTCCAAAGTAACTTGAATTCATTCGTCCAACTTTACAGCCAGCGTGGTCCGGGCTTGAAAAATAACAAAGGTGAGTAATAAAGAGTACGAGTACGTGTCGCATCAAAAAGAAAACCCGACCCGCTTGAATGCAAACAATGCCAAAAAAAAAAAAAAAAAAAAAAAAAAAAAAAAAAAAAAAAAAAAAAAAAAACTTAATTACCGTATCTGCTATATTCGCCGAAAAGATACATCAACTCTCTGTGCCATGGATCTGTGGGTGCCTCTTTTGTCCTTTCCAATAAAAAATGCACCTAGCACGTGGCTTGGCGGAAGCACGCAAAGCTCCGTAGGTAGCAAGCAACCTAGGTTATCAGTGTGAAGGGGAGCGAGTTGTTTCTTTCCATCTCCTTTTTTTTATTCTTCGCACTACTCTCCGAACACAGTAAAACCCATCTTTGTTTATCTTGCAGGACAAAAGAAGTCTTGGCAGCATATTTTGCTCTGCGGATCGATATGCTTTCGTCTTGCTTTTTCTTTTTCTTTTTCTTTTTCCCCTTCGTCTCTCTTCTTGGTTTTGTTTGCTTTGTCTGAGCCAGCCCTCCCCCCGGGCCCAAACCCAGCATGTGTTGGCGCTCACGGGATCCCGCGGCTTCTCTCTTTCATATTTCTTTTTTAGGCGGGCCATGCTATGTCATCCTCTCCCCAAGGACGCATGGTGAAGCATTAGCAACACGTTTACACAGCCACAAGACCTTGATTTTAAAAACAACAGAGCCGGCATGCGCCCTGTCTCTTGTGTCTATAAAAAAAAATTGGGTGTTTTTTTTTTTTTTTTTTTTTTTTTTTTTTTTGCTCCTGTGCATCTTTCTTGAAAGCGCACATGTCATTCCCGGGCCGACACCCGCCATTGTTCGTCATTTGCAGCCTTGCGTTCCGGGGAACGCTTCCTAGACGGAAAGAACGCGTGGTGCTATGCGATCCATCTATTCGCTAACAAATCGCTTTGATCGTTGAATGACTGACTGGTCTTGGAGGAAAACAACGCAAGCCAAGGTCTAGTGCACGGTCATATGGGGAGTGAGACGTTTGGTCCATGTGCTATGCCATCTTCCCGTGTACGCACCAACGCAATCCATACGACAGATATAGTGTCAAGCCTGCCACCTTGGCCCTGCCTCCCCGAATTCCGTGCTGAACTAGTCGTTTGACATATGCCTAATCGGTTGGTTGGGGATCGTGCGAGGTCAAAAGTCTGGAATGTGCACAGGGCCATCTAAGTCAATGTCGGTCAGTCCAAGGTGCGGTATGTGTCCTCATCACTACAGCTTAGCTAATCACCGTGCTCTGATGGCTGGGACGTCGAGAGCCAAGCGTCCGTATTCTTTCGTGTTTTCACTTCTCTTTTTTGGATTGTAGTTTGATTCCTCGGGGAGTAAGGATATCTGTAAAGACTGAGAGATTGGAAAACGCAGTCCAAGGGTAGCAGACATATAAAAGGACGTACAGGGACTAGCGAAACTGACGAGAAATGAACAGAAATACTTAAAAAGAGAAACATAGTCGAGTAACGCCGCCCAAGCCACGGCAGCAAATTCCAGTTATATGCTTGACCCCCAATAAGTTTTTTTTTTGTTCTTTTTATGCTTCCTTTCCCGCCCAACGCACATGTGAAAAGGAAAAATCTTTTGGTGATGGGCAGCGGCAATTTACAATTACATACAAACAACACCGCCCTGAATCCCAACTTTTGCGCCGAATTCCAAAGAAAACAGGTAGGTTTTGTGGCACATAGCCCTGTGTGGGCTTGAAGGTGGAGAGAGTTATGAGGACGTCAGAGACCAATGTCGAAGAGTAGAGAACCCGGATGTGCATCAAAGGTAGTAGGGTCTGGGACGAGTATGCAGGCTCCGCGGCGGTTACTCGACTGGGTCAAGACGCACTCGGCAGCATGCTATTATGGAGAAAACACCTTTCCTCTAAACGTCCCATTCTTCCTCCTCGAGGTCGGCGGCTCCATCGGCGTTGAGGGCTGCGAAGGATGAGGTTTGCGAGAAGGTCTTGACTGGCCTCTGGTTTTCTACCTGAGGCTTTTTTGCTGGCTGAACAGGAGTTGGCGCCGGGGCAGCGACAGGAGCGGGCTTCGTCTCGGAAACAGCTCCCTCGTCCATACTATCCACGGTCTCCTTGTTCTTCTTGCTCTTGCGAGAAGCCTTGGTGGGCACAGTACTCCAAGACTCCTCGTCCTCAATCATCTTGATCTGCTCCTCCTCGGAAGGAAGCGAGGAAACCCACTTGTCACCCTTGGCGTCCTTTTTAGCAGCGCCCTCCTGCTTCTGTTGAGTCTTGGGTTGTGTCGCGGTGGGCTCGCTTGTGTCGAGAGGCTGAACGGGGAGAACGCCGTTGTTGGAGCCGTTGACGTCCTTGCCGCCGGTCCAAACGTTGCCCTTGGCCTGCGCAGCCATGAAGCCGGAACCATCCTTGGCAGCGCGGCCCTCGGCCTCGCGGGCGGTTCGGCGTTGAGCCTCGAGAAGGATCTTGCGCTCGGCCTCAGCCTCCTCACGCATAGCCTTGGCTGCCTCTACCTTTTTCCGGTTCTGGCGCTGCTTCTTCGTCTCGACGGGCTGCGGTGCCTTGGCCTTCTGAGGCTTCTTCTTCTCCTCCGTGTCGGTCAGGCGGAGCACCGAAGGGCCAGAGGTGGGCTTCTCCAGCATGTCGGAGACGTCACCGGCGCTGGCGGTCGGAGCGACGACGGGGGAGGCGGCCGAGGACTGGTCATCGTCGGCGTCGATGCCGGCGGTGGATGAGGGTGGCGAGGCAACCTTGGGCTCCTCGACGGGCTTGGCGACCTGACGCTTGGCCTCGTCGGCGCGGGACTGCTTGACCGACTTCTGCCTCACATCGTCCTTGGACTTGGCGGTAAACTTGGTGCCCTCCTTGACGCTGGAAAGCTGACGGGCAAACTCGCGGTTGCTCGCCGCGTCGTCATCAGAGCTGTAGGTGTTGGACTTCTTCTTGGAGGACTTGGGCTGCTCCTTCTCGACGGGCGCGGCCACGATCTCCTTTTCCTTGGGCTTCTCGGCTTGGCTATCGGCCACACGTTGACGCTTCACCTTGCTATGTTCCTTTTCATCCTTCTTGGTGTCTCGTCTCGACTGAGTGGCATTGCGGTGCTCCTCTCGCGATCTCTGGCCGGCGGTCTTTTGGAGAAGCCTCTTCTGTTTTGCGTCCCACTCCCTCCAGCCAATGAAGCCTGCGATGGCGAGTACGATGGTCCAGCCGACCAATGTTGAGTTGGCAGCACCCATGATGTTGATGTGATGGTGGGGGGTTAGATCAGCTGGAGCTATGGCCTGGGACTTTCGGAGGTGGTGAGGAAGAACTGAGGTCGAGGCGAGGGAGAAGTGATGAGGGCGAGATCGGCAGCTAGGATGACACCCAATGCTGTAAACTTTGTTGTTGACACAAGATTTTTTTTTTTTTTTTTTGGCCTGGGGCACGTGTCGTGCTTCCACGAATTCTCGATCGCGTCTGACCTTGTGCAGCGAAGTACCGAGAGCTTGGGAAAAAGGTACGGTTCTCGGCTAAGGGAGAATATGGAGCAGCAAGACGCAACGCAATGGAGATTCTGTTGAATTGGAAAGAGCAAGCAAAACAAGGGATTTGCGGAAACTTGATCCTTTTCTCTCCGGAACAGGGCAAAAGTTGTTGACAAGGGAGTCCAATTAAACTAGAAACGTTCAGGACAGATGGTGAGGCTTTGGCCACTGATGTATTGGAAATAAACAGGTGGCTTTACGACGAAGCCATTTCTCCTTGGGCCAGAGGCTTGGCTATCTCCACTGCAAAATGGTCTGGCGTTGGGGCTGGATCGTCCAGTGAGCGTGCAGAAATAGGTCGGATTTTATGGGGCGGTTCTGCGGCCGCGTTTGCGGCTCCACCATCCGGCACCCGCCTTGTCAAAGAGCTCTCACAGCTCTGCTCAGGGTTCTGACCACAGCCGGCAATTGGATGAACGATGCAGCTTGAGCTTGACATGTGCTGCATACGTATGCGTTGTTTCGCACTGGGAATATATTGTTCTTTGAATTTATTTCATGGTCTACTTTGCTTGAAATCGGGACGGATCTCTATCTAGAATAATTCACATATTAAAAAGCCAAAGGTTCATTTCAAGCGAAATTTAGCAAGGTTGTAAGACAATGCTCTACCCTAGGCCTAGGTACCTACCTAAGGTACCTACCTAAGGTACCTACCTACCTCAAGTGCGTAATGAGAACGAACCTCAGCTAAGGGTACTACTACCATGAGGATATAATGACGAATCTGATAGGCTCCTGAAAACACGGGCAGGATTTTCCGCCGAAGAGCGTAAACCAGACTTAGGGTTGAAATTCTGGTAGCAGAGTAATATTTACTACATATCTTCGTCATCACAAAGCATGCTACTTACCTAGATAAACTTTGTAAGGATTGCTGACATGGAACAGCTTAGTATTTAACATGCCTGGCAAGGCCGGAATCCGGATAGGTAGGTAGCTCTGTCCATCAAACCCATCTATCACGTGATAGATAAACCTCCCTCCAATCGCCCACACAAGATAATTACATCGTTCCCAATTCGTCTGTGTCCAAAACCACAAAAAATTGACATCACGACACAGCACCTCGACTTCCCTCCCGATACTGACAAAACACCAAAACGATCCGGGCAGGTCTCGAACCTGCAGCCTCCTGATTACACGATTCCCTATCTCCGGGTGACCTCGATGGTCACCGAACTGATGGCGGGTCGTAGTCAGACGCGCTACCATTACGCCACCGGACCTGTGCTTGTTGATGAATGTTCTCCAGATGGGGAGAATTATGATGTGGAGGTTGTGGGGGGTTTTTTTTTTTTTACGAAGTCGGAGAAAGGTTGCAAGCGAGGCCGAGTAATGTGACCCCGAGACCGCGGTGGAGCTCCGCTTTTTTTAGTCTAATCCGGCTGGGATATCCCAGATTGCAGGCCGGTGACGGCATACCAGGTACTCATGATCGCCCACGTCACATCAGAAGCAGAGCATCAAGGGTGAGCCTTGTGTGACGGGCGTGGCTATGTTCGAGTAGAAATGTTAGGGATTCTCGCGGGGCCAGTTAGGTCTTGCTAGCTATGGAAGTCATTGTTCCATAGGTTGAATTTTCGGGTATGCCTAGAAAGATCAAAAGTAGCAGAAATAACGAGCCGGTTGACCTAGTTCAAAGATAAATAAAGTTGAATTGCATGATAAGCTTTGGTGAAACAGAATCGAATTCAAAAAAAAAATGCACAAAACGTTTTGCCCTGCCCTCTTCCGAGATGATTGCGAATTAAAACACCAGCATTAAAAGCAACTCCTTTTCTCCCGAACATTCAGCTCATGCCAACAAGCGGCACCCTGACAATCACATCATTGATAAAACCCAGAAACAAAATAAAATAAAAAAAACAAGCCCAGTGGGTGCAAACTAGTGGGCAACGAATGAAAATGAACAAAACACTGTCAACAAATCCCAAGCAAGACGCTCACTCAAGCGTGCTTACAGGAAAAGGCCAGCGAGAACAACATTGATGGCAAAACCGGCAACGAGGGACTGGAAAGCAAAGAGGCGGCCCGAACTGGCGGTGACCGGGATATCACCACCAGCTGGCTGGCCAGGGATGTTATCGGCACCAGGTTGCTGAGGCTGGGGCTGAGCCTGGTGCTCGGGAGAATGAGGAGCTGCATTGTCCTCCTCCTTGGGCTGGTAGATGATACCGCCGTCGCAGGTGTTGCATGGCTTCTCAACGACAAAGTCGTAGTCACTGGTGCCAGGGTTGCAGCGGCCGTTGTTGTCAGAGCAGTGCTCAGGCTTGTAGACCTTTATGCCTGCGCAGTCGTCGGCGTTGGCGCAGCGCTTAGGAGCCCAGGTCACCGTCTCGCCGGCCCTGCAGATGTCACAGCTCTTGATGTAGACAAGCTGACCAAGGCAGTCTACACCAGCAAAAGGAACAAGGATGATGTTGATGTCGATGTCGATGTTGTTAATGTTGTTGTTGTTGTTGTTGTTGTTGATGATGGTAACACCACCGGCGGTCTGCGATGGCAGAGGAGCGCTAAGTGTTCCGGTGCCGACGACGGTCGGAGCGACGGAGCTGGATCCTTCCACAATGTCGCGCCTGTAGAGCGATAGAAGGATGCCAGCAGTGACCTGTCGTACCCTGAGCTTCTCGGTGGTGTCCAAATCTCCACCGCAGTTCTGGAACGGGTTGCCCGGACACGTCAGGTCGCAGGCGGCTTCGCCAACGACGCTGATATCGCTCTCATCAAGCTCATCACCACAGTAGCATTGGCTGTAAAGGCAATCATGTTAGTAGTTGCATAAACTGTCATTTGGGGCTCTTACGGGCTCATCGCTTACTTCTTATAGGCACCGCTGTACAAACGGTCCTTGCAGACGGTGACACACACGTTGAGATCCATGTCATCCGACTCCTGTTCGAGTGTGAAACCCCTGTAGTTCTCAGCGGATGCCGCACACCCGACGAAGCTGAAAGAAGCACCATCCTCTGACTGAAGCTCCTGGGGAAGAGGACCATCGGTGCTAGAAGGTGAGCTGGGCGAGGTTGTGGTCTGGGTACCAGCAGAGTTCGTACCGGTTTGTGTGGCATCAATGGCGGATGTGATGCTGCTGTCCTCAGTGAGTGTAGCAATATCAGTAGCGGTGCCAGACTCTGTTATGGTGGCATCTTCAGTGGCAGTGACACCAGCAGACTCGGTAGCTGTGACATCTCCGGTGACAGTAGCATCAGCAGACTCAGTGGCAGTAACGTCCTCAGTGGCTGTGACATCGGCCGACTCGGTAGCAGTGGTGTCTGCGGACTCAGTGGCAGTAGCATCCTCAGTAACAGTGACAGAAGCGGACTCAGTGGCAGTAACGTCCTCGGTGGCCGTAGCATCGGTGGATTCGGTAGCGGTAACATCCTGAGTGGCAGTGGCAGTAACATCCTCAGTGGCAGTGGCATCAGCAGACTCGGTGGCAGTGGCAGTGACGTCCTCAGTGGCAGTGGCAGTAAAGTCTTCAGTGGCCGTAGCATCGGTGGATTCGGTAGCGGAAACATCCTCAGTGGCAGTGGCATCAGCAGACTCGGTGGCAGTCTCCGTGACTGTAACATCATCGGACTCGGTAGCAGTGGCGTCTGCGGACTCAGTGGCGGTGACATCCTCAGTAACAGTGGCGGAAGCTGACTCGGTGATGGTAACATCCTCGGTGGCGGTGGGATCGGCGGATTCAGTAGCGGTAACTTCCTCTGTAGCGGTTGCCTCAGCAGACTCGGTGACAGTCTCGGTGGCGGTGACATCCTCAGTTGCGGTGACATCCCCAGTGGTGGAAGGAGACTCGGTCATGGTAGCGACCTCGGTGACACTTGCGGTGGTGGTAACCACCTGTTCAGTCTCGTAGCACTCGTCATTCTCTTCGTCAAGGCCAAAGACACACTCGCACTGGTCGGTGCAGAGATCGCTGTCACTGTCACACTCTTCGCCGGTTTCGCGCTGGTTGTTTCCACAAATGGGCGCGATCTCTGGCGCGGCAGCGCAAGGAACCTGGACAGTCGGGTTCTCAGCGGGCCCGTACACGCACTCGCAGTTATTGTTGCAAAGCTCATCGCCGGCATTGTCACACTGTTCACCAGGGTCAACAACGCCGTCTCCGCAGGTGGGTGTAGTCTCGGGTGCGGTAGCGCAGGGAACCAGGTCAGTCGGGTTTTCGGCGGGTCCGTACACGCACTGGCACTCATCGTTGCAGAGATCGCTGTCGCTGTCACATTGCTCGCCGGTTTCGCGCTGGTTGTTTCCACAGATGGGCGCAGTCTCAGGTGCGGTAGCGCAGGGAACCAGGTCAGTCGGGGTCTCGGCAGGTCCGTACACGCACTGGCACTCGCTGCAGAGATCGCTGTCATTATCACACTGTTCGCCGGAGTCAACAACGCCGTTGCCGCAAGAGGGCGTCGCGGGCGCGGCGGCGCAGGGAAAATCTTCAGTTGCGTCCTCTGCGGGTCCGTACACGCACTGGCAATCATCGTTGCAAAGATCGCTGTCACTGTCACACTGCTCGCCAGAGTCAACAACGCCGTTGCCGCAAGAGGGTGCGGCGGGCGCGGCGGCGCAGGGAACATCTTCGGTGGCGTCCTCAGCGATTCCGTACAAGCACAAACATCCGCTGCAAAGCTCATCCGCATCATTGTCACACTGCTCTCCAGGGTCAACAAAACCGTTTCCACAGGTAGGCACCACGGGCTCAGCTGCACACGGACCAGCAGTCGTGTCCGTGGCAAGTCCATACAAACATTGGCATTCGTTATTGCAAAGTTCGTCGTCGGCGTCGTCGCAATCCTCACCGGGGTCGACAGCGCCGTTTCCGCAGATAGGCACCACGGGCTCAGCGGCACACGGGCCGGCGGTTGTATCCGTGGCAAGTCCGTACAAACATTGACATTGGTCATTGCAAAGTTCGTCGTCGGCGTCATCGCAATCCTCACCAGGGTCGACGGCGCCGTTTCCACAGGTAGGCACCACGGGCTCAGCGGCACACGGGCCGTTAGTGGTGTCAGTTGCTAATCCGTATAAACATTGGCATTCGTCATTGCAAAGCTCATTATCAGTATCGTCGCACTGCTCGCCAGGGTCAACAGCGCCGTTTCCGCAGGTATGTGTCGCGGGCTCAGGAGCGCAAGGCCCGTCAGTGGTGTCCGTTGCTAATCCGTACAAACATTGGCAATCATCATTGCAAAGCTCGTCGTCGACGTCGTCGCACTGCTCGCCGGCGTCGATAGCGTTGTTTCCACAAAGTGCAGGCTCAGGGGCACACGGGCCGGCAGTCGTATCCGTGGCTAATCCATACAAACATTGGCACTCGGTGTTGCAAAGCTCGTCATTTGCATCGTCGCACTGCTCACCAGCGTCGATAGCGTTGTTTCCACAAAGTGCAGGCTCAGGGGCACACGGGCCGGCAGTCGTATCCGTGGCTAATCCATACAAACATTGGCACTCGGCGTTGCAAAGCTCGTCATTTGCATCGTCGCACTGCTCACCGGCGTCGATAGCGTTGTTTCCACAGAGTGCAGGCTCAGGGGCACACGGTCCGGCAGTCGTATCAGTAGCAAGTCCGTACAAACATTGGCATTCGGCACTGCAAAGTTCGTCGTCTGTATCGTCGCACTGCTCGTCGCCAGTGATATCGCCGTCGCCGCATGAAGAAGTCAGACAGTTGCCGCTAGAGTCGGTCCCGTATTTGCACTCGCATTGGTTGTTGCAGAGAGAACCAGGCCCGCCGTTGAGACGGACTCCGTCATCACACTCCTCTGTCCCATCAGGCGATCCATTACCACATTCCTCAATGCACTTCCAATCGCCCTCGGAGTCGACGTATCCTCCATATGTGCAAAGACAATCTGAGGTGCAGGTGGAGCCGGCAGCGCCGTTGAGTGTAGTGCCTAGGTCGCACTCCTCTCCAAACTCGAGCTGAGCCGTTTCGTCGCCGCAGCTGGGCCCAGCGATACATGCATCGTTCTCATCCTTGCCCCATCTGCAGAGACAGGCCTCTTGGTTGCAGGTCGGATCAGGGGTAAGCGAGTCACATTCCTCAGTTCCATCGGTGCTACCGTCGCCACATGCATCCGTGATTATTTCGAATGCCTCAGCGCGGGCAAGGATGACGGGAGGACCTATCTTGTCAACTCCCGACTGGTCAGGCCAAGTGTATGCTTCCAACCCTTGGATATCCGAGGCGATGTAAAGGGGCTCAAATTGTTGATCTCGCGCGGCAAATACGGAACGAGCCGCTCGGTTCCATGATGAGAGAATTGCGTTGTCGAGATTGGAGAGTTCAGGGTGCCTCCCCACCAGGGTGACGACGTTCTGGTTATCCTCTGTCACTACTTCGATATCTGTGCCGGTCTCCGACGGAGGGTTTTCACCCAAGATTCTCAACTTGAAAACGCCGAATTGACTAAGGAAGTCGAGCGTCTCGCCGCTAGTCTGCAGCTCAGGTGTGGTGTTCTCGTCGGGGGTCATGGGGACCTCAATGTACAATCCAGTGCTCGTGCCCTTGGCGATGAAGTTGATGGCCTACATGATTTCCAGGATTAGCATATAAACACCACTGATACCAGTTGTATGTATCACTCACGTTCTGGAGTACAATGCGGGCGTTGAGCCTAGCGGTGTTCTTCTCAGTCGCTTCGGGGTCGTTGACGTCGGTAACCTCCGCTTGGGCGGCGGTATCGCTGATAGGGGCGCCCGAAAGCATGATGTTGCTTTCATCTTGAAAAGCAGTACCCCATACAGCTTTGTTCGTATCGAGGAACGAGTAGTCGGAAATTGTGCCAGTTCCTAGCTTGCTAATGAAAATAGCCTTAAAGAACTGGAAGTCTTCCTCCGTCAGGTCCGCCCACTCATCCGTGGTAACGTTGGAGACGGTGTATCCCAGTGACCGAGCCATACGGTAGTGGGGAGATTCCGACAACAGCTTGTCCTGGGCGGACCAGGTGGGGTCGAAGAAGTCGACCCGGTTGCCGGGGTAGATCATGAGTATCTGCCCATCCAGGGGCTCGTCGCCAGGGGCGGCCACGACTGGCATCATGAGACTGCCAGCCACGGCGCAAAGCGCCGCCGCCGAGAGTCCGCGCATCTTGGGGATCAAACTCTTATCAAAGCTGAGAATTGGGCGATCACAAGCTATGAAAGCCTGACGATGTTGAAAAGATGGTGTCTTAAAGAGCGACTAGAAGGGGGGATTGGTAAAAGAGTGACAAGGGGCTTAAACGAAAGACTGAATGAGTGGATGATGAACAGGATCGGATGTGGACAAACATGCGCTGAGCTTGGTGCTCTTATACAAAAAAAAAAAAAACGAGAGCCTTGTTGTGCTGGATCATTGGGGCGAAGATCCAAAGGTGAACAGTCTGAATCCTAGAGTACCCCTTGCAAATTCCCGGGCTTCGCCTCAGCCATCTGCCGAAATGAATAGAAACCCAGTGCTAGACATCTCCTTGGATTCTCCAGCATATGCGGCTCGTGTTGTTAGATCGGGTCTTGAATGTTGAAGACTTGAAAACGTCTTCAGATTCCATGGGTTAGTTTATCGGTATGCGGGTGTAAGACATCCACAGCCTCTCCTCATTCCGTACATACTCCCCAACGAGGCCCGGACAAAAATATCCCCCTGATATTATTCCGTCTCGAACACTCGAGATCACATCGATCTTTCATGGCCAGGCGCACTCAGCACTTGCTGAGTTGGCTTGAAGAGTCCTTTCGTCTTTTCTGGCTTTAGACTGGATCCATTCAAGGTCTTGTTGTTCACTGCCTGTCCATCTTTCTGGGGTTCCAATTGGAAGAGAAACGGCAGCCGTTGAGAATGCTCCGGCCAGCAAAGTAGCCAAGCAAACACCCGAACTATCGAGTCTTTCGAGCCACTTTGCCCCATTTCTTGCTTGCGGGGCTGAATACTTTGCTGGAATTCCAGCCCTTGTCGTTAACCAACACATCAACATGTGCATAATTCCTCCTGCTGTGGTCGCCCGCGCAGGTGTCCTCCCTTGACTAGACCAACGCATAGAAAGACTGAGAAGGCTGTCACGTGAGCCCTCTTGGCCAGTCCATGGCATTCCCGAGCAACGATGCGTTGGTCTTGGCAAGGGTGTCCATCATTCCGGCTGAAATTGCCCAAATTTCTCGCAAAATTCTTTTAACTGCCGTCAGCCGTTTGATCTATGATTGCGTAGAAGACTAGAAACACAATCACGATTTGGTGATCTTATATCCCATTAATGTTGGCAGCGTGAGCCTGCGCTGATTTCAGGCCTGGGTGGAATTAGGTACCAGGACTCCGAGACGCCAGTGGTCCAAGAACATTTTGCCATGATGTTGGGTTTTATCACGTGATCATCAGAAGCATGGGTCCGGTTTTGCCCGGGTGGGGTCCGCGGGGTGCTGTTGTGCTATTGTAAACATGGAAAATGGGAACAAGCAGAACTAAGACTATAGGCAATTTGGAAAAGTCGATGAACTCGTGGACTTCGATTAATGTTGGATGTTGGCCCTGGGCAATCTTCCACGTGGCAAACTACCAAGATCAATAATGTGTACTTTTTTCTAAATGCGATCGATTAATGATACCGCAACTTCTATGCATGCAGGTGGGTGCACAGGTACAGCAGGTAACCAACCAGCAGAATGATCAATTGGCGCGACCGAACAATACCACCTGCGCTAAAACATGGTAAATAGTAAGGGAAATTTATAGTGAATTTCATGGTCGCGACCGGGCTCAACATAATGATTGATAAAATACGTAAACTGAATAATACAATCCTCATGTACATTTATTCTTATCAATTCGCGAGCACAGTGTTGTGACCTGGATAATGCTAAGACTTGTCGCCTTGATTTACCCCGCTCTATAATTCACGGGTCGCCTATCGGCCTGTCGGCAGGGTGTAGGCAAGCTCCGTAGCGGGGTGACTTGCGCCGACTTTGTCATATTCGTAATATCAAACAGTGGTTCTACAGCTTTTCACTGTCAGCAGACGTTCGACATATAAAAATAAAAAACGAAAAAAAACATTCTCGTAGGTAAGATATCTTTGGCATCTTACTTCAGCAATTCCATTCTCGAGATACCCTGAAAGACTTTACAACAAGCTTGAGAAAGTTTGCGCAAAGTTTTACTCAAGTCGAACAAAATGGCACCCAAACATAAAATCATTATTGATACCGACCCAGGTAAACAATCAGAAAGCAACCCTGTGCTATCCCTGTTCACATCCAGACCAGCACTGACATACATCACAGGAGTCGATGATGTATTGGCCATCTTGCTGGCCCTGAGCGCCTCTCCTGAAGACTTGGAGGTGGCCATGATCTCGGTCACATATGGCAATGTGCCGCTTCAGGGGTAAACTGCCTGCCCCTCAGAATCCCAATCATCCCTGTCATAAGGGGGAGTGAAGCTGCCATCAGCAGTATCAATCTGGGCAGTGAAGGAACAATGTCATGCTGATATTTGATAAAATGCACCACGCAATAGCTGTCTGCGCAATGTAGTCGCTCTCTTCCACGTCCTGGAGAAAGAGAAGGCATGGCGCAAGTCGGCCGGTAAAGAGACAGGCTTTGACTCGCTGTCATTATTCAAGCCCATAGTGGCGATCGGAGCCGAGCATCCGCTAGAGGAGGAAGAGCTTGCAGCTGACCACTTCCGTATGTCTATGGTTGACCCTCTGATGTCTTAATTTCTTGATTCTAACCAAAGATCGCACAATATCTAGACGGCGCCGACGGGTTGCACGGAGTTCACGAGGCTGTAAGTTTCCATATCATTTACCGGTCACTTCTCCATACAATACGAATATACAACCAAACCCCCCCTAGCACCCGGACCTGACCCCCACAGACACATGGCGCACCCTCTTCGAGGACGCCCCTGGTGGGCCCCCCTCGGAGATCCCCAGCTTTTCGACATACTTCACCCCGTCCAAGACGGTAGCGCACAAGGAGATACTCCGAATCCTCAAGGAATCCCCAGACCAGACGGTAACGATCCTCACCATCGGACCCATGACCAACGTGGCGCTCGCAGCAGCCGAGGATCCCGAGACCCTCCTCCGGGCCCGCGAGGTCTGCGTCATGGGCGGCGCCGTCGACGTCCCCGGCAACATTACGCCGGTGGCCGAGTTCAACACCTTCGCCGACGCCGTGGCCACCGCTCGCGTCTTCGCCCTGACGGCGCGGGAGCCCGCCTCCACCATGCCGCCCACCAGCGCCTCGTCCAGCCTCAAGCCGTACCCGGCCGGTCTGTCTCGGCAGCTCAAACTGTCCCTCTTCCCGCTCGACATCACCACGGACCACCTCCTCAACAAGGGCTTCTTCACGGAGCGGATCGCGCCGCTCGTCGCGTCCGGCAGCCCGCTCGCCCGGTGGCTGGAGCACGTGCTGTCGCGGACCTTTGACAAGATCGACAGCATGCTGGGCGACGGCAGCGAGCCGGGCCTGTCGCTGCATGACCCGCTGACTGTCTGGTACATGATGACGCGCGACAACCCGGCCTGGCGGGCTTCGGCCGGCGAGGACATCCGCGTCGAGACCACCGGCCAGTGGACGCGCGGCATGCACATCCTGGACCGCCGCGTGCGCAGCAAGCCGGGCGTCGAGCAGGAGCCAGGCCAGGCCGAGAAGACCGAGGTGGTCGATGGCGTGCAGCTCGACGAGGTCCCCGGCGACACCATGGGTTGGTTGAGCAGGAGGAGGGGCAACAGCGTCAACAGGATCGTGGGCTCGCCCGGATTCGACGTCTTTGCAGAGTATCTGATGAAGCAGCTGTTCTGGTAACGGGAAGTGATATAGGCCACGGAAGCATATTTCTTTTTTCCCGACTGATGTTTTTTTTTTTTTTTTTTTCGCGGAATGGGGGTATCAATTTTTTTGAAAACACAATGTAGAAAGAAATATGTGACCAAACAAAGATGGAAGAGAACCCCCGACGAAGTAGTCCTCCCAACCAGGCCAGTCCATTCATGATCCGCGCAGCCTTTTTGACTGCGACTAGACTCCCAAGTCGTTGCGGCTGCCCACTTATCGACATAAAAATCCGGTTTCTGTTTTTTTTTTTTCTTTTTTCTTCTCGTCTCGTTTTGTTTTACCGCCTTTGAGCTAGCCCCTTTTTCACATTCGCGAAACAACGCAAACCCCCCCTGGGGCGTTTCTTTCACGCATTATATGTATCCCCAATGGGCTCTCCCCTGACCTTTGTCCAATCGATGGACCCCTCCAGCTCCTCGTCCACCAGTCCAACCACCAGTATCGTCGATCCGCGGATGATCTCGGTGCCTACCGACGGCCGGTCGACAGAGTCTTCATCGCCATCTGCCGGTGCAATGTGGCGCTCTGTAACGTTGTAGAGGATCTGTTGGGGGGGTGTGGGAGGCGGTCGAGGGAAGGTTTCCTGCATGTCAGAACAAAGGTGCGTACGCAGAAAGAGGCTCGTGATGTCTATAAAACCAGGGTAGTGGGGGGGGGGGGGGGGGTGTGAGGATGGAACAGGGAAGACGTACAATGTTGGCCTGGTTATCCGAGTTGATGAGCGTGCCTATCAACATGCGGCCGTCCGTCGTCATTATCACGACGCGCTCTGCAACGTTGGACAAAACAGGTCAGCAAGCTTAGTTATTTTTGTAGGTATCATCACCCCCAACAAACACCAAATGGCGCAAAAGACAAATGCACGTACTGTCGACGTAGGAGTTGAGAAGGTGGACCATGTTTGCAAAACCCCCCCTTTTTTTCTTGTTTTCTGTTACCGGCCCAGATCGACGAGACCTGCCTTGGGAAGCTACGCGCCCTGCATGCACAACCGAAACAAACTGCCAGTCCGAGATTGAGAGAGGGCACCGGTCGCCCGATCAAACTCTTCACTGGTGTGGAGGGGCGAGTAATGAGGCGAAGCAGAGGCAGAGGGTGGTGTGTACAAAAAGCCTCCCAGTTGGAAGAGTATGAATTGTCCGTAAACGTGGGGGGAGCTTACAAGCTCAAAAGGTACCGCTTAAGCTAAATTGTCGTTGCTGCTTTACCGTTACGCCATGTCGGACGACTGCAAGGTGGGGAATTCGAGCAACGTCTGGGGTGTGTGATTGGTGGGTGTTATCTTATCACCAATACCGTTGCTTTGCTCTGTTTCCCGATCACGGCCCCATCGATAAATGGTTTTCCGTTCGCTCCGTGCCCGGGACTCGGACGAGGGGATCGGAAACCAGAGATAAATCCCGACCGAGCTTATCAAATTCTAAGTTTTTCCCCCAAAAAAAGAAATTCCCCCAACAAGGCACACTTGAAAAATCTTCATCCCAAAGTGTTTGCTTAGCTCAGACCAATGACGTAAATGCAAGGTTTATCCCATTTCTAAGTTCATCTCTGATATTGGCCTATAATAATACTCGACTAACAGCGGGAGCGGGAGTCACCGTTTCACAAACGGAAAGTTTGGATGAAACCTCAGCTAACTCTCAAATCACAAATGCATCATAAAATTGTTGAATAGTCTTATTCACTAGTGATTGTTATAGTCCATCAGTCATATTACTGGTAATAACAACGGTTTCCACGCTGTCTAAGCTTTGCCACATTGGTAGGTCTCGAAGACAACTCCACTGCCCAAAATTCTCGGCAACGTCCATTGTCCGGTTCCCCAGGTGCGCGTGACAAAGTAAAAGGGTTCATAGAATCAAGAAAAAAAATGGTTCCATTCGGGTATATCCTCCGCTTCACAAATAATCAATCATTAGACAGCAAAATGAAAGAAATGAGACGCCCATATGCCATGGGGTCTCGTGTCAACAAAAGGTCGCTTCATAAGCAACAAGAAAGGAAACGTTAAAGAGCCTGGCGTCGATGCTACAGGCATGTTGTCATTCTTGAGAGATCGTTATGCTTAACAAAGGAAACTGAATTGTGAGGAGAAAGCAAAAAAAAAAAAAAAAAAAAACAAGAAAAAAAATAGGGCTGACCAAAAATCGGAGATCGATTGCTCCATAACCCACAGAAGTTAATGTAATAAATAAAAGCCCTTTGTATTTTCAAATTGGCTGCTTAGAAGAAATCATCGTACAAGCTGGGCCTCAACCGATGGCCCGACCAATGTCCTCACGCAACAGCAGAGGCCTGGGCGAGTTCAAAAAATCGTCACTGAACGAAACCCTCGGCGGCGTTTCAGAGTTTGAATAGACTCGGTTGTGCCCTCGTGCGTGGCCGTGGTGACCAGTGGATGACTTGGAGTGCCGAAGCTTATGTTGTAATGACTGTGTCTGCTGCAATGCCCCGCCGCGCGGCAGGTCACTCGAAGCACGGGCCCAGCGAGGAGACAGATCCTGCTCCGAGTAAGTGTGCCCACCACCATATGGGCTAGGCTGGTCATGACTGTAGCGTTCCCCAAAGCTTCTTAGGCTGCTCCTAGAGCTCCGCGACCTGTTGTGCATGCTCCTGGAGCTTGAAGATAAGGGTGCCGGAAGTTTTGAAATGCGTGACGGCTGCCTCCTTGCCTGGGGCAAGTATGGCTCGTCCCCAGGAACCGACTCGTCTGTCAGACCCTCCCGAGCATTTGGTGCCCGGGCTTGTATCGGGGTCTGTGGGTAGTCCCGGTCAATGCTCACCCGGCCGCCGCTGCCATATGCCCCGTATTTCGATATCCTGAGGGGAGAGTGGAATGATCGAGGTGAGAATTCCTCCGATTGCCTCCCTGCTCCAGAGGCAAACTGCTGAGACTGCTGAGCGGGCGTGCTCTGATAGACGATCACGGCGCTGGGTACTTTTTTCAGTGAACTGGTCGATTCTGAACCCCTGGTGTGCCCATTAGCGCCATTGCCATTTGCCCCTGAGCCTTCCAGTCCAGTCTCTTTCTCGAAAGAACCACCGCTCTTCTCCTCATCGCTGATCTCTCTGCTGATTTTCCATGACTCTATTTCCTCATCGTCGATAGGTGTTATTCCCCGATGGAAGAAGGGAGGCCGCCTCTGTTTGTACCGACGATACAGCAAAAATCCAGCAATAATAAAGAGAACCCCAGCGGCGGATACAACAGACGCAACAGTGATAGTGACTGCGCGCTGGTTGGTGGCGGCAGCTGCGGCTACCGGCGAGGAAGTGGATGATGGAGAGGAATTAGTCTCTGAAGGAGCCAGGTCGGGCGCTCCAACGGCCGTCGACTGAGCCGACGTAGGAACAATCATAGGCGGCTTTGTCGAGACCAGTGATGGAACAAGTGGTAGATTGCCCGTAGGACTTGGGGCGCGGGTTGTGTTCGGTTGACTCGGCGAGGGTAGGCTTGTCGTCGGCGCTGCCGTCCTCGATACCCTGATCGACGTGGTTAACTCGACGCTCGGTCTCAAGGATGGCTCTGGTGAAGGAGTAGGCCTGTTCTCTGTGCTCGTCGATGACGATGAGCTATTCTCTGGGCTAGGTGGTGGAGAGTTTCCCCCTGGCTGCTGAGGCTTTCCGGGTTGTCGTAGTCCACCTGATGGTGGCCCTCCTCCTCCTGGCGGCCTTGGAAATCCGGGTCTCTCTCCGGATCCTCTTCCACGTCCGTCTCCGGGTCCTCTTCCAGGTCCTTGTAACCCTGGTGGTTCTCCCGGTGGCCCTGCTCCTGGTCCAGGTCCAGGTCCCGGTCCAGGTCCTGTTTATTGATCATGTTAGCAGCCTAGTTCTGTCTAATGGAGTTGGAAATGCACCGATGTTTTGAAAAGAGATTTCCCAGATTGGGCAACCGAGGGTTAGCAGCGCCCCGCCAGACCTTTAGCAAAAGGTTCCGCATAGCACCACCAGTAGTTTGGGTTCGCTGAGGGGGCTTGATAATAACATTCAGAAAGGTCCGGACCTTGACGGACGGACAACAACTTTGAGCCTTTCGCCATCCTTGCTGAATCTGGCTCAAAGTAGTTGTCCAGAAAGGGAACAAAACGCGATCCCAACAGAGCCATTATAACACTCTCAAAATCCCATTTCCAGGTTGTTGCTGACTCAGTACGAAGACGAATATGCAGAAGGAAAGATTGTGAAGTCCCGGATACGAATGAGGAATCAACGGCGCCGGAGTGAATAATAACACATATCGGTCAAGTAGCACAGACCAAGATCGAGCGCCGGTTGCCAGAATGTGTCATGATGGAAGATGAAGATGTGTGCAACTGGGATATCTACTGTAGGAACAGAATAACAAAAGAAAGGACTCGTAGTAAATAGGAGTTACCGACAAGTATAAAAGATCGGGCTGCAGAGCCCAAGATTATGCTGACTGTGAACCGAAGCGTTCGCGTTTCGGCGGGATGAGACTCGAGATATCAGACGAAATATCGGACGGAGTGCCCAAAGTCCTTGCGCTCAAGGTATCCGAATCTACAACCAGACCCAAGGACCAAGCTCGTCGCAAAGGGCAGATCGTCCAAAGATGGTCCAAAGGGAAACAAGCCTCGCGGTCGTATAAATTTTTCAGGCGCTGGTTGACCAAGACTGAGGAGAGGGTCCAAAGTCTATAGAGCAGATCGGGAGCGTGGGTTACGTGCTTCGTTAGATGCGCAGCGTATTGTAACCGAGCAAGGCGAGGAACCGTTTGTTGTACTAGCTGGATGGGCTAGCCTCACTGCCTTATTCTTCTTATTCTTCTTCTTCGTCTTCTTCTGCTGCTGCTCCTACTTCTGCCACCCACGTTGAATGTCATCCGTCTGCAATAGCGGTGGCATACACGGATGGGAATCGGCAGAGCGGGTGCTGCGGGATGAAGCACGGTGGAGATGAGATGAGAAGAGGCAGGTAAGAGTTGGGGTAGGTAGCAACAATAAAGTAAAGCCCGGACTCGAGCCCCTCGCTTGTAGAAGTAAAGAAAAGCAGGTAGTGTGAGAGGGCGGGTGGGCGTGCAGGTACCTGCATGTGGTTTGGGCGTGTGCGCGCCACTACACTCTTAAAATATCGTTCTCTCTACCAAAAGGCAGGGAAGAGGGGGGGAAACGACGACAAAGAGTCGATAATGAAGAAAAGAGGGAATAAAAAAAAATAATAAAAAAAGCCTGCTCGAACCGGTAGATTGCAACCCGTGCGGTGTATGCGTGGTAAGTAGGTAGTATTGAGATCCACATGCAGCACATCCATTCCCTTCCAACTCCGCACTCAACGTTCAGGCGTGCGCCCAAAGAAGTGACCACACACCTCCTCTGCGCGGTACCTTGGGTACGAACTAAAATGGTATGTCAAGTTGTGAGTGAGTGTTTGTATACTACTGTAGGTAGGTAATTAGCGAGCAGCAATGGCTGATGACAAGAGAGGGGCCGAGGGACGGCATGAAACGTGGAGCTTTGAATGACAAGGGAGGGGTGTGTGGTTTTTGTGTGATTGACAACCAAACACTTCCAGACCTAGTCCTGGCAGCTCTTTGGAAAAATCGTGAACAACGATAAGAAAGTCAGCCCGTCTTGCCCGGGGAAGCCTAACGAGAATTAACAATCTAGACGGCCACTAAAAAGAGCCCGCCTTTGTTGCGAATAAATCCAAGATCGGAACTTCATCGACGAACCATTGAACCGGTGGGAGGAGTTTGAAGCAGGTACAAAGCTGCTAAAACGTGAAAAGACAAAGTACCTCGGGGCAAGTGACTCGCCGATTGTGGTTTCCGACCCGGACAAACGAGCGAACCCATGGCGTCGCTTACTCTAGGTACATGCACAGACTAGTGCCCTTGCAGGAGATGACTTGATCGGGCTACCACTACCAGTAGTATACTGGTAACGAGTCTTTTTTTCCTTCCTTCCTTGTCTTTATTCCTTCACATCCTAATTTTGGAACCAGTCCAGTCCCGGAAGTACACTTCAATAGTAATTCCCACCGTTCAACGGCAACGGTTTCGGGCTAGGGACGCAACCGGCGGGCGGCGGGCGGCATTCTTGCCGTTTGCGAAATAGTTGCCCGGCTTAGGTATCTTCGAGACTTGCCAAGTTCTCTTTTTCAAAATGACAGTTACCACTGTATGATACAGTATGCTATTGAGAGTTGGAACAACCAGACAGTAAACTGGCGGATGGGGGGTGGGTGCGTCGCAATAAGCCCCCGGTTTGCACTCTTTGATTTGCCAGTGGACTACAAGTCAAAAGCTAGCGTTGAATAAAAACCCGCATTGGCCGCATGGGGAATAACAGTAATACCAATCTAGATTTTGATGGCTGTTGGGGGTATGTGGAAATAAAGTGCGGAGCGTGTGTCGAGGATGATGGAACTTGGAAATGGGTTTCAACGGGAGGAGAAGTTGCTGCTTCGTCGGTGGTGGTTGGTCCACGATCGCGATGAATTTCCGGTTCAATTAAGTCCAAGGTCAGGGGTATCGATGACAAAAAGCAAATGTGGATCCTTCGGGACCGACCTTGAGCCAATATGGTGCCAAAGACGACAAGGTAAGCTTGAGGTAAGGTAATAAAGGTTAAGGTACCTTGGGTACGTACCTTACCTATAGTACATCTTTTAAACCTACGAAAGACGTGGGAGTGGGGAACATGCTGGCAGACCCAGCAGGGATAGGCAGGGGCCTTGCTTGGCCTGGTCTACCGAAGAGCAGCTCTCTTGGCCAGAATCCACCGCCAAGGTCTTGTCTTGTGGTCGAGCAAGGATCTTTCCACAATTCAATGGACACAACCACGAGAGCTGCCATACTCTAAACCCCCCTCACACCCCCTCTCTATGCTGGGAGCGGCTACAGGAGGACTAACGGCCAGGGGTGCGGGTACCTGACTAAGGTACTAAGGGATACTGTCAAGACAGCTGAAGCTTGCCAGGCCAGGCACTGATGGATTTTCGATCCAATGCACGAAGTGCTGGCACCACTGGTGACAGTCAATCGTCCCAAAACCAAAATCCAAACCAACATGCCTGGTGATATGTCCAGCCAGTAAAAAAAAGTATTTTCAGCACATCTTACGGGCGAGAAAACATTGGGCATCAATCACACAGCATCGGCAGCTAGACATCACTTTCTACTGTATACAACAATCAAAACTGACATTGATCGTTGGCTCTACTAATAGTTGCCGTTTTCGAACTGCTCAGATCTTGTTGCCGCAATGTTGCAACTAATGCATATTGGTGCACGCATGCAGCGAAAAAAAAGCGCACACTGCCGCACCTCGCCACACACACAACAAATCGTTGCAACGAATGGCATTACGAACCTATAGGCTGTGAGACGCATCCATGTGGAAGCTGCAGACTGTTTTGGGCAGCTGATTTATGTAGGGATTCAACTTGTCTTACGCTTATTTGAGATCATATTTTTAAGGGTTTGCATCTGGTTGCGGTGTTGGGTAAAAGAGCCTCCCTTCTACTTGGGCAGCATGATGCAAACAGTTCAGCCCGGCCGGTTTCCGAGGCATTGGAAACAGAAGAAACGTTCAATTGATCGGCCATGTCACCAGGTGGCATTTTCGTTTTTTCGTTTTTGTTTTTGCATCCAATTGCAACAATTAAAATCCTGTTAGGTATTTACAGTACGAGTCGCATCGTGCGTTTCTTGGGCAGTGTCCAGTACGTGGTACGGATACGCATCGGTTAAACACAGTGCTTGCCAACATTCTCCCTTGCAGCAGGTCTCGATCGAATCAAGGATACTGATTTGAATGTACATTTGGTCCCTGAGAGAGAGCGTAAAAAAAAAAAAAAAAAAAGCTATGGATCACAATCCACATCAGTCAAACGCCCCAAGATGATTGCTTCCCGTTCCTGTCCTGCTTCACATTGTGTAAAACAAGGTAAGGCATATAGGACCCTGACGAGTTTCTTTTCGCAAGCCTCCATCCTTTTCTTTCTTCTCCTCTTTGACATCTCATGGGGTGTATCTTTTGTTTCTTTCTTCTTTTTTTCCTGTTTCCACTATTCCAGCGGTGAGAGAGGGGCGGTCCACTGGGAACAGCAAACCCCACTAATCGTCGCAGTTGTCGAACATGATCATCTATTCGATTCGCGATGGTCCCCGTGTTAGGCAAGGCGTTGATTTGTTATCGTCTAAAACTACTATACTAGACCTAGAGCTAGACTAAAAAACTAGAGAAACTGGGGATCAAAACACCGCATGGAGCCTCGCGATAATGCAACTTTTGTTCAGCGCATGCGGTGCACAGCCGCATCCCATCGATGGATGATCTGGCAAATCTGAGAGGCAAAAAAAAGACCCCCACATACCAGGCCCTGCGTGGGTTGGGGCTTTTTGTCAAAATTGTCAATGCCTTTTTTTCCACGCTCCCTCGCTAGACCCGAAACATTCCCGTGTCGTTCGTCGCCCTGGCAGGCAGGCATCTCCCAGCGACGGCAGGAAGGGCTGAGCAACTGAGAAAAAAAAACGGATAACGACAACTATATCAATGCAGAAATGCTTGCGGGTTATTGGCCAACAAACCGAGAGGGTGAGAGAAAAAAAAGTGGGAGATGCATTTTTTCTCTCTCGATTTGTCTTGAGGCAAAGACGTGCATACAAGCTGGAATGCTAATCAACAACAAGCCACATCAGCTGAAGCAGCTTTGGGGGCAAAAAAGGTCACCTCGAGTCTTGTTTCCCCATAGTTTCTCGCCTAATAGGGAATCTTTCTTCTTTCCTTTTTGTCGGCATATCCATGTCTTCAAGCTTCCAAACCCCTCGGATGACATGGTATTCAAAGTGGGCAAGTTGAATATTAATTGATTTTCTGAACCAAGTCCGATTTTCCCGTGCCAGGATTTCGTCTCCATCAAAGCGTGACCTTGCCGACGTATCGACTGTAACCCTCCTCTCTCTACGTTGGTTAGCGCCCCTTCTGCGTGATGGGCAAAAAAGAAATGCTTTGGCAGCTTCCGGACGAAACTTGACTCAAAACATTAATTGTTCATCATGCCATGCGAGACATGTACCGGAGGCGCTGTCATCACTTTGCAACGCTGCCAGCATGTGGCTTTTTACAAAGTATGTACACGTTCGTCCTACCATTATTTCTGAACTTGGGGCTTGCCTGCACTCTCCTTGGCGAACATTCTTCGCGAACTTCGAGCATGGGGTACTAACAAAAAATACCGACCCATGGGTGACAGTCTGCGTTGGCCGAGCTCGGCATCGCCAGATCCGGCACTTCCTCGGGACCAATTTGCTCCAACAACATTGCAACTGTTGTAGTTTCGCGGCTGAAAAAAAAAAAGTTGGCTAATCGAGAATAACTCCATTTGCGGTGTGCAAGGTAGCAGTACATACATCAACGGAATAAATAAAGAGAGAGGGGAAAAAACCAAATCCCATGTACCTGCAGACCTTTACCTGAGTAGCAAGCAGCATGGAAACAAGCCGGCATGCCGAGAAAGTGGGTGGACCCGGATCTTTTGCAATAATAGCGACGGCTTCTCTGCGAGCCGCTGCAGCCTACATGCAAGGTGCAATACCACTATAACAGAAATAAAGCTGGTAATACGAATCGTGAGAGACGTGATGTGGGAGACCAAAAGAAGGAACAGAAAGAAAGGATTTCCTGACACACACAAGGCCGCAAATATCGGCCATACTACGCTACTCTTACTTTGCGCCTCAGTGACACTTTTCTTCTTGCTTATGGCTTTTGAAAATGCATAATAAATATCTACCTAGTTATGGTACATGGCCTCTGCACTGCCTGCCTGCCGTTTAGGCGGACGAACGTGCGTCCCGAGAAAGATTTTCTGGGGATGCAAGGAATTGGCCCAACGGGACAAGTCGCACGAAGCGAGCAAGGATTTAAATGGGGGAGCGGGATGCCGATAGCGAAGCGAAAAGTGCAGGCCCCATGGGTCCTTGGGGGCGTTATCAGCGGTGATCAAGTCACTTTAATTTGGTTTTCTTTTTTGTGCGAGTGACGGGTTTCCTGTGTACGGAGTACGTGGTACGTTGTATTGAAATAGAATTTTTGGGGTCTGTGCGAAAAAGAAAAAAAAAAGTACTACTTAGATGACGTGCGAGCAACCCAACATCAAGTATCTAAATTAAGCAGTGCAGTGTCAATTCCATTCTTGGCGACGGGCAGCATCGGCTTCAATTGAACCTGCTGACGACATTTTGAGCATTTTGTTTTCCGAAGTGATATTGGTGATATTGATACCGTATACCGTAATATGGGGGTTATCCATCTGAACTTTGTCCTACGATCTAATCTCTTGACACAAAAGAATAAAACGCCTGGATTCTTTTTCTTTTGCTCATAAGCCACATCGCAGCTTCCATGCACACAGGAGTCCCTCAAGTCCCTTAAAAAAAACATTCCAGACAAAGTTCGCGATGACTACAAGAAAGCAATAACCCACTGCATCGGGTGATCTCGAAAGGCAGGGCGTATAGGAGATTTACTTTTGCAGACTAGTGCGGCTTGTACCTACATTAGCTGAGAGGGGGGCCCCCTGGTGTTTAGCCGGATTAGATCCTCCCATCAATGTCCAATCAACATGTTCGGATGTGGTTCAACCCATCGACTTGGCCTTGAACCCACATGATCAAGCAAGGAGAAAGGGTAGAGCTAGGGGCGTGAGTCCCCGCAGTTCTTCTCCAGTACTGGGTTGATCCCTTCATTTTAGTAAGAAGTAGTGGTTCTCTCTTCACTCCCCCAACCCTCGAGTTTTTTTTTTGTTCACCGCTTCTTTTCAAACCAGCCTTGTCCCCATCAATTGCTTCACCACGTCGCAATTGTTCGTAACCTTGAGGAGAGGGATTTAAATTAATTCACGCAGCCAACAGAGAAAAAGGCAAGGTCGGTAACGCGCCGTCGCACCCCCTCCCATCGGCACTTTGCTATGCCGGTGCAAGTTGACCCTGTTTAATCCGTATTTTGTTGCAACTTGTTGGCTCGATAATGTAAAATCTTGGGGGCCAGCTGACCAGACAAACAAGCATATCTCCGGAAAACCCCCCCACTGGAGCGAAAAGCTAACAGTGCTGTGCTTTTTCTGCTTGCAAGATTGACTTCAAACTCAAAACATGCGGAGTACCTACCTACATATGCATAGTAGTGGCGTCGGTTTTCAGCCTCGCCTTTTACGGAATACTTGGTTGGTCCCTACTACGTGGTAAAAGCAGGTACGCGTCCGGGGCGGCTCTCGGCTAGTAGCCCTGGTGCTTTTTCTCTCTGTCTTGCTCTCCCTCTCTCTCTCTCTCTCTCTCTGTCCAGCACATGATAGAAAATATTTGGAATTCCACATATTTGCAGCATCACAAACAACTCAAGGATAACCCAAAACGATAGAGTTGGTTGATAGAGCGGGGGGATTTCCCCAGGGTTGACCAAATAATCATTGGCTGGATTACCCTCCCACACCTGCCGTCGATCGCACAAAGCCCAGAACACCCATACCGCTTTGCAGACAAGGATTCGCTCAGCAGTTTTTGTCCAGCGCATCGTGGCGTTCCTCATTCCTCTGTGTCATACATAGGCGAGGGAGGGGCGACAGCATAAAAAAAACAGGCACCCATTTACAAGAGAAACGTCAAATTGAGCTGGCAGGTTGTATCAGACCCGGGGCATACCCTGGAGGAATTTTGATTGATGCGATGATCGTGTCGTTCACCTGACGGGAGTGCTCCGTGCTGACCTTGTCGCAGCTCTCTCTATCTCTATCTCTCCACAAGCTTAGTAGAACTTTACCGACTCGTAAAGATTTTGCTGACCCCGGCTATGCGTTCAACCACAAAAACGAAACAAGGACTATCCCAACTCCCATCTCCGAATATCTCCGGGTTTTTTCTGTATTGTTCAACGAATTGACAAGATTCCAATGTCTCCATCCCTCTAACTTTGCACGTCGCACTACTACTACTACAACATACTGGGCATCGGAATAATTGCCACAAGCGGAAAAGCAGACTAAATCGTAGATAACCGGCGCGTCTGAGGGGCGGTCACAACGTCACTTCCCGATCTTTTTCATGCGTTCGTCGATGATGGATGGCGTTGCAGCTGTGTCCCTCCGACAACTTCTACAGGATTTCCATAGATCCCGAGACAGTGTGACAGTATTTTTTTGTTTCCAGGGTTCGGGTGTTGAAAATAAGGCCCCTCTGTCAGGTCAAGCTTATCGGGGTCAAACTGCATCTCGTGCGGTTCATTGTTTTGTTTCACCAGGTGGAGGAGATGTGAATGAGAAACTGTTCATCATTCCTACGTAATTGCAGTACTGGGGCATTTCTACAACAATGCCTCGCGGCGTGGGACACAATCAAGGCAATATGGCTCAAAATCCATCAAACCACCCGATACCCAGATCAGGAACGAGACAGCGTGATTACTTTCCGATAGTGCCCACTTATATCGTAATGTAATAGCCGCTAAGCGGGGCTATACCCTCATTCATTTATTTGCAACTTGCTCGTCACATATCACAACCTATCAATCTGACGGGTTTGCCGTGCTCCGGACCATCAAGAGATCTGAAAAAGAAAAAAGAAAAAAGAAAAGAAAAAAAAGAAAAAAGAAAACAAGAAAACAAGAAAAACCCCTATATCCAGATCTTCGGTGACTTCTGGAATTGGTTCATGTTTCCGCCTTGGTCTTACGGTGAGTGAGTACCCTGAGGAAGGTGATTTACAAAGGGAGGAATATATAATATTGTACTATGAGTTTCAAATGAATCAAAATAGAGTAGTCGGAATAATCCTTTACGTCTCACAAAGCCCGGAATACTCTTACACCAACATGACCAAAAGAGGCAGGAGATGAACGTGTGTGTGTGCCTTAATCGTCATGTTCCGCCGGGTTTTGCGATCTACCCGCCAAGCAAAAAGTCGGATAACTTCCTGGTTTATCAATCTCGGTTGTGTATGTGTTTTTGCACCCAACTGCCGAGCTCTTTTCTGTTCGTGGTACTTGCAAAAAAAAGCATTTGTTTGGGAATGTGTAACACCAGGACACGGAAGGAATTACCGTAACTGCGGGCTTGGGGATGCGCGACTTTGACAGAATGCATGTAACTGTGCAGTTGGTTGGTTTACTGCGATGAATAGATGGTTCGGCAGTACCTGATTTCATCCGCATCCTACCCGTCCTCGGTAGGGTTTTGATTGTCAAAATTACTCATCTCTTTCTTCTTTGATTGTGTGCAGGGTGCACCAGAGTCGGAGCATTTCTGGCTCACTTAAGATGATGCATTTTGTTACGATTCTTTGGGGGTGAACCGTGCTGACGTTGCGTGCGGTACGGGGGCTTGGGGGGTTATAAAGTGTGGTTCTTCCTATATGTGCAAGATGTAATTAATGGTTTCTTTTCCTAGTAAAACTAGCACAGATTCGTCAGCTGGTCCGGAATAATTGGAGGGCTTACTATTACAAAAAATTAGTCCAGTCCCCATCAACGTTGCATTGTACCAAATTCCAACCGACGTTGGCAAATTTCGTATACAAAGTACCACGTTATAAAATTGAAAATAAGGTAGGTAATAGTTCAATTCAATATCGAATAGTACTTTTTAACTAGCGTGGTGACCTGTCACAAAAAAAACGATATGGTCCCAAGGGAACTACTATCTTTTTCTTCAACAACTCGCACGCTTCGCACGATTATTCAATTAAACATTTGCAGGGCCAATTCACATACCCTAAATGCCCAGTCTTGCCAGGACAGTTAATTAACCATGCTTCCACAGTATCTCCGCAGATACCACAAGCCCAAACCCAACATGTGGCGCTCTCAAGGGTACGTACCACCGGTATACCAAGTGAGGTGAGCTTACAACTTCGCATCCCTAAGCTACACTACCTTTGGTTCTGGGTTGTCGGGTTTTGTACCGGTGTTTCCCTTTCGTTCTTTCAATCTCAAAATCTCAATATTGGTTGCTCATTTAACTGTTGTTGGAAAAGCACGTTGGAAAATAATAAAATACGGTTACACCATATTACATCACATGAGCACAATTTGCTGCCTCGTACCGTGGAAACAAAACAAGATAGATAGCCTCGCGGGACGTGAATAACGACCGGTCTCGGGGGGTAACGGTTGACGCTATACTAGCCTCGAGATTCCCCTCCTTTAATCTATCTAACTAAGGTACTGTAACTTGCTAACACCAGAATACAGCTCCCATGACCTCTTTTTCTCACCCCTTTATTTCGGTGCTATCTATTACTTTTTTTGTTTCTTGCTCACTCCCACAAAAAGAAAAAGACCGGTTGGGTGTGCTTAGGTGTGTTATACCACACCCTCTTTTTCTAGTGCCTTGCATCATGCTTTTCAGTTGCGCAATTCGGGAGTCCGCCACCCCGGAGGGGAAAAGACCTTTTGCAGCGTGCGATGTGTTGCATGGGGCAACATTTTTTTCCCTGTTGTTGGAAACGCCACGCATATGTCGTACAACTGCAAGGGTTTTTGACTCGCTTACAAAAAAAGATAGATCCATTTGACGTAGTTTTCTCCTATTGGGCCAAAAAGAACGCATCTGTGAAGGGGTGTGTGTGTATGTGTGCGTGGTTGGTCCCTACCTACATTTAGGTGCATGGCACAAGGGGTAAAAAAAAAAACCAAGCGTGTCGTGAAAGTGGGCGGAAAATGTTGCAAAAAGGTGCAAAAAAGCAATACCAAGAAGCGGTGAGTTTGGCATCTTTTGAACTGGAGGGTATAGTGCATTGAGTGCAGATGTGATGATGACGATTCTATACTATAGAGCCCAGTCTAGCTTCCAATCTAGCACCACAGTAATAGATTGCGACTTCTGTAGAGTAAGATCTGCGCATCCCCGACCGCAACTGAGGCGAAAACAATATCGCGCGACCAGGGGGAAAACTTCTGAATGACTGGCTACATTTCGTATTGGCATGCGGCTGAACACTTGGATCTTGAATCCAAAACGTCAACCACATTCCTCGTCATGTTTTCTAGCGGTGAAGCGAGGAAACTTTCCCAGACGCACCCGGTAAAATGGTCTGTATCTCTCGACGGCAAGGCAAAAAAGGGGCCTTTTGGTCGCCTTCTCACCAAGGTCCGCCAATGCCTTCTTCCACTGTAAGCCCGGCGCTGACTGTAACCCGTACTGCTTATCTCGTGAGATATTAAAAACATACATATATAATGAATATATATATTGAATCCATGCGGTTTCAAAATTTGGAAAAAAGGTAAGCGATCTTTATGCACGCTTTCCAGATCTTCGCAATATTTGGTATGGCAAACTGAACAGGAAACGTCAGTCGTCACTAATAAACAACAGCACCGCACTTCTTACAAGTATTCCAATTGGTTATTGAGGTAATATGCACCGTAAACGTCCTGGCTAATGATATAAGCTCCTTTTGATGTTCTTTCGCCAGTTTGTTGGAAACATTGCATTTCACACTGGTCTTTGGGGTTTGGAGCAGAAGTAACTTTTCCGTTAGTCGAACTCAACTGTTCCACCGTTCCTTTCTTTTGGGATAAGGACGCAGATGGTTGAGGGAACGATGTCGAAGGAGAAATCGCTGTATCAACAGCAGAATAATATTGAAAGGCGGTAACTTGCCCGGGAAAAAGCCGGTGCCGGATTGACGGGTACGGGATTAGCTGAGGTGAGTCTCGCTGAGCGATCAAATTCGGTACTCAAAGCTCAAGTACTGAGGCATGTTATAGAGCCCCCTTACACAGAAAGCTCAAGAGAATTCCTGGTTGCAAATCGGATCAGGATAAGCTCCTAAAATAGTAAAAGGATCCTAAGTGATTTCAGTGGCCCTTTATAAGTTAAAAGCATATCCGTAAAATAGGACGATTATCGAAGCTGTGTAACACTTGGAAGAAGCATATAATCCAATTATTTACCTGTTATATATGTCGATTTGGTGGTCCAAAACTGCTACGAGGTTGGCTGTCCTTGTTTGTGTATCAAAATGAGCCCCTGGTCAACCGGACCGAAATTTACAACGCGTGAGTAACGACGAATGTCTATCACCTGTTGATAGGACTAGGTGATCGATAAATTTACAAGACCGGTACTACCTGCTGTATGTACGCGTAAACAACGGGTCGATTGTGTGTATTAATAAATAACGTGTAGGTAAAATATCCAAGGCGGTTGTCCTCTGATCTGAATCCCTAATAAAGAGATACGTAAATCACGTGGGTGAAGACCCCCAAGTGCGCTGGATAGCTTTGGCGCCAATTAGCCCGGTTATTATTAGTATAACGCTAGGTATTCCGTAGAGGCGGTCTTCCCGACCCTTCGCTGCCAGCCAGCCACAATGAGCATCATCAGCAGATCCTTACCACCATACCCGCCGGATTATACGGATAACGAAGGCCAGTTCGCACAAACCATTAATACCCGCCATCGGCTGCGGTAATTTAAATGGAACCTTGTAATTCCCCGTGGCACTTACAACGACGACGAGCTTTGGGCAAAATTTATCGCCTCACTCGAAAACCAATACGCCGGAAATTTGGAAAACAAAGCGGTACAAACCGAATTGGGTCCCGACCTCGAATTGATCATTCTCGAGGATAAAACCCTCGAAGGCGCGTCTAAAGATACCATACGCGCCCGTTTCCTCGAATGGGGCGCCGCCGCTTTGTGGATATCTAAAGCGTGTCCGCGTTTTAAATATTGCATTTACGTGGACCGGGCATGCCTGAATTCCCTTACCGTGCAGCGGGATCGGTACCATGGTCCAGGAATTCATTGGAACCTCCGAGGCCAAGTCGTCCTTATTGATGGTACTCATGGGCACCACGATAAAGGTATGTCTACTGCTGGGCCTACGGGCGTTGAATTGGAAGATGAGGAGGATATCGACGACGAAGAACATGAACCTCTCGAAGGAAATACTGCTTGGGACGTTGGCTGGACTTATGTCGACGCCGGGTATTTTATGGTATGGTACGAGAACCTGCATCTTCAATCAACCGATTGGGAGACGTGGGAAATGGTTTACGAGAGGCCTTCTGCCGAGGGCCCCAAGTGTTATCCTGGAGAACCTCTTGCATCAATCCATCTACCACCAAGCGGCCAAGATTAGCATATAAGCTAACGAATCCCAATTGGTTATCTGGTCAAATTGGGGCAAATTTCACATAAAAGCTTGTATTCACCTCCTTATTATATTCTTGAGCTTATCAACTTGAAAACAATTCTTTCTGGCGTCGCGCCGGTATTTTCCCACGCTGACCTGGGTTGGTGCCGCCACCGAGAAGCGCCCTTTTTTTTCACGCAGGCAGCGCTGAGGGCCGTTATGATAACAATACTATGCGAGCTGTAGTCACCAAAAACGGGAGCGGCGGCCACATGAGCGACCTCACTTTCACAGGCGGTAAATGGGGTATTTGTAAGTATCAGCCTATCTTGCGCCATGCTTATACCTTTACAGGCTAACAGAAAACTGGTTGCAGATGGTGGGAACCAGCAGTTTACCGGGCAGCATATCACCTTCAAGAACTGTACTGTGGCAGCGCAGCTGATCTGGGAGGGGCTGGGCATGGAAGTCGATTGTTGTCGACGGCCATCAAACTCATTTCGGATGATCACCTCGCGCGGTATTGGCGGCACTTCAATCATTGAGTCGATTATTAGAAACACCGATACAGCTGTCGCCATGTGCCAGTCCACCTAGGAGCTCGGTAGTGGCACGACGAACTTGACGCTTGATAACGTTAAACCGGAGAACGTTAAAGTGTTTATCGACGAGATAAATGGCGAGGGCAAATCCTCGGTCAAGGGATGGATTTGATCCAGGAGACGACTTCTCCCCGGTCCCTGGCCCTCACCGACAACAGCAATCCTCTCGGCCTCCCCAAAACCACTACTTTGAGCGACCCAAGCCGCAGTACGAACAGGCCTCTGCCGGTGATTTTGTAAGCACCGGGGCGTCCTTCAGGGGCGACAGAGTAACGGACGGTACGCAGTGCCTCCAGGACGCCATCAACGGCGCGGCGGGCAGGTGGATCGTTTTCGTCGATGCTGGCACGTATATCCTGACGGATACTCCCACCATCCCACCTGGTTCGAGGATCGTTGGCGAGAATTGGGCTCAGCTGACGACTACGGGAGCCAATTTTGCAGACGAGACGTGCGTACCTCCATTTTCAGGGTCCATACCACCACCCCTTGTAGACGAATTCGTTCGTAACCGACCAAACCCTCGATGCAGGAGCCCCCGACCGCTTCCATCAAAGCGGTCCAGGCGGGCCAGAAAGGCACGGCCGACCTGCAAGACCTCATTTTTACGTCCAAGGGAGAGACGGCCGGAGGGTACTCTTTGTCGAGTGGAACCTGGAAGCCGAGGGGCCAGGCGAGGCCGGCATATAGGATTGCCACATTAGGGTGGGCGGCACAAATCGCAGTGGACTCACATATCGAGTGTCCCCCGTTACGGGCTGGCGTCGCTTCCGGTGAAATATTTTGCAATATTTAATACGACCAACTGGACAGGAAACGGCAGCCGTCACTAATAAATAATAACACCAAGCCTCGTACAGATATTCCAATTCTTTGTTGGGATAATGTGCACCACGAGCGGCATACCTGCTAATATATATAAATGGCATTGCCGTTTACCATTACCACATACGACTACACTCATAGGAATATTCTGAGGTACTGTGAGATTCGGACCTGAACGCCTGGCCAATGACCGGCAAGAGCGATGCCTTTTATCCGCGTCGCATCAAGCTTAACAACTTAGTTTTATTTCCTTTCTTCTCCTAGGAGCAAAATTCCGTGATAGGTGCCAATAGACTAGCTGACGTGCTATGTTGACCCTGACCGTGACAAAAAAATAAAAAGGAGGGGGGGCGTCTCCTAATCCTCACACCATAAGAGTATGGAGTAAGGCTAGATATTCAACACTTTTTATCAAATATCAGAAGCAATGTTGCTCGCAATCCACCCATCCATAAAACCGGAGTTATATCTGTCCTTTTTTTTCCCTTTCTCATCTTTGGGAGGTCTGCAGCAACACAACATACAACACCAAGCGGAAACAATAACACACCCCAAAGCGGCGATAACGCCACCGTCGCGGGGGACAAGACTGTGGGCCGTACCTGTCAATGCCGAGGTAAGATTAGTTAAGTATTATTAGATATTACACATTCCATATATAAAAGCCTTGGTAATCTGGTTTTTATTTTCCTTTGCCATGATGGTGTAAATAGCACCAAATGAAAATAACACAGAGTAGAAAGAGGGAGGGATTTGTGTTCTATAACCTACCGTCATCTCGCTTCGCTAAATAACCTGGGTTGCAAGGTTGATAACTAGAAGGGCATTGGCCATTTTGAGGAGGCACCGAACCAGTAGGGCATCTAACACCGCCAGAATCAAACGCACCGGTGGGACATCGGCCGTTAATACGAGGAGTTTGCCCGGCTGGACAACTACCTTGGGGCTGGGCGGCTCGTACAGGTTCGGCAACAGCGGATTGGAGTAAAAGGCCGAAAATAAGAGCAGATGGGAATTGCATTTTGCTTCAGAAAGTACTTGTGCCAAGTAAAAAGCTTTGCGGTCAGGCTTTAAACCAGTTTGAAAACAAAAAAAGGGATTTAGAAAATAGCAGGAATATCCACTCAAAGAAAGTGCAGCTGGATTGTGTCAAACAAACGTGAAAAGAATGGCAGAGGGATCATACGTGCAATATTTATAACAAATCTTAAGCTAGAGGATATTTGTTTTTGCCTTTAAAAGTTCACTTTTGATAATAATGTTAACATGTAACCCTGCGCACTTTAACTCCGACTTGTATACCCCCCAAAAAAAACTAGCAGCCATTAATTCTAATAGTGGCAGTATTATCAAACTTGAATACATTGTTTATATTCTATATTTATACATCCCTGTAATTTGTAAAAAAAAAAAAAGCAACTAGAATACTTAAACCTCTGGCTAATTTTGCACCAGCAGCAACTATATTACACATGGCATAAGTTTGTCCCATTATATTGTTAATGCTCAGTACACTAACCAATATTAAAGATGTAGAAGATAATAGCAAAATTTCTATAAAAATTAGCATGAATAAAAATCTTTTCCAAGCAGCAAAATCCCAAGACTCCCAATAATTTATTATTCTGGTGTACTTTGTCTTAGTTTATATTTTAGTAACTAGATAATCGTAGTAAATATAATTTATCCAGCCGTTTTACGGCCAGAAAGTTGAGAGGCTATATTTTAATTAGTGAGGAATACTGCTTATAACTGTTTGTTTGTAATTATATGCATTTGCGTATGCATTACTTATCGATAATCGACAGGGGTTAGGTCCCTATAAAAGGGCCTATCGTCCTTGTACAACCCTACTTTGTAACCTTTACCACTTTAATTAACAGAATAGGAAGTAATTAATATAATTGCTTGGTTGGTTCACAAGCCCGTCGAACGGGGCTATGGGCAACTTTAATCCTATTAATAATAGCAGTGTGGGAATAGGGATTTATACGTTTAATTTATTAATAGAATGATGAATTCCGGGCGAAGCTGCACGGGCTAATTACACGTGACTCATCTACCCAATTAATGGTATAAAACGGAAAAACGTTCAAAGGCTCACCTCTCAACTGTTTAATAATTTATACACAATATACCTACTTCTACCGCATAACAACGTTCTGTTAATCTATCAACATGACGAAAGGCCTATCAACAAACAGTATGTAATCACGACTTTACCTCCCGGATTTAAACGCGTCTTTACAGCGCGTCGTTAATTGTGATTTCTCTCTCTCTCTTCTCTAAATTTTTAAACCATCGTTAATAATGCCTAATCCTCTTAAATGCTCCAATATATGCCTGGCCGTAATAATAAGCTTGTATTCGTGAAAGTTGGAACAATGCAGGCAGTTGCATTAAACGTGATTCATTTCCTAGTAAAAATAGCAAAGTCCGGGCCGACTCGGAGCATAAACGACGGGAAAAAAATCTAGAGGGGGTTTGGATCTGGGTGTTATTTTGCATAATCTGTTGCTCGTTAAAAAAAAGAGTGGCTGACAAGAGCCCTCTAGCTAGTCAAAACCAGTGAGGGCAAAAGTAGTACGGGGCTCATTTGGTGACCACATGCGCTGGCCAATTGTTGCCTTTGGTTTTGCGCCGCGCCGCCCTCTTTTTGAGAGGAGGAGCCCGCGACTTTTAGCGCGGCCAAATGGCTAAGACAACACCTATTGCATTTGTAAATTTTTGTATTGGCCCAATACGGAAGATGTGTTGCAGCCGCTTCAGTCGCCCGGAAACCCTTTAAGAATCTCTCTCTCTACACCCACTCCAGCCGAGTTCAATGTATTATGTGGCACGGCATTTGCAGCGCTCCTTCGAGATATTTTTGTAGATGGTTGATTAGATCCGATGTTTGCAGCTATTACGCAGCCAAATTTGGATCTTCCTCCACCCTGTCAAGTAGACTCAAAGATAAATTTGCTCCAAACAGTCCATCACGGAATACTCTTGAAAAGATCAGCCAGGCGGCAGAAAACCGAATGAAAACGTGTGGATTGCTTTTCAGTTGCCTGCGTGAGTGAGTTATGCAAGGCCATCCATTATTTTTAGCTGTTTGAGAGCGTTTACGAATTGGAGCGATGGCAGACCTCGAGAAAGTCATAAAAACGAGCCGAAATCTCGACGCACCACCCATAGCGCTTTTCAAGAGGCAGCATAAATGGGTTGCACCCCGATTTCGCCGATCCCGTCACGCCTCCGCCATTAGACGCACCGCGGTTATCCAGCCCCATAAAACGAACCATAGACCTTGACCGGCTCGAGAAGCCAGTTTTAATGGCGTCCTTGTCGAACGCGTCTGCACAGCTCTCCGACCCAGATGTTCTAGACTTACATCGGCGTATCGATAAGGTCATGACCTTCAGGACTCCATTTATCCGAGCCAGTGAGCAACCAGCCCTGGTCCATCATTTCGAACAAATAGGGGAAGAACCCTGGCCACAAGGCTGGTATCTTTCAAAGGATGGTAACGATAGCATACCAACGATAGTAGAATCTGTGAGCTTTTTGCCTTGCTTAAAATCAGACATGAGGCAGCCAGATGTTTAGAAGAGAGGGAATCGGAGGCGGCTTGGAACGCAGAAGTACACCTCCCATTACTTAGGCTTGCGACGGAATATAGGCCTGGCGTCAGAAGTCTGCTTGTGCCAACAGCACGAGTGACAAATGACTGGCTTCCAGCCATGGCGGCCAACGTGCCGTTCAGTTACCGGAATACTGAAGCTTGCCAAGTGATGGGTCCATGTCAAGGGGCTGTGCAAAAGCCTCGTCTCGCCCAGTTAAAACTTGACCCAAAACTCCAGCAGCCAATAGTAAGGAACTCGGCTTTTATTTTGGTGAGGCAGGGAATCACAACCCTCAGTGACGGCTGAGCAGGGACGAGCTAAGCACTCAAGAAAGAGACAGTAATAGCTATGTGATTTCCAACTACCCAAACCTGGCTGACTTCTAGACTGAGCCGGTTTTAATCTCTGTCAGGTAAAGCTTTTTTGGCTGCCCTTCTTCCTAGTCCAAGTGTGAACATGAGCTGCCAGATGTTACCAACTCTGATAGGAAGACCAGTTGGACAAGTTACTTTTAGACCCATGTGCTACCTATATACGACGGCATACGCCAAATTTAGCCATCGCAGACATGGCAAACCCCATTCCAAGGAAAGGAACCATGAGAAAACACGGAGCAACCGGAGCAAAAACAACCAAAAGCATACCATTAAGCCCTGCTAGACTTCCATCGTAGTGATGTCCAGTATAAGAGAGCTGGCGTGTTCCTATGCTGTCGACAATGATGGCCAGATATTTACTGGATAAGACATCTGCAAGCCATGGCCCCACCACTATCCCGAGAGCTAGCCAGGTCATTAAAAGACCTTGAAGGGTTGGGTCATCATCGGTGCCCCCTTGGAAGCGGGAAATGGCACCTATGACAGCGAGGGGAACCATTGCTACCAGCATGCCAATAGCTAATAGCACTTTCTCCTGGCGCCAAGCCTTCGTGAGCTCCGGAAGACGGGGAAATTCTGGCTGTGATAATGTGGTCTCTGCTTCAAGGATTTGGCGAAGCGGATGCCAGTGCCCCCCCGTAAACTCGCTCCAAAATTGCTCCAGTAAAAAGATAGCGGATAGCACCATTGCCTGGAGCCAAGTCGTGAAAAGCGAAAGACGGGTGAGCTCTGTTTGTGAGGATGTGGTCGCTGTTGCGACGAGGTAGTACTGCAAACCCCAGTCCAGTATTGTGAACTCGCCGCCGCAGATTCGCAACTCTCGGTGAAGCTTCTGCATCTGTGTATCGGTGGATCGGTGGAGCCTCCCAACGACTCCTAGCACGGGAAAAAGTTTTTTTTCGTCATCTGTGGCCGCCGCAAGCACCCTTTCAAGGTGGTCAAGACCTTCGGAGCCCACTAAAAAAATGGTATTGTACTGTGGGCACAGCAAGTTACCAGTTAGGTTGACCAAAGACATCCAGGCATATGGTATAACGGTTAACCCGAAAGCAGCAAAACCGTAACGGTCTATTTGGTCGCCTCTCGCGCGATAAATAGCGTGGCTGGAGTAAATCAGCTGAAATATTGAAATAAAAATCTTGAGAGCGTTGTATCCAGCGCTAACTTCAATCAACGTCTGATTCTCCTCGTTAATAAAGGCAGCGTCAGATGGGACAAGCATCAGATCATAGCCTTTGGGCAATCGGCAAACTCCGTGAATCCTAATTGCTTTCATGCTAGTAACCTCTTGGTGACGGCGTATTAAAGTTAGCGAGACCCATCCATAAAATAGCCGTCTTGTTTGCACTTATACATGATAATATTTGCGACTTACGAGGCTTTGGTTGAAGTTGAGAGCTGGCCACAGCTTGCTCCGTTCTGAGTAGCGATCTTCTAAGATGCTCTAGGAGTAGGACTAAGTATTCGGGAAGTTTGTCGGTAAAGAATGAAAGGAGTAAATTTACGGTGGACACGCAATGGGCAAGGGCAGCCAGGAAGATTTTCAACAAGACCTGGGCACGATGCGGTTGATGCCATTGGAAGGAACGACATAGATTTTGAATTGCTCCCAACGATGAGTGATAGGAATTGAGTGTTGCCTCATAGAGCGTCTCAGTGGGAATGGATGGGGGTTCGGGCCGCGTCCTCCTATACATGGCAATATCGCGTTCTGCGGCTGTATCATGCCTGACAACGGCGCAGAGAGCCCCCGCCCGTGCTGCAGTTTGGAGATTAGAGCTCCCAAAGATGGCGCAGTTCCAAATGGTATTGACACCTTGGAGAACCCCACTTCCAGGAAGCAAAAATGCCAGCACGACCTTGAAAACACTTTTGAAAGTGCTCTGGCCCGGCTGACTGATAATAGTTCCGGCATGTGCAAGGTAGTTGACGAGGATGAATGAGATTGCATCCGTCCATTGAGTGGGTTGACAAAGGACCTTGCAGTCTGGATCTTTATAAGTGAAGCCAGGGGGCGCGGTTAACTGGCATGATGACAAGGTCTCATTACCAGCGGTGACTGACATCTTTAATTATTGATGGGGAAAAGGGATATATGGTAAGGTATTCTATGGCAAAAGTGTGTTGGTTTTTGAAGTTGAGAGAAGCTGAATAACGAGTTGCGTAAGTTGGCTGGTGCAAGTTCCAAACAAAACCTACGGATGTCAAGTACGGTGAAGTTTTATGAATTGAACATTTAATTAACTTTTCAAACGCAAAAGGTTTTTTCTATTTCTAAAGTCGTACGCACCGCAGAGAGAGCCTGCAGGTTGAGTTACAAATGAGTTTAGGCAGCCATCCGTTTGGACTCATTGACGTAACTACTAAGATCTATTATCCAGTAAGGGAGAAGGAATTATAATGCATACTCGTTTGCTGCATTTGTGTGTACCAAAAAGCAAAAGGGTCTAGTCTAGGCTAGTTACAGCGGGGAGGCCTCAGCTGTCTGGGTCTGGCCTGGTCAAAAATGAACTATAGGGAGCATATGACTCTGTTGTTACAGATGGGGCTGGAGTTGGGGCTGAGCAGATTGTTATAACGCCAAGAGTATATGGCGGCGTGGTACCAGTGGTATGTTAGATGTACCAAAGTCAAAACAACATGCTTTTTTTAGAGATGGACAGAGAAGGCACAAGCACAAGTCTTGGACCGTTGAATAAGCAGAATAATTTTATTCTATAGGCTCAACTGGATAACAAAACACTGGTCGCGAAAGTGACAGATATAAGAGAGAGAAAGGTAGTAAAACGAAACGAACATTGACGGGATCACATCCCCCCTTTTTTTCGAGCGGCGGGCAGTGTCAAGGGGTTGACATGGGGAGGCCGTCTCAGACTATCCAACCAAACGACGTGAAAAGCTGAAGTTGGCACTTTAACTACTCCTCTCTAGGCTCTCCATGCTCTTCAGGCTCTTATGAATAAAATATTTCGGTGCAATCCGCCTTGCACTCGCGTTGATATTCGATCAGATCCTTTCGACCCATTCTGAGATGATAATTTTCGCAATAATTTATACATGGAAATATGTAATGCAAGAAGTAGGAACGCAACTCTACTTTGGTAAATGACTCTGGCAGGTCCCAAATAGCGTTGACGCCGTTAAACGCGATGGCGGTACTCAAAAGGGTGACTGAAAACTTCATATTGACACTTATTGTTCGATGCCGATAATTTTAGTTTGCGAGTCGGTTTTCGAAAGAAACAAAGGGCGCGTAAAAGTTTGGGGTTAACTAGTAGAAAAGTTTTGCGAATATTAAGCGTTTGTTACATTTATGTTAGTAAACAGGAAAGTAAAAAATTTCCGGTCAAAATTTACCGGGCGGCTCCTTGTTTTTAACAATAGTTTCTTGCTTAGATTTGTAGTGGTAGAGAACTAGAGTGTTTGCAACTTTCTACGGAAAACTGGGTTTAGAAATGCCATTGCACGGGAGTCGCCGCTACATACGTTAATAGAATACACAAATATAAAAATAAATACCTACATATGCCAAGTATCTCCCATGTCGAGTAATGCATAGTAAATAAATATCAACTCGACTCATGTCGGAAATTGCTGGTGACTCGGCGATATTGGCCAGCGCGTTTTGCTCTACGAAATTAATATTTCAAATCCATGGGCCAGTTGCGATACGTGGGCTTATATCCAGCCCGGAAGCATCGCATTGGGGATGAGGGGCTTGACTTCAGCAGGATATATTTATCGTCGACGTAATAGGTAATAGACGAAGGTAGTTAAAGAGGCAGTGGAAGGATGCATATTAAAGCCGTGAATAGAAATGTCACAAACATTGGTTTTCTGCTCAAATCGGCCTGGGAAATCGGAAGGGTACACCGTCACCAGTTCAGCACCATTATTTTCAACGTGCCCTTGAATCTAACTGTTAAAAATAATCGTAATGCAATATGCCCAAACGCATAAACCTACTAATCGAATGCACCCCAATTTCGCACCCATTACTTTGGGCAAGATTTTCGCACAATATAACCCGGGCCCAGAAACTTATACCGAAAACCCAATCGAAAGTTATTGTTTGAACGCAATATTAAATAAGTTATTCTATTTTATATATTTGTTTTTGTTAGGGGGCTAACCCCTGAGGGCCGGAGCCGGTGGCGCACTGGCTCAGCCACGTGAGCCGGGACCAGCCACACACACGTGACGGTCGCCGTGTATATAGCAGGAGCCGCATTCCTCAGTGCGCAAGGCAAGGCGCAGCCTAGATAGTTTCCTACCCTCGTAGAACCTCAATTCTATCAATCTTGCACCCAAGAGTAGTACGTTACCAGGGCAAAGACCCTCACACAAGGTATTAAGAAACCACATTAATGTATTTTATTTTTTATGTAATAGTGCATTTTACTGTTTTTATACATTGTGCTATATTTATCTCACATTTTTAACTGGAAAGTAATTAATCGTAACATCCAATTTATGCCGCCCGGCCCGGCCTCGTTCTCCAATTCGGCCAGCGCGGCTCTCGTCTCGTCGTACAAGTCGCAAATAACCGCCCTAGTGTACTCTAGGCTTCCGGCCTCCTCCAAAATCTCCCGAATCAGCAGCTTCGTTTCGGCCGGCAACCTCGCACCGTCGTTCGAGGCTGCGGCCGAGGCAGACCGCGCCGCCCGCGCGGATTGCAAAATGCTGCGCAGCTGGACGCCGCCGTGCTTGTCCTCGCGCTCGAGGGCGTGGATCAGTGGCAGGGTGAAGCTGCCCTCGTCCAGGTCGTCGTACGTCGAGAGGGTCTCGGACGTGATGTCCTGGTAGTCGTCGCGCAGCTGGTAGAGCCTACCGAGGAGGCTCATGAGACCGCAGGCGTCGAGGTGCCTGTTCTGGGTCGCCGAGGCGCGCATCATGCGGGCGGCCACGCGGAAGAGCCCGCCGGTCTTCTGCTCGAGGTGGCCGTAGTACTCGGCCATCGACGGCGCCCTGCAGTGGAACGTCCAGGCTAGGTCGTGGCTCTGGCCGAGGTGCAGCTGGCCGAGCTCGGACAGGAGGCACGACAAGGCGTCGTCGCCCAGCCGCCGCCGCGCCAGGTCCACGCACTTGATGATGACGTAGCTCGCCGAGTTCGTCGTCTGGGCCGTGCCGAAGACGACGTGGGCGCTCGGGCTGCCCCTCCTCACCGGCGAGTTGTCTTGGACGTCGTCGAGCATCAGGCTGGCGTTGTGCATGATCCGGACGATGGTGCGGATCGTGGCGAGGGCCTCGGGAGGGACGCGGTACCAGTTGTCGAGCGCGTCCATGAGCTTGTCGCGGGCGCCGCTCGCCGGTCTCGCCGCCGTGTACAGGTAGGCCGCCAGGATATCCTCCTCGTCCGCCTCGGCGGGCCAAGCGCAGGGCGCGACGGTCAGCAGGTCCGCCATCGTCTGGTGGTGTGATGATGATGATGATGATGATGATGATGATGCCTTGGCCTTGTTCATCTTCTTCTTGCTGTCGGAACCGGTCTCGGCGGGCGTCATGGTCGTGTACTCGGTCCGCTGGTTGTTCCAGAACGGCCTGAGACTTTCGGCGCCGCAACGGCTCGAGACCGGAGTCAGGATGCCCCCGTCCGACCTTGCGCCGTTTACCGGCATGCCGACCTCGGAAACATCAGGCGGGCTGAGGTTCACCTTGCCCATGTCCTCTCGTCTGGGGAGCGGAGCCGCCGGGCAGTATCGGCGCGAGGACAGGTGCCACAGCGTGTTCCCGGCCATGCACAGTTCGATCAGACCGATGTAGTGTGTGATGTGGTGTGCCGGCGAGCACTCGGCCATGTAGCTCGCCTTCCTCGTGCAATACTCGTCTTCGATCCTCTCGATCTCTGACAGCAGGAAGTCCTTGGCGGCATGCTGGTCGAGGCTGTACATGGCCATGTAGACCTGCACGGCGCTCATGTTGGATCCGCCCTCTTCGCGCTCCAGGTAAGTGGCTGCTTCTTTATCCCACGAACAGTAGTCGTGCCACAGGATCATCTGCGTGAAAGCCAGCCAGGTGAGGGGCTCCAGGCCCGTGAGCTCCTCGTCGGTGAGGCGAACGTCGCAGCAGAACAGGATCTGCGACCATACAGAGTAGGCTCCGGCATCGTAGTGCCGCACGTGCAAGTAAGAGTCCAACGTCTTGTGCTCCATAAATGCATCCTGTCCGCGGACGCTCACGATACCCTTCCACTTTTCGATGACGAGCTTGCCCAGTCTTTCGTCCTGTTCGAGCGCCTCGATGGCGACGCGAGCCTGCATCGTGTTCATTGCATTATGCTTTGTGGTGTGGTCGCTTTGCTTCGACTCGGAACCGAGGAATCGCGCCAACGGCCCGTGAACCTCGTCGAACTGGAATACAGGCACGAGTAGTCAGCATTTTCGGACCGCGCAAAAAGGCATCCGACGAGTCTTGATTCTCGTCGTGTGCGTACCTGCTCTGGTGTCACAGCATCGTCGGTAAGGTCTACATGCAGTATTGCCCAGCTCAAGTCAGCCAACGGACCTCGGAAGCAGGTTGAGACAAAGAGTTCAACCCCTCCGGGACGACATATCGACTCACCGTCGTGTCGGAAGAGAAGCTCCGACAGGTAGGAAATAATGCGGAGCCTCTCGGGAATCGCCTCCGGAAACCACAGTGCATTGACATTGCCGCCGACGGGGTTGATGCATCCGACGCTGTCGGCCTTCAACTTCAACCCAGTCGCGTTCTCAAAGTCGTCGCACGCTTCCCAGCACGCCTTGTCGGCCACGTCGGTGTGTTTGCTGATTCTCGGGCGGAACCTGGACGGGTAGGCAGTGTTCTCGTACAATGGTGCGGGCACAGGTATTGACGACTGGTATCGCATGGGCCCGCAGTCCTGGTGGTTCTTGGTTGTGGCAGCCATGACGAAGAGATAAGGGACGGACAAGACGTCGTGGTATAAGCCTCAAAAGTTCCAAGCACGGTGCGGAGGAGGAGGAGGCATAGTGATAGATATTTCCATAGTGACATATATCTACATAGTGAGTCTCTAGGAGGCTTATCGGCGTTGGTCAACAGATCCTTGAAGCTCAGGCCTGAATAATACGCTTGAAAGAAGCGAGTCGGGTTCGAGTCATTAAAACGTCGCATCGGATAAGAGGTGGTTCTTCTTTTTTTGCAGGAAGAGAGGTCGCATCGGAGACGGCCGTAGGCGATCGTCCTTTAGTGGAATCAATACGTAGGCCCTAGGCGCGTCATATCCCTGGCCATGTGCCGTGGACCGTAAATACCCCCAGGGTGGTGCCCGGCAAAGCCGTGGGCCTAGCGCCAGATTTTGACACAAATTTTTGAAAATGCTAGAACAAAATGGGGGGTGAGGAACCGACTTCGAGTCATTGGGGTTTGCCTGAGCGTATTGATGACGATGTAGCCACGCGGTCTCGGTACCGGCGAAATTGCCTGTTTTTGGAGGCTTATCGGCGGCGGTCGACGGATCCCGGGAGCCCATACACTAGAAATAGTAACGTAAAGGAAATGAGATTGCCCATCTCTATCCACCGGCTTGAGGGGGGTTTGGAGGGGAAAGGGACAGATGACAGCGGATACAGGTCATGGTTAAAACAATAGCTTTCTTCTACTTTGCCTCCGTGTGTCTAGACACCTAACAACCAACACATGTCACCATGACAGTCCTCGAGCTTCCAAGCGAGCGCCTGGCGTCGCTGCCCATTTCCGTCTGGACGGTGGCACTCATCGTCCTCGCCGTGGTGTTCAAGGCCGTGTACAACATCTTCTTCCACCCCCTTCGCTCGTACCCGGGACCTCTCCTGTGGAGAGCCTCAAGGTTTCCCTACGTCGTTCGCTTCATGCAGGGCAAGATCCCTTACGACCTCAAGCGGCTGCACGCCGAGTACGGACCTGTGGTGCGCATCGCCCCCGACGAGCTGACGTACAACTGCTCCAAGGCCTGGAGGGACATCTACGGGCGCAACAAGCAAGCCAACGGCGAGACCACGCTCTTCAACAAGGATCCCATCTTGTACTCGGCCGTCTTTGCCGACCACAAGGCGCTGATCGATTCCGACGGCGACGAGCACCGGCCGCAGAAGCGGACGCTTGCCTATGCCTTCTCGCATCAGGTCTTGGTCGAGCGGGGCCATATCATCACGGGATGCATCGACCGGATGATTGAGGGCGTCAAAGCCCATCTTGGGTCGTCCTCGTCAGTCTCGGCCGTGGTCGACATTGGCGCATGGATCGAGAATGCCCTCTTTGATCTCGGCGGACAGCTCACCGTGGGACGCGACCTCAACGCCATCATGTCGCAGGGCACCGTCCACCCCTCGCTGGCGCTCTTCAAGAGCCTCTTCGACTGGGTGCAGTGCTACTACCTGCAGCTCCGCCGGGGCCCCAGCATCCTCATCAACGCCGTCGAGAGCATGCCGGGGTTCACGGGCTACGACTGCGTGCTGCCGGTCAAGGACGTCCACGACATGGTGCTCAAGCGCATGGCCGACGAGAAGCACGCAGTCGCCGACGAGAACTCGGGCGACTTTGCTTCTTACCTGATGAGCAGGGCAAAGAGCGAGGGCTTGAAGGACGACAAGGTCTGGATCAACTGCGTGCACTTGATCCTCGGGACCCCAGAGGCCATGCCGTCTTCCATCATCAGCACCATCTACCACTTGCTGACGACGCCCTACGCATATGCCGAGGCCGTGAGGGAGGTCCGCGCGGCCTTCAAGTCGTCGGATGAAATCACGGCCCAGCAGGTCCAGAACTTGCCCTACCTGCTCGCCTGTTTCCGCGAGACGCTGCGCAGACGTCCAACCATCCCCGGCACTCTGACTCGCCAGGTCCCTCCAGCTGGGGCCCAAATCGCAAGTCCCCTTTCCTCCTTATATACCTCTCTCTCTCTCTCTCTCTCTCTCTCTCTCTCTCTCTCTCTCTCTCTCTCTCTCTCTCTCTCTCTCTCTCTCTTCACACGTATAACTAACCGAAACTCTCCAGTGCGGCAAATTCGTCCGAGGAGGCACCATCGTCGGCGTCAACCAGTTCGCCACCTCCCGATCGGCCTCCAACTTCCACGACGCCGACTCTTATCGGCCCGAGCGCTGGCTCGACCCCAGACCAGCCGAGTTCGAGGGCGACGACCGCGAGGCTTTCAACCCGTTCGGCTACGGCCCTCGGAAGTGCATTGCGAGGAACCTCGCCCACATCACCACCCAGACTTTTCTCGCCAAGCTGCTCTGGGAGTTTGACATGGAGCTCGACGAGTCGTGTCGGGACTGGGACGACCAGGGCCTCTATGTCCTCGCGCGGCGGGGCCCGCTGCTGGTGAAGCTGAGAAGGGCGGTCCCAATGACCTGGTGAAAATGCCATGCAAAAAAGCCTGTGCCCGGCCCGGGCCTCGCGTCACTGCAACTCGTTTGGCCGTAGCACTCCTTTGATTTTGTTTTTTTGTTGTTGTCGATTGTGGGAGATCTGCGGCCTTTTTTTTCCCTTGTTAATTACGAAAGTTGTGCCAGTTTTTGACATAAAAACCTGTTTGGAGTAGGGCAGTTTATTTTGGGTTTTATAACATTAAGCATAAGTACGGAGTTGGTATCCAATGTGTTGTTAACAGTGGGCAGTGCAACCTGAATTTCGTAAAGGTGGTGCGGGGTTTGGAGACGTGATTGAAACGGTACAGCACAGGCTTTAGCTGGAAAAGCATGGGTAGCAAAGACGTCCGTTTCTGGACGCCTCGGATCCCAAATTCGGGGAATTTTCTCTCCCAGTAACATTGTGAGTGAGGCCGAACTATGACCGGGGCGACCCAGAAGTGAACAGGGCTCTGAAATGGACAAGGTTTCTCACCAAAAGCCGGACTTTTTTCAAACTATAATAATAAAGTTAATAAAATTCCAAATATAACTGGATTTAATATTTATATTCGAAAGTGTTTAAACGTTATTGTGAATTTCTCTTTGGGTTGATAACGATTTGCATTGTATACAGACCTAACAGCCACGGGTTGTGAGTATTATACTGACCTGGCGCCTATTACTACACGGGCTGTCGTTAAGCCAGCCTGACTTTGTCGAATGGGACTGACGTTCCCCTGAGTGGAGGCTGGGAAGATGAAAGGAACAAAGCACTACCAAATGTGTACCTATGGTTTTGGGGGTATTCTTATTTGCAATTGGGACCTTTTCATATAATTGAGCTTTTTTGATGCAATGCAATTCCTCTAGAAAAGAACAACTACTTCGTAGAGACGCGCAGAAAGGATTCAGTCTAGGACAACAAAAGCGTATACAATATTATTGTTACCACTCATCTAGAGACCAAAATGTCAAGTGCCAAAACATTGTCTACTGAACCTGTATATCCAGTGGGTACAACGATGCTGCTCAGCAAAAAAAAAGGGGGTACAAGTATTTAAGCAAACAACGTCGAAAGACACAAAAAAGAAACCACCAAAAATCAAGGGGATATCGTTTAAAAACAACCACCCAGTAAATCTTAACCCACCAAAATTACCAAAATTACCAACAACCCCAGCGCAATTCACCTCATTTGTAATTACTGCGTCTTCTGACCATTCACACCAGCTACGGGAGCGCTCCCGGCAGCGCCAGCCCCATCGGCAGGCTGTCCGTTCCCGTTTATCTGCCCAGCCAAGCCGCCCTTCTCTGTCTTTTGCTTGCCGTCCGTCGCCGTGTCCGTATGGCCGGCTGAGATTGCAGCCTTGGCAGCCTCAGCCAGCGTCCTCCTGTGCGCCGGTTGTGCCGAGTCGAATTCGAGGACCGGGATCGAGAGGCCGTACGACTGTGTGGTGCCCTTCTTGTCCGAATTGTCAATCTCGACGCGTATGCAGACGTCCAGGCTGCCGTCGGTGGCCGTGCCGTGCTTTGCCGTCGCGGCGCGGTGCGTCGTGCCACACCCTGTCTCGCCTGCACTGATCGGGTAGTGCCCGTCCTTGCCGGGTACCTGCGAGCGGACTGACGAAGCGGCCGAGGTGACGGCACTGGCACCGGCAGACGATCCCGGAGGAGCCAGGTGGGTATTGCTCGTGTTTCCATTGGTAGCACCGGCGTTTGTGCCATTTGTGCCGTTTGTAGACCCAGGGGGAGCGAGGTGTGTAGCTCCAGAACCTGCGGCCGGTTGACGGCTCCCATTGTTGGCCGAGTTCTCAGTGATGATTGCAAAGTTACGACTGGGCATGGTCACACTGTTGTGCCCGGCTGTCTTGCTCGAGTCACCCGGGTCCTTGTCAAACAACTTCAACAGCGTCTCGTCTGTGTCGCGGTTCAAATGATGAATCTTATTGCGGCGTGCAAGCAGGTTTGCGACCGCTGCTGGTGGGGGTTTGTTGACAATGGCTGATGAGATAACATTGGGAATGTACCTGTGGTCATTCTCAATCGGGATCCCAAGCTTGGGGTTGGAGTAGAAGCGACCGAATGCCGCAAGGTGAACGTCGCCGCCCAAGATGGTGGCACGCACAGAGTGTTCGGCGCAAACACCCTGCAACCGCTCAATCAGGCTGTTTCGTTCCCGCTTGTGCGTCCGCGCCGTGTAGTGGTCATCCAAATCATCCAACAGGTCAACACTGCCGTCAAAATGATTGAAGAAGCCGCCTCCAAATCCGAAACGCCGGTTCAACAACTTGAGCGGCCCAATAAGTGGGCTGGAAAAGACGTTTTCGAGCCAGGTGAGACGCGGATAGGCGATAGGGATACCTAGAAGCACTATCAAATGCCGAATGGGTTGGCCTTGTTGCTTGGCGGCGCTCAGCTCCTCCCGCAAGCGACTGAAGATCAAGTCATATGTCTCTGGGTAGTTGACCTGATGCCGTGTTCTCTCGGTCCGAGCATCGATGCCAATGAAAGCCATTCGTGCACCCAGGCGCGCATACATGTTGTGTGAGTGTTCGGCTACGTAGGGCTGAGAAGACATACAAAGTCAGTACTGATCATGGTCGAGTCCGGTTCCCGGGAATCAACTTACCCCAGGCTTGTTTCCCACAATGTATTGCGATTCAGTCATGCGCGGCGCCACATAAGTGTCCATAAGTTGATTAGGATCGTGGGCCTCGCCATCGGGTGCCCTTTCGACAGCGGCGACATCGGATGTGTATGTTGATGCGGGAGGTGGTAGATGACTGCCAAATCCGAATCAGTATATCTCCACTTAAAGGGTAGCAACAGTCCAAGACCGCATTGCGCCATAGGCCATAACGACTACAGTGACATGAGGGCAACTTACTGTTGGAACAAAAGATAGTATTTGTGGGCTGTGCCACCGATACCCCTGAATACCTTTGAGTTTGTGAGCAACATGTCGGAGCATTGGCGATGTAGCTAGATAAAGAGAGCACAATATGCGCAGCGCACTTACATCACATTGCATGAAATGATCGGTATATGAACCAAAGCCGTCAATAATCTGGCAACATTCATACGATGTCAGCTGTGGCCATGGCTGTAAAACCCTCATCATGTAAACCTACATCATGGTCATCCCAAATGTTGAGTTGAGCAATCTGCCCATTGGCATTTGCAAAGGGGAATATTGAGTACCTGAGATTCGAGCAGTTAGTTTCCCGGTCTGCCCAGATTCCAGATCTTCACAACAGTTGAATTTCCGAGTACTTGCCATCGAAGGTAGTTCTTGAGGTAGTAGTCATCACACTCCTGGCGCAGGCTCTCGGGGTATGGGTGGTCACGGCGCTTCTTCGGGTTACCGATATCCGTCCACTTGCGGAGCGGTCCGTCTACACGGATGCCATCATTGTAGATCTGATCACCGCCGCCGATCATGACATGGAATGGCCTTTCCTCATGAACACGGAGGACGTCATTCCACAGCGCCGGACCGCTCCATGCCTCCTCGTCGGTTCCCACGCTGAAACCGTTGCATGAATGGAACATGAGGCGCATCGACTCGGATGCGGCAGGGACGTGAAAGATGTTCCTTTGGGGCTTGGTCTTGCTGATGAAGTGCATACCCGGGAGGGTATACTCCCACCTCATCTCCTGGCTCTCGACTGGGACATCGAGGTCAAAGCGCCAAAAGGTGTTCCGCGGGTCCGAATATAGACAGTAGCCCGTGACAGATGACCCCTCCTGTTGCGCCGGAGCGTCTTGAGCACTTTCCGCAACAGTGTTTTGGACCGACTCGGTATTATTGGCAGCCTCTGACTTTGACCCGTCCGCCGTCTCCGTATCTGTGACGTCGGCAGGTTGCGACGGTCCCTTTGCCGCAGCTTCCACCTCTTTCCCGGCCGGGACGACTCCGTTAGGGGCGGCGACCCTGGGCCCAAGCTTCCGAATCGACAACGTCGGAGTGTGCTTCTGAACCTTTCCACCACCTCTTGTAACAATCAAGACACTGCCAAGCCAACGACCGGCCTCCATGCGCCTATAATTGAGCAGCGGCCCACAAGCAATCTCCTTGCCGTCCCCCTTGGGCTCAGGTTGGCTGTCATACACGTCGGGGTGGTCCGCAGTGCCCGTCTCCTTGCGCGCCTCGGCGGCGCCAATGACGATCGGCTTGAACTTGGACTCGGGGTCCTTGGGCGACGAACCTCCCGCCTGGGAATCCTCGGCCGGCGTTATGCGCGTCTTGTTGAGGAACGCGGCGAGGTCAGCCGAGTTGCCGCGATTCTCGGGCTCGCGCGCCTGGCCAGGCGCAGACCCTTGCGCATGGGCGGCTGCGGCGTGGCGGGCGAATTTGGACGACTCCTGATGTCTCCATCGGTTGGCAGACGAGTATGGGTTCCTTTGCTGTTCTTCGGCTGGAAGGTTCTCGGGTTGCTCGTGAGCGTGAGCGTGAGTCGCCTGTGGGTCCGCCATAATCGCTGCAAGTTAAACGATGATTGCCGGATGGAGCCCTGCCTTTAATGGACAGCGAACAATGTCAGCAAGTTGCAGCAAGGAAAAAAAAACCCCAAGACTGCTGATGTAGGCAAGGCAAGCAAGAGCTAGGCACGTAGCTTTCGCGTCTTGTTGGTCGAGAGAAAAGACTCCAAGACACGTTCCACGGTGCGCAAGACTTGATGGATTATACCTTGGGTACCTTGGATACCTAGGTTGCTAAGGTACATGGATGGTGCTGTGGTTTGAGTGGAGCGCCTCTGTTGCTTGTGGAAACGATACTGGAGATGATGTGCGCCAAAACCAGGGTGAGGCATGTGAAGCTTGGTTTCATGTTCCAGAGGTGCCTGGCGGGAGGGTGGGCAATCAGCTAAGGAATCCTACCTTGACTAGGAAGCTCCGAGGGGAGCTCGAGTAACGCGACGGGGATTCGCGACCCTTATTCTGACTTGCTCCGTGCAATGCTACTGTAGTTGATCAGAAAAACACAAGAAAGCCCAGGACAAAAATGCCCAAGGCAATTGACAAAAGTGGGGTTGGAAGAGAGTGAGAGTGAGAGTGAGAGTAGCAAAAACAATAACACAACAATGGCACACACTGGGCTGGGCGAGCAGATCGATCGATCTGAAGGAAAGAGGGTACGCGTAGAATTATGATCAGCTTACTTTTGAAGAAGAAGAAGAAGCAAGCAAGGATGGGGTACCTAATCCTCATGCCAAACCACGCTATTACATGAAATGGAAAGTGGTTTTCTCGTCTGGGTTTCTTCCAAGGAAAAATAAGACGAACCCATTGGCCATTGTCTCTGGAGCAATGTCGGGTGCGACCACGTTTTTTTTTTTTTTTTCTCTCTCGCTTCATCACGTACGACATCAAAAAGCCTGTTTTATAAGCAACTTGGCAAAACCACCTTCTGCGGTGTACAGCTTCGTTCTCCATTTTAGACCCTTTGTTGCGCATCTACCATAGTACGGTGTAAAAAAGGTGGGGATTGGATGGGATTTTGTCGACGACTGAATTATATGTACCAGTAGTATGGGTTTGGACCAGTGTCAGCCGGATCATTACTGTAGGGATGACGGATGCTGGAGAACAGACGGCAGCGGTAGCTAACATTGGCTTGCCTTGGCTTTGCCTGTTCAGAAGCCTGGCGTGACCAGCTGCAATTGATTCATTTAGCTACGAGCGACTAAGCCATTAGCCAAAGTTTGAATTCACCGCAATCGTTGCAAACAAGAAGCAAGCCGTGTTCTATCTCAAGTTCCGGGGTCATGCTAGGCAAACGAAACTACCTAAGTACTTGGCCAGTTAGTACGTTCCAGGTCACAGATTCATCTTATATTCTAGCCTCGGAATGATGACGTAGATGATGCCAAATTAGCGGCTTAGTCTGCATTGGCTTTAAATGTGGGGACGACATGCGCCGGACTCAACCCAAAAGTGGTATGGAAACTTCTGCTACGACGAACAAGGACAAAGACACCTGTAAAACGGACACTACCAAGACTACCTGAACTGAAAAAAAGAAAAAGAAAAAAAAAAAAAACCTGCAGCATCACGAAGGAAAGTTTACTTTCGACTCGGAGCACCCTCCATCCTCATACTTTCCTTTACCATCATTATACTTGTGAAAGTATCCACCAGCCGACTTGGCGACGACATTCATGGCGTCCATGCAGCGACCGTTGACCCCAATCGTGCTGTGCCATATGGCGTACCAATCGTACCCGTCGCATTTGATACCGTTGGGCGCGCAGTACTCAAACGTCCAGGCCGTCGGCGTCAGCAGCTTGCAGCCCTTGAGCGCCGACAGCAGCGTGTCCTTGCCCCATTCCCAGCCGGCCCAGCCCTTGCCCATCATGCGGTACTCGTAAAAGACATAGTTGTTGGCGTAGGCGCACATGCCGTCGGCCCGCGTGTGCGTCGGCCGCTCCCACTTTGGGTACAGCTCGTACGTCGTCGAGCCGCGCTTGTACTTGCCGCCGTACTTCCAGTTCATGGGGTTCTGCTTGTTGCTGTCGCCGCCGTTGTCGCAGCTGTGTATGATGCGCTTGAACGCCTCGAGGCACTCGTCCTTGCTCCACTCGGAAGCCCGGTTACTCAGCTGCACCTTGAAGCGGTGCTCCTCGACCGTGCCGACCAGGTAGCTCTCCTCCTTTCCCCAGTTGACCGTGTTGTCTGGAGCCCGCACCTTGTCGCAGAACTCGCGGTACGTCTTGTCCAGCCGCTCCCAGCCGGCATAGGGGCGTGGCCAGTCGAGACCGTCAGACGACCAGCACTTGAAGTCATCCTCGTCATCGGCCTCGCACGATGCCTTGCCCAGGATCTTGGCCCTAGTCCAGGCGATCATCTCGAGTGTGGCCGCAGCCATAGTCTCGTGGCCGTTTTGGTTGGGGTGAAAGTTTGCCAGGAAGGAATCCGGAAGCCCCATGTTGAAGGGCAACGCAAACCCACTGTTGTCCCCCGGGCAGTCGGCGGCGAGCGTATCGCGTGCGATTATGGGTGGGTTCAGGGATACATCGAGCGACTCGACGGCGAAGCCGCGTTTGAACTCGTCGTGTACCGGCGTGTTATCGTCATCCACCACCAAATGGGTGTCGGGTTTGAAGAACTGCATCATGGGTTGCTTGGGGTTGGGGTACTTGCCCGTGTCGTCACTGGGCGAACACATCTGACCATCCACGATCCCTGGCCATTCACTCCAATCCGAGAAGGAGATGCGATACTTCTTGTGACCATCGTATTCGTCGACGACCTCGCTTATCGCCTTGTTGATGTCCCCGACAAGTGCATTGAACCTCTTACGCCTTTCAATGGTTAAAGGGAGACCCTTGACGCCTATGTAGCTCGTAAAGTTCCACTCCCGGATAGCCCAGGTTTGCTTGTTGGCGCAATCTTCGTTGTCGGTGTTGAAGAAGGGTGCGTACCCGTTGTAGATGACTATGCTGTCCTTTTTCATCTTATCCTCCAGCGCATCCAAGACCTTGCGGATGTTTGGCTTCAAAATGGAGTTGACATTGCTCTGAGCCTTACTCAGGACTGCTTCGCATTTTTCCTCACTGTACGGTAGAAAAACGCACTCCTTGATCATGCCAGCCTGAATGGGAGTGTCAATACCATGGTGTTAGTCAATGACCTAGGTCTTTTCCAACAATACAAAGAGACTACTTACCAAGCACAGATCGTTCCCTCCCGCTGTCAAGACGACCAAGTCAAGATCACCCTCGAGGGCTTTTGCTTGCTTCTCTATCCCATCGGTTCGATCCCCACTGCAAGCCAAGTACTGGTAACTCTTAATCGAACCGCCCAGGGCTTTATTGACAATCTCTGGGTAGGCGTAGCTGGAACGTGAACACTGCCACGTCTTGGAGAGATAGGTGCCCAGCTGGTTGCCGGAGCCGACGCCAGCCGTGTAGCTGTCTCCAATGGCGGCCCATCGCTCGATGAAGCTAAAGTCGACTTCTTCGGCTCTGGCCGCCCGTGTCAGGAATAAAAGCGCAAAGCACCAGATAAGAAGCATTTTATTTGTCTCTTGTGGGCAGAGTCTTTACTGGGTTGGTTACAAAGAAAGAGAGTGAGATAACGAAGGAGAGGGAGCAAAGATGGAGGGGCTTGATCAACCCCCGGAAAGACGAGCTCTTAACACACCCGTGAGTTCGGCCTCTTTTGGTTTTGCATGTTATCATTTTGACTCCCAGGGCTTTTTGATAGTCGCCGAGTATTGAGGTCTAGACAGCTCGACGGCCTGGATGTCTTGGGGAAATGGATGGTAAGCTCGCGACGTAAGGGGTGTGTCTCCTGAGCATTTCAATTCATACGGTGCCAGCCGACGACCCGATCCGCGATTCTTTCCACTATCGATGGCTCAGCTGACAGCAATATATGCAAAGTCAAGATTGCTGCTGACTTTGGAGACGAAAATTGGCTGCCTGGGAACAGGCACAGAAAATTAGTTGGCCATCCGCAGATAAGCATGCTTCAAGGTAAGGTACCTTGTGTATGTTTGATCGATTTTCCTGCATCAGGGGCTTCCCCATGCCATGTCAAGACTTAACCCGGATCGGCCCTCAAGTGACAAAGCTTCTCCTTGGATAGCAAGACGGTTCAACTCTTGCTGTTCTGTTCAATCAATTCATTCTTCACATTACAACCAACCCAACGAGATGCCGTCTTTGGTCATCCTTCTTAGCTGTCTTGCATTGACCTTGGTGCTGCTGGCACAGGCGCAGACAGTCAATGATACCACTTTCTTCGGACAAGCTCGAACCCTGAGCGACGTCTCGGCAGCAGAGGAAGACTATACTTGCTCCAAGACTAAAGACTGCAAGTTGGGATGCTGTGGCCAACTGTGAGTATCATCCATTTTACCTAGGTACCCCTTTTCTTATTACCGATATGTGAACACCCAGGGACTGACTGTATCGCCCACAGAGATCCAGACACCGGCGTGGGAGTGTGCGGTCTAGGGCCAACATTCTGCGGAGAAGGATGCATCTCCACCTGTTGGTACAAGAGCGAATGCGACCCGGGATGGGGCATCGAATGGTCCAACGCATCGACCTGCCCCTTGAACGTATGCTGCTCAGAGTTCGGCTTCTGCGGAACCACGCCGGGCTTCTGCGGCGGCAAGGTCGTGCCGTCTCCCGAATGCGGCAGTGGCAGCAGAACCTCGGACGCCATCACCATCGGCTACTACGAGGGCTGGAACATGGCCAAGAGGACCTGTAACACGATGAAGCCGTCCGAGATCCCGCTGGGCTACTACACCCACATCTTCTACTCGTTTGCCCTGATCGACCCCAAGACATTTCACATCGCCGACATGGATGCCGAGGTCGGCTCTCACTACGATGCTGTCGCGGCGCTCAAGAACAGGCAACCGGGGCTGCAGGTGTGGATAGCCATCGGTGGGTGGGCCATGAACGACCCGGGCCCCTGGCGTACTGCCTTTTCCGACATGGCCCGCTCCACGGCGTCGCAGGATGCGTTCTTCCAGTCCTTGATTGCTTTCCTGGCCCTCCATGACTTTGACGGAGTGGACCTGGACTGGGAGGTAAGCTTTGAGTATATACTTTGGAGTATACCCAAGTCTCGATTGATCTTTTTTTCTTCTCCCTTCCCTGCGGACACGCAATAGCTAACCAGTCTTTTGCTTTGCTTCTTTCTACAGTACCCCGTCGCCGAGGACCGCGGCGGTGTCCCAGAGGATTTTGAAAACTATGTAACCATGATCTCCCGGCTCCGCATGGCCCTTAATGCGAGCGGCAAACGCTACGGATTAAGCATAACCCTCCCGGCCTCTTACTGGTACCTGCGAGGCTTTGACCTTCAGAAGATTGAGCCGCATCTTGACTTTTTCAACGTCATGACTTATGATATTCGTAAGAGACTCTTATATTTTTGTTTGCACATATCTTGTTGTATTGCTTTTTTTTCTTTTCTCTTTTTCTTTTTCTTTTTTTTTTTTTTTTTGCGACGTTCGTAACTAACTTTTGACCTCGATTGGCAAGATGGCGTATGGGATAAAACTGTCAACTCGATTGGTCCCTATGCATTTGCGCACACCAATCTCACCGAGATACAGATTGGTCTTGAGCTGCTGTGGCGAAATAACATCAATCCTGCCAGGGTAAACCTGGGATTAGGCTTCTACGGACGAAGTAAGTCTTTGTGCTTCTTATATATCTAGCCCTTCCAAGCCCCAGTTACCTGGCTAACTTATGCTCCGATTTCTTCTTATTTTTGCAAGGCTTCACAATGAAAGATCCTAGTTGCATGACCGCAGGCTGCGAGTTCACCAACGGCGCCAAAGGGGGCGAGTGTACCGGCACGCCCGGCGTCTTGTCGGTGGCCGAGATCAACAAGATCATCAAGGACGGCGGCAAGGTGACGTACGACGCTGCTGCGGCCGTCAAGATTGTGACGTGGGACACGAACCAGTGGGTTTCTTTTGACGACGTCGAGACGCTCAAGATCAAGCAGGATTATGCCAACCGGAGGTGTCTCGGAGGGACCATGGTCTGGGCCATTGATCTCGACGACGGGTCCATGATCAACGCGCTGGGCTCCAACCTCAATCGTCCCAAGGCTACTGTCGCAGAGACTGTGGTGGGTTGGAAATGGGACAAGGGGTATAATCCTGGAGTGGCGCAGATGAGGAAGAGGGAGGAGCTTTGAGTGGTGGTTTTGTATTTATCTAGGTACGGTGGTTTTATGCATGACACATATCTTGGTACTTGACTATCTCCTAGATACCTATCTACCTCCCTCCTATCCACCCACCTACCTACTCTACACATGCATCTTGATCATCCTACAACCTTGCAATACGCTCGCTTCATCATCTCCTTCCACTTCGTATACCACTTGCTCTTCTTCGAGTTGGCCAGGGTAGGAAACTCATGGGAAGAAAAGCTATCCTCGTAAATGCGCCTGATGCCGGTGACATCAGCCTGGGACGGCTTGTTGTTCTCGTGAACCGGGGACCCGTCGTTTTTGAGCATGAAGTCCCCACCATTGTATATCATGATGGAATCCCAATCGACGTGCTCGTTGGTGGCTCCCCGCCTCGGGATTTCTGCCGGATACAACTTGCCGGCCTGAGACTGCTCGGGGAGGTAGTTGGCGCCGGCGAATTTATAATCCTGTGCGAACGAGGACCACTTGCACATGTTTTCCGTCTGCTGCTGCACCTTTACCGGGTCGTCGGGGAACTTTGCGCGGATGATGTCGACCGAATCCTGGTAGCCCCGGACCCTTGAGCAGTACCAGTGATCGCCAAAGACCTTGCCATCGTGCAGCGAGTAGGGCGACTGCCAAAACATGGGGTTCTGGTGCTCGTGGTACAGGCCCCAGACGTGGCCAATCTCGTGCGCCACGGTGCCGATGAAGCGCGTCCTGCCCTCCACGGCGCGCAGGTCCGTGTTGATGTACATCTCGGGCCCAACGTAGTCGGTGGCTGCGTTGACCGGCTCGATGCCCAGGGTGGCGTAGCCGGCAGAGGTCTCGATTCCCGGCTGCTCGTCGTCGGGAGTGATGCGCACGACGAGGATCTTGTCGCGGTCCTGGTGCCCGGTGCAGGACGTGCCCGGGTCCGCCACCTCCGAGTACTTGTACACGCCCGAGGCGAGCCCGGCCGTCTTCCACATGTTGGCTGCCTGGACAAAGTACGAGTGCAGGTTGCGTCTGGCCGCCTTGGACTCGTAGCAGTACTTGATGGTCTTGTCTGGCCATGGTTTGGAGTCGCCAAGGTTGGGGTCGATGGTCAGGTAGCGCTTCTTGACGGCGAGGTGGCGCCGGACCAGAGCATCCTTGACAGCGTGCCCGGACGGGTCGGCTTGGATCACCACGTCGCGTTTGTTGATGTGCCTGAGCTGCGGCTGCCAGGCTGCGCTTCCGCCTTGAACGGGATGCACTCCCGCGAGGACCGCGAGGAAGATGGAGTACGTTGCGAGCAACATGCTTTCTGTTGATCGGTCTTGTATTGAGGCCGATAAACAGGCCCTGTGTTGTGCTGTGCTGTGCTTTGTACCTAGGTATGAAAGAAGGTCGAGCGAGAGTTTGACGATTCAACCATGATCGGGCAGAAAAAAAAAGAGCAGGAAGCCAAGGTATCTGGAAAGACTTGACTTTGACGATAAGCATCTCGGATCCCGGGTACCGATCGGATCGTCGGTTAGGTGTTTTGACGGCACGGTCGGCCAGGCACATAGTTGTAAGCGAGCGTAATCTATCCCTTTCGATAGTGTCGAAATCGTCTAGTCTAGATCACGTCTTTCTATTGCCAGCCGACGATTTCAAAGGGTTTAGTGAACCATGAGTAACCACACCCTTTTCAAAATCGCGACGCTGACACAGTATCTCATTTACTGTCCGACGATGCGACCCCTATGCGATCCCTATGTAGTGGCTCCGGAAATTAGTCGTATATGTAAGCCTAGAACGTAGGTAGCTATAGCATAATGACAAAACCTTGAGTGGACAACGTCCACGACCTTGTCGACAGGACCAGAAGCCCCTTTTTCTATCGCCAAAGTTAGGTAGGGAGCCTGTCGGTCGTCTCCGTCTAAACCACCATCAGATCGAGGCGTCAAAATGTCGACGAGACAAACGACTCTGGCTTCTGCAGTCTTTGGATTGCTCGTCTTTTATCCGATTCTCGTCTTCGCGCAGGCCGTTCCACCGCCAGGACCTACCCAACCGGGTACGGCGCCAAACTGCAACAAATGGCACATCATAGTCTCTGGCGACAACTGCGATAATGTGTCGGCAAAGTACAAGATCACCCTGGAGCAGTTCCTCAAATGGAACCCGGCAGTCTCGAGCGACTGCCTGCAGTTCTTCTGGCCCGACTATGCCTACTGCGTGTCGGTCGACGCCAGCATCACTGTCGTCCCGACCACTTCGACGTCCATCCGTACCACCTTTGCCACGCGGACAACCTCTGCTGTCTCGACTTCTGTGCAGACGCCCATCTCGACCCCCTCCTACACCTTCAACCACCCCGTCACGGACCTCAACATCACAACGCCCACGATCCCGACCGAGGAATGGCCACCCAAAAACACGCAGGCAGGGCAGCCCTCCTACTGCAACGACTGGCACCTCGTGATGCCGGGCGAATCGTGCCGGGCCATCGTCCTGCAGCACGGCAGCTGGATGGGCGTCGAGGACTTCTTCCTCTGGAACCCAGCCGTCGGGTCCGACTGCATGGGCCTCAGCCTGTACAAGTACGTCTGCGTCGGGATCCAGCCCCAGACGCAAATCTCCATCGACTTCCCCACCTTCACCAACAACGCCACCGTCCCACCCATGGTGATCCCGACGGCCGTGGAGCTGCCGCCCGTCGACAACAACTTTGCGCCCACGCCGGCCCAGGGACCCCTCCCCACCGACTGCGTAGAGTACTACCAGACCCAGCCGGACGAGACGTGCCGCGACGTGGTGGCCAAGCACGACAGCATCACGCAGGCGCAGTTCCTGGCGTGGCATCCTTTCCTGAATGGCAACTGCGACGGGCTGTGGCTCGGCTACTACTACTGCATCCTGGTGGAAAACTTCATCCCCGAGCCGCCCATCGAGACGATCGCGCCGACTCCCGTAGAACCCGGAATCGTGTCCGACTGCCGGGCCTGGTTCCAAGCCACCGGCCCGAACTGGACCTGCGATCAGTTTGTTTTGATCTTTGGCCGCTTCTCGCTATCCGACTTTATCAAGTGGAACCCCGCTGTTGGGTCGTCGTGTGAAAACAGCATCAAAGAAGAGTATTGGTACTGCGTCGCCGTCCCCGGCACACCTACGACGCGGACTGCGACGCTGCCTGGAGTCACGGGTACGGCCACTGTTGTGCCACCGACTTCCACTGTTGCTGTGCCGCCCACTTCCACCGTTGCTACTCCTCCAGTGGCGACGCCTACGCCCACCCAGTCAGGCATGATATCCGGCTGCCGCAAGTTCTACTTTGTCGTCTCCGGCGATGGGTGTTGGGCCATTGCCAACTCGGCGGGCATCTCGTTGGAGTAAGTCTTACCTTTTGGAACACAAACAAGAAACGAGGGTTTCTAATTGCTAACCTGCACAATTGTTAGTGACTTTTACAAATGGAACCCTGGAATCGAGGAGTGCGGCAAGCTGTGGCCAGACTACTATGTCTGTGTTGGTGTATAGAAAGACAAGCATCCTTGGGTGGGAGTCGGATTTGTTCAAAGTTCGAGCGGGGGAAGAAGCTGCAAAATGTTGCAAGAAGTTAGGTGTGGACGGCACGTTAATTATAGCGCTTACTCAGCGTCTGCAATGCGCTTGCACCTACAGAGGCTATCCACTCCAAACCTGCAGCCCTCCTAACCAATAAATTGAAATGCAAGTTTACTATTATATCAGGGATGAACTAGTAGTCAGGTGGATGAACACTTGGGAATCTTCCGTACCATGTATATATGTATACTTTTTCTTGTCCGGCTATCTTTTCCCAAAGGCTACAAGCGTCCTAGTATTTATATCCCCCGTATGTAGAGTCTTATTTTTGTGTCTGCCCCGTAAAGACATATATTCGATATCACGTAGATTTTGGGTTTGGCTTGTCATGAAGCTGTGCATTCGTTACCAAGAGAATCTAAACAAAATGAAATCTTTATATGGTGGTACAATTGGCAACAACCAACTATTGTACATGAAGCTTGTCCTTCAGTTTATACACGATTTTAAAAAAGACACAGATATTCTAAAGAAAACCATCCCATAATGCTCACTATGACTGGGCAGAATGCCTTACTGATGTACTCTTCACAACATGCTCGCATTTCAACCCCCACTCATTTGGATGCCGCTGTCACCGTGGGATCCGGTCGAGCTTGCTCCTCTGCTGCCGTTTCGGATATGTCAAAAGCCTTATGAGGGTTTGCCATCTCTATCCTGGCTTGGTTCTTAACGGAAGCCGCGTTGTCGAAGCCCAGGCTCCGGCTGAAATAGCCACCGTACGCAGTGCCAACCACCAGTCCGGCAAAATGAGTCCAAAAGTCAATCTGGTGCTTTCGAGGACCTTTTCTCAACCCCAAAAGTGGAACAAGGGTGTACAAGTATGCCATGGCAAGGAACGCATATCCTGGGACGACGGCAGATTCAGGAAGCAGCCAGACGTGGATATCATCCGACCAATGGATGGTGAAGTAGGCTCCTATCAAGCCGAGGGCAACGCCAGATGCTCCTAGGCTGTTGAATGTCATTTGCTTCAAGGCAATGATGCGGACCATTGCTGCTGATACCGAGGCTAAGCAGGCGGTGCCAAAATAAGTGGCCAGGAAAGCCCCGCGACCTATATCATCGTGGAGACGAGTTCCGACCAGCCACAAAAAGACCATGTTGTTTGCCAAATGCCAGAATACCTGATGTGAGAATGCATTCCCGATGCTGGCAAAGGAAGTCGGAATCGCCGGCGTGAAGATAAACATCCGATTCAAAGTTCGCCACATAACCGGGAACTTCCAAAGCGCATAGACAACAAAGTTTGCACCTATGAGCGCCGCAAGCGTTGCTGCGGCCGGCGGGAGATCGGGCCAGACGCGATACTCGGGAGGCGGAGGCTTGTAGACTGCCGCAAAAACGAGTCCGACGGCCACAACAGCTCCTGCTGTCAGAATACAAGATCCGAAACGCTCCCAATGACCCATTTCCGGTGGCGCTTCGATGTCTGATGTTGCACGCTTGGTATATTCCTCTAGCTTGGCCTGGGACTCCATGTACTTCTCCTGCTGTGCCGGTGTCCAGTCTCGTGCTTGCTCTGGGAGCGTGGCCAGCTTTGTGCCAGCGGGATTGAGCCTGGCCCATTCCTCATCTTCAAGCCGCTTCTGCTCGGCACGCTCTCTTTCCGCTGCATCGGCAATCGCCTTGTTGCGTGCCCGAATTGCCTCCTGGACACTGACACCGTATACGTCATCCTGTGGCTTCTCTCTGGCCAATTTCCTCTGCCATGTGTCTAGATCTCCGTTGTTGATGAGTGCATCTGGGTCTGCTTCGCTCTGTTGCGCCGCACGTTCCGCCTCCTCTTCTAGCCTTGCGAGCTCATCCTCGGCCTGCAAACCGGCATTGATGACTTCGTCCACCGGCAGCTTGCTACGCAGATAGGCGAGGGCCGCTTCAATGTGCTTTTGTTGGTAGCCCGCCAGATTCCGCGCCAGGGTCGGATCACCGAGGGTGCCAGCTACCCGACGGCCATGTAATATGCGCAGCAACTTATTCGCTCTGGGTGCCTCGAGGCCAGTGCCAAAAATCTGGAAGACCTCATCCTGCGAAAGGTCGCCCTTCTTGGAGAATGGCAGCCCCTCATGGTCGGTATAGCTGGGCGGCAGTTCGACATAGTGGGTGATGACTTTGTTGAAGGGCCCCTTCTTCTCATTGGAATATAAAGATATGTAGCGGGCGTTAAACGTGGGCGCTTTTGATGTTTTATTTTCGGATGCAAAGATAGTCCAAGACGAAGGTCGTGTCTTCGAAGTCAAAATTTGACTTCTCGAGGACCACCTTGTTGATGTCGGACATGTCGATCGGTATCGTCTAGCAGCCTTTGTGAGTGATTGTGGGAGAGCGTTGGAGATGGAGCTGCCCGAGGTGATTTGTACACCCAGGCATAACAAGCTCGGCCGAGGTAGAGCAAGGCCGAGCGAGTAAATCTGGCTCATGGCGTTCGAGACGGGAGCCGCTATGTGCGCACCCAGATGTCTATTGGCATCTTCTGGTTACAACTCCTATGATGATGACGGCAAGATGCTCAATCGATATATTCCGCTCTCGGCCTCACTAGCAAAAACTTTGGCGCGGTTCAGGCGCGGTGGTAAGGGCCCACATAATTTGTGCTGTCGACCCACTCCTAGCAAAATCATTAGACGCCTTGGCACTGTTGTACTGTACCCCACCATAAGGTAGGTAGCGATGTGCTGCTGCGTACATTAAGTACCTCTGCCTACCTAAGGCAGGTACGGAAGGTACTGGCAATATGTTGAGACTTCGTGGTGGAGGCAAGAGAGTTGAGAATTTGACAATAAAACTTGAGCAGTTTTGACCTTGCACACTGAACATCTGCGGGACCTCCACTACCATCTGTAACTTTCATACAGCTGAAGCCAAGTTAGAAATACCCCTTGGTATTTTTTTGCATCTACCTGGGTGTCTTCACCATACAATCGCCATGTCATCTGAAACCCTGCCTATATCACCAGCCCGCTTTGCAGAGGCCATCAAAGACCTCTCACTGGCAAGTCTTCACCTCAAAGTTTTAGAAATCCGCAACTCCATCGCGCATCTGGACTACTCCAATGAACAGCTCAGGCCATTTGCGGAAGGAAAGGAGCCAGTACATGGGGGAGACGGCACAGCACAGCCGGACCAGGACTGTATTGACGCCATCAAGGAGAACGAGGGTGTCATTGAGCGCATGCAGGAGCGCATCCGGCTTGTGCGTGTCGAGGTTGAAGAGAACCGGGGCTGCAGTTGGACTGAATTTGAGAGCGCGGAAGAGAGGGGTCAGAGGGGCGAGCAAGCTACAGAAAGCACTGCGCCTGGAAGCACTGCCGGACCTACAACAAACAACAACACCACATCAACAGTCAACGGCCAAGGTACCACGGAGGATCGGTTCAGCGGACTCTCGGAGGCTTGGAGGGATGGAACAATCCAAATGGGCACGATTAGAAACGGACAGATCCACATGGACACACAACCACCTTCAGCAAGCTCGGGAGGTGGTAGGTTAACGGACGAGCAACTACGCCAAGCATTGGAGGAAAGAATGCGAGAGGCTGAGCAGGATGAGCAGGACGATACTAATGGCGGATTGCATCTCTGAGCTGGCTTCCATGTCTGGTGTAGGAAAAAAAAGTTGTTTATTTGATACCCTTCACAGAATCATGAGTCTGATGAGTAAAATAACATTGAAGCTCTAAAACCTCATGGGTCACAAATATTTCATTTTCCAAAACGTGAGGAGGTAGGTGGTGATGTTTGAAGGCCTGATGCTTCATACATAACGACAAATGTATGAGTCACGTGTCGCAGCGCCACTTGGTCTAGTCTTCACTGAACATCACTTGCTTATGTCACCGCCTACATCCGCCTGCACCCACCACCCAGCTTTGATCCACCCATCTCAACCTAGCTTGGAGCTCCCGCGACAAGGCTACCGCGAATGCGTACCCCATTAGACATCACCGCCGACTTCATACTTTCATCCAACGGCCAACACCACCATCCCCCGCTAAACTTGCCACCAAAATCCAAAACGCTGCCTCAATCAAAACAACAAGGGGAACACAAAAAGCGATAGATCTATAGATCTCAGTATCCAAAATGCCTGGTTTCGACTTCTCCAACGTCAACCGCAACAATGCATTGCACGCCCGTGGAGTGCCGCTTCCTAAAGCCACCAGCACGGGTACCACTATTGTCGGATGCATTTTTGAGGGCGGTGTGGTGGTAAGGGATTCTCCCTGGAATTGGACTGTTTTTGATAAACCGGAGCAAGCTCGTTGGAAGCAACAGACAAGCTTACTGACCCCCGCATTAACAAACAGATTGCCGCCGACACCCGAGCGACGAGCGGGCCGATCGTTGCAGACAAGAACTGTGAGAAGCTTCACTACATCTCACCTCAGATCTGGTGTGCCGGAGCTGGTACAGCAGCCGACACGGAATTCACAACAGCCATCATCTCGTCTCAGCTGGAGCTACACTCTCTATCAACAGGCCGCAAGCCTCGCGTCGTTACATGCATGACCATGCTTAAGCAACATCTCTTCCAATACCAGGGCCACATCGGTGCATACCTCGTAGTTGCCGGCGTCGACCCTACTGGCACTCATCTGTTCACCGTCCACGCACACGGCAGCACCGACAAGCTCCCATATGTCACTATGGGTTCAGGATCGCTGGCCGCCATGTCGGTGTTTGAAACGCAGTGGCAGAGCAAGCTCGACGAGGCACAGGCGATCAAGCTGTGCAGTGATGCGATTCAAGCCGGTATCTGGAACGATCTGGGATCGGGAAGCAACGTCGATGTGGCCGTTATCACAGCCGACAAGACGAGGCTGCTGCGCAACTACATCAAGCCCAACGAGAGGACAAAGAAGCTGCAAAGCTACAAGTTCGCCAGGGGCACAACGGCTGTGCTTAACGACAAGATCGTTAAGAAGGAGGAGCTGAGCAACTTCATCAGTGTGTCCGAGGTACCTGCTGAGGGTGAGAGCATGGATGTTGACTCATGAGGGTATGAGGGTCGAGAGGATTATGAAGCGGCGAGATTTGAGACGGCTTAGCCATATTGAGCTATCAGTATGGCGATTGGTACATCCTGGCTGGCAGAAGTGTGAAGCGCGCAACAGTAATGCGGCAAATGAGGCAACCGTGGATGATTAGGATTGAGGAGAGATGATGATGGCCATTATCACTGCTTACCCAGCTACCCTGTGATGATGTACTTTACATGTAACTTTTACTGCATGCGGCTCTGATGGCGAAAATGAAATAGACGTTTCCTCATCTACCGAGTATCAGTCCAGCGGATTGATTGCGAGAACTACAGAAAAGTCCAGGAAGAGAACTCTGTTTAATCTATGAATACTTCTCTGGTCGTGCGATGTTATCCAGAGTTTAAAATTTATCTCTACTGAAAGTCACTACCCATTCACACGTAAAGTACTCTGCCAGACGTTTATATCTTTCTTGATCTGCCGCCTAGCTCCCGTTGTCCAGCAGGTGGGGGATAGCTGTTCTCCAGCTGTTGGTAGCCTAGTTGTACCCACAAGCTTTGACAAGGATAAAATGAGGACCCACTAAAAATCGCGTCGGCATCGATTCTGTTCAACAGCTTCACTTGTCAACGGCAGCTCAGAAAACGCGGTCCAGCATCAATCAAGGACTTTGCCAGGCTCACCAGGGCCTACCACGCCGTTTTAGATACCATATTTCTCGCCGATATCTACCACCCGGGAATACCTGGCACCCGGCAACTCACGCGCATCTTTTGCCCTTGAACAAGTCTTCTCGTGGTTGCCTTCGGCTTCCCCCAGAAAAAAAAAAAAAAAAAAAAAAAAAAAAACCAACCACCCCGAAGCTCGCCGCTGATCTTTCGCATCTCTACTCCCCATATCGTCTCAGCAGGACCAAACCGACGACATTTTGTTCACGCCAAATCGAGCGACGCGAATTTCTCAAATGCAACGGGCAGGCGTTTTATGAGACGCTGGTCTACTCCACCTAGAGGCGGCTATTTCGCAGCAGTCATGGCCTTCAGCTTTGCCAATACGTCCAGCGCCCTGACGGGCGCATCCAAAGGAGCCGGATCGGGAACGGGGGCGGGAGCTGCAGGCTCGACTACACAAGGGCCCGATCTCGAGCTCATTCAAACAGAGAACCTGGGCTTTCTCTCGCTTGCGGGCGATGCCAGAGTCCAGCTGACAGCCAAATGGGCCGATCAGCCCGCGCCGACCGCGTCGCTGATAAGCATCGCCTCGAGGAAGGGCCTCGTGGCTGCTGCCGGCCCAGATGCTGTTCACATAGCGACGACTGAATCCGTACGGAAGGCGTTTGAAACGGCCAAGGTTGGCGACAGCGAGGTGCGGCCGTTCGAGCCGCAAGCAAAACTCCCGCTGCCCATGAGGATATCACAACTCGCATTCACATGCGATGAGCAATACCTTATCATATCTGCCGAGTCGGGTGGCGGGCTAGCGGTCTACGATGTTCAGTCTGTATCACAGGGATCGACCCAGCCGGCGATGGAGATCTCAACTAGCGGCGAGTCTCTGCGCACCCTTCTTCCGAACCCAAATCCAGACATGGCCGAGCTTGTACTGGCTGTCACAAATAACGGCAACTTACTCGTGGCCAATCTGAAGCAACGAGGCTTGGTCTCGGGCCCTAGCGGTCCCGTGATGAAGACGGGCGTATCAAGTGCAGCTTGGAGTACCAAAGGCAAACAGCTTGTGGCAGGTCTTGCCGATGGAACGCTCGAACAGTTGACTCCAGACGGAACTAGCAAGGCAAACATACCAAAACCCACTGGCCTTGATAATCACCATGGTAAGCCTATTATGGAAATGGATTGCGTGTCTCCCTTGGAAACACCACTGCCGCGAGACCTTGTAGCTAACCTACTTCACACAGTTGCTTCCGTTGCATGGTTGGAGAATAATGTGTTTCTAGTTGTCCACAACGTGACAAACGGGGATGGGCCGTCGACTTTCAATATTATCACAAGGCACCAGGAGAAAGGAAGCCCGGCGAGTTACGTTTTTCAAAAACTGACGGACCCGGTTGAACCTTTCGGGTCTGAGAAGAAGCCTCACCACACATTATTGAGACTCAAGGACTTTCCGCCTGACCTTCAAGATGCGCTCCTTGTCTCATCCACCTGTAGAGAGGCTATCGGACTCTTGACAAGATCAAAGGCTCCACTCACCAGCACCGTTCCTGCTGACAAGATCACCAACGTCTTCACTACCACAGAGTTTGCCGATGACACAAAACGGGCAGAATTGCCTATGGGTGAAGACTACATGGACACTTTCCCCATTGGTACGGCACTTGATCTGTCCAGCAAGGACAAGGTATACAAGCCGATCCCAACAGACGAGATGGATGAGTCTCCTGGACCCCTCCCTGGTCTGTGGGCTTTGAACAACGAGGGTGTCCTGTCAGTTTGGTGGATTGTCTATAATGACTCTATCCGACAGGGCACTACATATCCGGGTATGGCAGCGGCTCAGAGTACGAATGGTGCTACTGCTGCCCCCGCTGCCACTCCCGTCACCACGACCACATCCGCCTTTGGGGCATCATCAACACCCGGCCCTAGCTTCGGAGGTTCCTCTGCGCTCGGCGCAAAGCCATCTCCTTGGGGTTCGTCTGCAGCTGCCACCCCTTCTGCCGCCCCAGCATTTGGTAAGACCGCATTTGGAAGTGCTGGGGGAGACAGTGGGAAATCTACATTTGGAACACCGGCGTTTGGGTCTACATCAGCCCTTGGCAGCGCCTCGGCAACTCCTGCATTTGGTTCTACTTCAGCCCTTGGTAACTCCTCTTCCACTCCTGCATTTGGCTCTACGTCAACTCTTGGAGGTGCACCCGCCACGCCTGCGTTCGGGCAGTCCTCGGCGCTCGGTGGTGGCTTGGGGGCTAAGTCATCCCCATGGGCTACCGGAGGCACTTCAGCGGCAACACCCGCTTTTGGGCAGTCGGGGCTCGGCTCCACTCCGTCTGGTGGAACTGGTAAGATCTTTGGAGGCGGAACTTCTTCTACTCCAGCCAGTGGCGGTGGATTCTCGGCCTTTGCCAATAAGGGTGGCTTTGGCTCACTTGCCAGTGGCGGTGGTGATAACAACAGTGGTAGCATCTTTGGAGCTGGAAAACCATCAGGTTCTTTCGCCTCTGCTTCACAAGACACGAGCATGAACCAGGCTACTTCCTTCCCGCCTTCAACCTCCAAGACAAGCTCAACGCCATTTGGATCATCGCCTTTTGTGCTGGGCACAACCTTCAAGGCAGACCCCAAGACGGCCAATGATAACGAAAAGCCGGTTACGTCTGGTGGTGGCTCTTTGTTTGGCTCAGGATTTGGCCTCTCGCTTGGAGACACAGCCAAGACACCAGCTGCAGAGGAGAGTAAAGATGCCGACATGGAGGCCGAAACCCCAGCGGCAGCTACCCCAGCAGCCGTGGAGAAGCCTACTAGCATATTTTCGTCTACCGCCGGTTCATCAGTATTTGGTGCCCCGACCATATCCGGAGCCCAGGGCGACAAGCCCAACCCATTTGGGGCGCCGTCCGAGCAAGCAAAGCCCTCCCCCCCTGCAGCCGCTGACAAGCCAAACCCGTTTGGGACGCCGTCTGCCGCAAAATCCCCTACTCCTGCGGCAGCCGACAAACCCAACCCGTTCGCTTCCTCCGGCAACAAACCTGGCTTGTTTGGTTCTGGAACAACATCGTCGATCTTTGGCGCTAAAAAGCCCGAGGAGCCGCCAAAATCGATATTCGCCAAGCCCGATGCCACCCCAGCTTCAGAGAAGAAGAATCCGTTTGGAACCTTTGGGCAATCTACAACCCCAAGCTCTTCGCCGGCGCCTAGCAAGATATTCGGTAACACAACATCCACGGGAAGCATTTTTGGCAACAAGCCAGCTCCAGGAGGCTCTAGCAGTATCTTTGGTGCCCCAACGCAAACCTCGTCAATATTTTCCTCAGTCAAGAAACCTGATGCGGCACCGTCAACACCAGATAAGAAAGCTGCCGAGTCCAGCTTGCCATTACCACCGGAATCAACCAGTAAGACGACCTTCACGCTCTCCGAATCCTCTGGGTCGTCCGCCGCTTCGCCTCGGATACCCGAACACATAGAATCATCAAATTCACAGCGAGAGGTTACTGACTTTACCTCTTTGCCTGCAGAATCCTCAAACAGCGAACGATCAGCGACACCTGATGATGCACCGCTACCGCCAGACCCGGTCAAGGAGAAATCCAAGTACAATATGGCAGATCTCAAATTACCCCCAGGCGTGGTGTCTACGGACGACAAGCCGAAGGCATCAACATCGGGAGGCTCGTTGCCCAAGTTCTCTTTCAAGGAGGAGGGAGCAACAGAGCAGCCTGTGCCAAGCAGTGACGAAGAAGACGAGCTCTCAGAAGAAGAGCAGGAAGGTGATGAAGACGATCAAGGATCTGCTCCCGATAGCGAAGGCAGTGGCGTCGATGTGACCAAGGACCTCAGCCCACCGGGCTACACTCCGCAGAGCTCGTTTGGTGGCGCCGGAGGTGGGATTTTCTCGCACACACCGGCCGACGAACCACGGCCCGGATCGCGTCTATTGTTTGGTGAGATGAGCCGCCCCCTCTTTCCCCAACCCGTAGCCACGAGCCCCAGGTCACCTAGTCCCGTTCGCGGTGCTGTACCACCCAGAGTCATGAGATCCGACTCTGTTCGGTCGGTGAGTGCCCCTGGCGGTGGCATGGCATCATCCATGGCATCATCAATCTTGGGCAGGAGCAAGGGCAATTTCGGGATTAGCGGCACGTTACGCCAACAGCCTGGTCGTCACACGCCAGACCCGAACGTGGAGGAGCAGAGGAGGTCACAGGCGAGGAGAGAGGCGGATGAAGCACAAGTCCTGCACGACCAGGAAGACGATTGGAAGCAAGATCTGTTGAATGCTCCACCACAGCCGACGCTCGAGCTGGCCGAGTTCACGCCAAACACTGGCAGTGCTCCGGAGGCTGGGAGGACCGTTCCCGCCCAAGCAGAAGCCATGTACCGTGATATCAACCGGATGGTGGATACCCTTGGTTTGAATGCTCGCCACCTCAAGGAGTACATCCTTGGTCACATGGGCAAGCTTCGGGCTCCGGGAACGCCGCACAAGACAGCAGAAGATTTGGAGATTCCGGACGACTGGATTCTTTGCGATGCCGAAGACGTTGGGACTGTGTTAGACCAGGAGCTGCGTGTGGAGCTCGAGGATGGCCGCGTTAAGAATGCGGACGAGGTCCTCGAGGCCTGCCAAGAGCTGAGCAGGGGACTGGCCCGGTTGCGGATCAAGGAGATGGATATTAAGAAGACCATCATGTCTCGCATAGACCCAAGCCAGGCCGATGCTTTGCGATCTCTTCCGTTGAGTGCAGAACAGGCGGCACAGCAAGCCGACCTGAGGAAGCAATTTACAAGCTTCTCCAAGCTTCTAGCCGAGGCCGAAGAATCACTGACTATGCTGCGCGCCAAGATGGCAACGGCTGGTGGGCTCGACGGTCGGAGGAACGGATCGGTCGGTGGAGCTGGCTCGGGCGCCAATGCAGTACCAACGGTCGATGCTGTCCTGCGTACAATCCTGAAGATGACCAGCATGGCTGAGAAGCGCAGCGGTGATGTGGACGTACTGGAGAATCAGCTGCGTAAGCTGCGCCTGCAGCAAGGGCTCGGGACCGCCAACGGCAGCCGGGAGAACTCCCCTTTCTCGACGCCGCAGAAACACCAGCATCGTCTTTCTCGGTCCGTCTTCAGCCCGGGTGCGTCATCACTCATGGGTGCCTCTATGGCACTGACATCGTCGGTCGCCTCGTACAACGGTAGCCCCGCCCGGTCGATGACCAACTCTCCCCGCAAGAAGCTAAGCGGCTATAGCGACGACGACAAGAAGCACATCCGCGCTCGTCTGGAAAAGCGCTCGGCGGCGATCACCAAGCTGCGGGAAAGTGTGGAGAAAGCCGGGCCGAATGTCTGGCGCATGACGGACGAAGATTAGCAGACTAGGCCTGTGCCGAATATTTTGGTCGATCAACCTTCACCATTCAGATTGCTTCGGTTGTTACGTTCTTGGAGCTGGGAGCAAAGCACCTGAGCCATTATATCATGAAGGATTAGAGGATGATACGGGGCAATCAGTGCAACCAAGCATCGGGATCTTTTTTTTTTTTTCTTGGGAGGGATGTTATGCTTTTGAAAGGTGCAGGTGATGTGTCCGGGTTTGCATGTTTCTATCACCACTTTCTTAAAAAACAGAGGTCGTAAGACTATTTAATGAGCGACCCCTGAAATGATGACGAGAATGGGATCAGTCAAATGGTATATGGGTGTCCTTGTCCATTTCCCTCCCTCGTTTATCATGTCATATCATGTATCTGGTACACGGGATTGGCCCCACTGAGGAGGATAAACATTAGTTTTTTTAAGATTAGTCCCGTACTAGATAGACCTAAGTTTTAGCAACAACATTTGCGTTGAGAGCACAACAAGATCGCCGGTTGATTGTATCCGTGCTTTTACGTTTACAGTTTCTGTGGCTTGTGCATCGGTCTTCTTTTCTTGGCCCCCCAACCACCAGAAGCATAGATTTGTTTATATTTCTTGTATTATTTTCTATTCGGTTGTTTTTCATTATTATGTATATATGTATATTCGGAGGGGGGCATATATTCCAACGCAACAGCATTCATAAGCATTGGCAAAATGAAGACGCGAGATATTACTTTTTTTTCTCTCTCTTTTCTTCTTACGTCTCTGTACACGAACTCCCTCGCAAATCTCAAACTCTCAATCCTTGAATCTTTCTGCTGCTGCCATGTCGTCCTGGGCATCGTTAACCAGAAAGCTAACCAGGGGAGAAAAAACCCAACACATGTCAATATCAGCAATCGGAAAATTCCAGACAAAAAAAAAGAAGAAGAAAAAAACCAAAGAAAAAAGGGGGTTGCCCCTTACCTATACCAAAGAATAGTAGGCGCAATAGTGCCCAAGTGCCACAGCGCGTGGGCGTCGAGGGCGCCCCATAGCGGCGGAAAGTCAAAGAGCTCCAGGCTCATGGCCAACATGATCCAGGCGACTGCCAGGCCCGGGTACGTGGCCCAGGTCCTGCCCTCCCTCTTGTACTTGCGGTACGAGAAGGCGCTCCACAGGACGTTCTGCGCCAGGCCCACGCAGACGTTGGCGGCCATGTTGTAGCCATAGTCCCAACGCACGAGCTTGAGGTATGCGACGTGGCAGCCGTAGGCCGTCAGGCAGGCGGCGGTCCAGAGGCGGATGGCGCGCGGCGTGGTGGTGGTGCTGGTCGAGGGCGAAGAGGACGAGGATGAGGATGAAGCGTTACCGGTGGGCGTCTTGCCGCCGTCGGTGGAGCCGGGCCGGTCGAGGCGAAATATGCGGATGACGGCCAGGTACAGACCGTACAGCACGCTGGCGCCGGCGGCAAAGTAGTCGAGCTGCTCGGTGGCGTTGGTGTCGCGGGTGTGGAAGATGATGCTGAAGAGCCACGAGGCAATGCCCGCATAGGAGAAGCCGACGTAGTACTTGCGCAGCGGGTACGACTCGGGGATGTGGCGGCGGAGCCACCTGAAGCCGAGCAGGTGGGCGTAGAGGTTTCCGGCCGAGAATATGACGGAGAAGGGCTCCTGCATGCCCAGGACGCGGTAAAACGGCCACTTGCCGTGGAACTGGACCACGGGCTGACCGGACTCGATGCGGTCGCTCGTGATTATGTGCTGACACGTGTAGTCGCACTCGGCCGGGCAGCTCCAGAAGAGGAGACGGTTTATGAGCGCTGTTTATTGGGGTAGGTTTGTTTCAATTCCGTCGGAAAGGCCGGAGTAGGGTGAAGCTGTCAGCCTGTGTTTTTTTTTTCTCTTTCTTTCTTCGTTTGCGCATTTTTCTTCTTCTTCTATGTGTACATGTATATGGATGGGGGTGGCCACGGACGTGTCTCGACCTTGTGTGCAAAAGTGACAGCTTCGCAGTTCTCGCGCATGCAGACCTAGAATAAACCAAACGCCCCAAAGGCGACGTATGTCAGTAAACCTTGTCGGAAATACTTTGGCATCGTCACAGTATCCAGAGAAAACAACAGTGCTACGTTGGGCACGACATACCTGAACGCAATCCCGGAATTCTGGTAACCTGTCACCAACAGAGGCATTTGCCGGTCCGAGGAACAGGCATGCTGCCAAAAGAAGAGGTAATACGCTGGGAACGCTATATTGCCTGGCGCCTCGATGGCGGCCCTGTATGACGACCATTATTTTTTTAACCGTGGTTATCGTATGTATGCGTGGGTGTGGAGGGACCGGAAATCGTTTTTGTGAGGCAAGCCACGAAAGGTTCGTGCCAGCGTTTGGGGGGAGTAGGTGGTTTCGGTCTCTGCTGAGTTGAGAGGGAGGGAACCCTAGGCTGGCAAAATGACAACTGCGAAACTGCGAAAAGAAGCTGTTCTTTGAGCAAAAGAAGGACAATAAAATCAACCAGCGATCCCACCGACAAGTTCCTCGAAAAGAAGCTCCCCGCCGTGAAGCTCAAGCACCTTTTCTTTCAACCCCCAGTAAATGGCTTTTCTATGTGTGGGGGAGTTTGTCGTCGTTCGTTTGTCGTTCGACCCGCTATTAGGTTCCCTGTAACCTGTTATCAAGAAGAAAGGATGGCTAGAGCTAGAAATAAGTTTATTTCAAAAAAAGGCCAGCAACGTATGAAGTAATGTTCAACATTTTTTTTTGTTTCTTTTTCTAATTCGAGCCAGGGTTGGACGTTGGATTACTTCAAGTATGGAGAAAGAAGAAGAGAAAAATCCAACCAGACCCTAGTCTCTCCCATTGTTGTTTGTTTGTTGTTGGAGCTAGCCTTCCCAATTCTTCCGTGCTTTTTTTTTTCTCTCTTAATTTTTTTTTGCGTCACAACACGAGGTCAAAGGGACAGAGGTTCGTGCCTTTTTTCCTGGAATTCTGGGTACCTGGGTCGGGTTCCTGGTCAGACTTGCTGTACAGGGCATGTCTTAATTGGCTCGACCGGAGGATTTTATCTGGGGAAAACACCTGGGCACTGTCCCCACAGTTACTCTCGGCTTGACCGGGTGGCCGTCTCCGCCGGCAATTCGGGTTCAAGCTCACTGAGCAGTAGTACTACACTGCCTGAAGTACCTAGGATATTAATTACTTACCGTTACAACCAGAGAATGTGGCCCTATTCTTAAATGAAGCAAACAATTTCAAGCTTTTTTTACCCCCCTCATATTCGTTTCGTTATAATGTCAAGTATTTTTGGGCCATTTTAATTGCAGATACATACAAATTGGCCATCATTGAACCCCTTTCTTTCAACCCATCATCCTGAGCCCCCGTCGACTTGACAAAGGAACCATCCAAAACAAAACAAAATTGTCAACTCTTTAGTGCCAATGCCAAATTTAGTATCTGCTCAGAGAAAATATGCATAAAAGATTTCTTGGCCAATATTCGGCGAAACAAACAAACGTCTGCACAAACATTTCACAGTCCTGCGTAAACATGAAGGGCAGCCTGTCTCGAACCTTGTCTGAAGCAAGGTATGGAGTATGTATGCAGCAAGTAAACAACCAGCGGGGGAAAAAAAAAAGACACAAATATGCAGCAATGACTGGGTTGCTGGATCTGAAATGTAACAAATTGATGCATGAAATAGTCGTATCTGTCGTCATATCGTACCGTGCATTGCGTTACCATCCAAAGACAACTTTGGAAGACCACCGGGATCCAGAATACATTCCCAGAACTCGCTGGCCACCACTGTCCGTCGGGCCGAGCCAATGCAGAATAAAGTAAAAAAGAAAAAAGAAGAAAAAAAAAACGTAAAGCTATCCTCCAATACCTGACTCTCATGGGGATTTCAAGCTTGCTCACTCGACACCATGCGTTGTGTAAAGTGAAACGAGGGAGCAGATCTTCACTTGGAAAAAGTTAATCCTGCAACAACAAAGTAAGCTCTTCCCTGACGGAATAAGCTCCCAAAACCAAACCAAATAATTAACGAGAATGGAAAGAAGCGAATAAAAACGCCAAACAGACCAAGTTCCCTCCTCTTCTTCCACCTCTCTGTATGAAGGGATCACCTTGGCGGGGTATCTCTCATGTCCAACAACCAGAATCACATCGCACAGCCTCATATGGAGCTGGTAAACAGTAATATGTCGTGGCAAAAACATTCCATAGGTACTTCATGAACAACATGACAAGCATTACAAATAGTTTGCGAAGATGCAAGGACGAAAGATAAAAAATATGAAAGGGGGAAAAAAAAAGTAACCCGAAGTGTCGAGTGTAGCTTGATTTGAAGCTCTAGTCATCACTGAGAAGGCATCGTGTCTTCGTGCCCCTCGTGATTATTACGGCTGCGGAGTACCTTAGGGCGGTCATCGACATAAGTCAGTCTCTGAGAGAGCCTGTCTGCCCCGCTGCGCCCGGGGGTAGCCCCTGCAGCGCCTGTCAACCTGCCGTACGATTCAGTTGGCGGTTCCCTTAAAGCCTGCACGGCCTGGGATGATGGTTGTTGGACAGTTTTGAACAGCCGATCACGAACTCTGTGGGCGGTATCGTTTGCGCCGCCGCTGGCAGCGAAGAGCCGATTTGGAAAACTTAGCGACGTCGCGTTTGATGTTAGGGGAAACGGCGAACCCAATCGCGGAGGAGCTTCAGTCGTCGCTATGCGAGAAAGTTCCGGTGCTGTTGCCGATGCAGCGAGTCGCACTGCTTGTTGTTCGCTCTTTGTGCGTAGCGAAGAGCCTAGTGATCCTGTGTAGCGTGGTATGAATAGCTCATCCCTATTGTTCGATCTCGTGGAGCTATACTCTGCAACGGCTGTCCCAGTAGGCCGAAACTGGGCCAAAGCCGCCTCCAGGAAACTCTTCCCACGGACACGACCCAATGGTAAAGCATTATCCTGCGCGGCGCTAGCACCGTTGGAACGACTTGGCTCGGTCCAAAAATCGTTACCCAAACTGCCGCGTTTCCGGGAGTGACGAAGATCACGTGGTGGCTTATTGCCAATTATGGTTCGCCTTCGCGCCACGCTGGTGCGGCTCATACGCGGCGGCGATTGTAGAGTCCGTCGTGGTCCCACTGTGTGTGGTTGATTAGAGCTCTCTGCACCCATGGCCTCCGACAATAACACGAAGGAAGAGCTTGGACCATAGCTTTGGGGGGTAAATGGAGACCCTAATCTGCCCCGGGACGGTTCCGAGACACCGGGATACAATGACCGAAGCGATTGTGAATCTGGACCATCCGGCTCTGTTGGTGTCGGTTCTGGAGCCTCCACAGAACTTGTGAGCTGTGCGAGGGGCCCGTACGGCTGCATTATCTCAGATGTGCTGACGGCTAATGACAAGCCCATATCCTTTGTTGCGAATGATGAACGGGCTGGCGTAGAACGTCTGTTCCAATGTCGAGCAGCCGTGTGTGTGAGTGGTGTCGGGCTTCTTGACAGATACCTTAAGTTGGGGTGGGCTGGAGCAGCTAGCTGGAGCTTGCAGAGGTCTCTCAGGTGAGTCCTTGTAGCAGCGCAAGTATGTGGCCATTCGATATAAGCTGCTGTCTGATCTGCTGTCGGGGTAATACTCCCACTCTGAAGCCTGGAAGAAGCAGCAGTATAATCATCAACCTTCTTGGTGGCCTTGGAGCCCCTCCAGCTCCGTTTTGCCTCACGAGCAACGCGCATGCACACACCATGAGGTGGCACGCAACTTCTTCCGGTCCTGAACGGAGTGACCCTCGGATCCTGTAGATAAGTCATAAACGTAGTCCACAAATGGGCATCCATCTCCTTGGTCCAAGGAGCTCTGTGACGTTTTGAGCGTACTGTCTGCCCGTTGCCAACTGCGTTCTGAGCAAGCGGCAAAACATCATAGTCATGACGGGCAACTTTTGGAAAATCCCCTTCTGGGCTCATGCATTGGTCATCAGAAAAATGAGACATGCGACTGAATATAGACGCGTTGGTATAGGTGGAACGGGATGTCGATGGCCTGCTGGATTCGTAATCCGGTTCGGTGCTTGAATTGTCGTCATCGTCGTCTTCCGTCGAGCTGCCAAAAGATGACCCGGCTGACCAATCCGGATATCTCCGTGGCGAAAGAGATGGAATGTCTGCGGGCGCAGGGGTCTTGGGTTGTGAAAAATCGTCGTAGCACGAGATGCTCAGCAAATTGCGATCCTGTGCGTATGCATGATTCAGGCCGGCCATCAGATCAATACCGTCGGATATTTCCACATCGTTCGGAACGATATCGGGCTCCTCTATGCTAGGTATCGGGGTATCGGCGGCATTGACAGAGGCGAGGAAGTCCTGGGTCGGGGCGCTGAATGTCTGCGGGACCATCCTCCTCTTGAGCCTAAGACGCGGCCTCGGGGCAGATGGAGTTCTCGCGTCATCATCGGTCCCTTGATCCGTCGGCTCAGGCGTATGGGGTGTCGCACACCGGGCTGATCCTCCCATGGGAGGGAAACGAGTTGATATGGGATGCAATGTCATTGTAACAGCGAGCGATCCAGTCTACTAAAGCTAGTGGACTGTATGGGCGTGGCGCAGATACAGGCGGGCATGTGAGGGACTCTGGATCCTGGAACAGCTGATGGCAAAGTGATGTTGATGTAGAGTTTGTACTCCGATCGAAGATGAGTTGAGCAAAGCCTCCGCATCCACAACTACTTGAGAAAAGCCAGGTGTGTGAAGGGCTGCGCAAGATCCTAGTGCTGCTATTCTTTTGTATCGCGGTAGGTAGAGACAGCTCGAGCGCGCACGGCTAGCTTCCGCACCGGGCCACCACAATCGTCAACTGGATGGCTGGTTGAATGTCGCGCGGTGCCGCTGAAGGTCCTTGCGACCCAAAACCTAGCGGGAGCCTTATGCGCCACTGCGACGGTTGGTGAGACCAAGGTGAAAAGGCGCCGGGGCTCTGCGGTTCGATGAGCACCAGTGGCTTGCCAAAGGTCGGTCTATCAGGGAGTAGCAAAACAAATCGACGCGGTTACTGATGTCTGTGCTTTGACCTCTGTTTTCGTCTTCCTTTTTTTTTTCTGACTTTTCTTTTGTCTTTTTTAAACTAAGGGCAAACGGCGATGTTGGTCGATCGAAGTTGTACGTCACCTCCCCGCCCTAAAAGCGGATGCAGATGATCTGATTCAACGGTAAATTCAACAGTCGCAAATTGTGGGGGAGCATCTAAGAATGAGCGGCTAGACAAGAAAGAATTGGTAGCGGCAGAGGGAACAAACGGCCAAAAACGATTTGATGCGCAAACGTTTCTGTTCCACGACAACTCAGAGAACTCTGTCGAACTAACTGGACAAAATTCACGGCATGTGCTTGGAGAGGGGAGTAGATGGGGGTGGGCAGACGGCACAAATGAGATAGAAGAAGGGGGGGAGGTGCGACGGGGAGGACAAGGCGGGCGGGCGACTCGATGGGGCGCGTGCAGCCACCCGAGCTGCAGCGGTCTCCGGATTGACACTGGGGGATGTGCCTGTCCTGCTGTTTGCGCGCGCAAAAAAAAGGTGGGGTTCAGATGGAACCAAAAACTACCAAAAGGGACTCCCATGTACGATACCTAGGTAGGTAAGGTAAGGTAGTTAGCTCAGGCTTTCCTGGGCCAGCCATCCATGGCATGGCATCATTGGCAGGTGGTTATTGAAAAGGATGCACTGTGATGGCCCACACCGATTATCTTTCATCTCCACTCTATCTTGCAGAACTTGAAAGTCCGAGTCACAAGCAAAATTAAGAAAGAGAGAGAAACAAAATCAAACTTGGCAGAGGGGCAGTCAGTAATTAATTGTCACGCAACACAATAGACATTCGGGGTACTCAATCATTAGGTGGTACTGGTAGTGGTTATTCTCTGTCTGTCTGCTTGTTCTGCATGCTTTGTTCTTTCTTGTCAAGCTCCCTTGTACTATACGAAGTGACTGTAGCTCTCTCTTGACCTATGCGAGGATCTTACAGTGTGGTAGGCAGGCCTGGTCAATTCTATTGCTACCTGGGTTTATTGGCGTGGACGGCTTGATTGGAAGTACCGGATCGTCCACGTTACCGATAACATTTTGACATGAGGAACTACTCCACTCTGGCACTGGTATGGTAAAATCAGAGTTGCGGATTGGGCCTTTTTTTTTCGCTACACAATATTGAGAATAAACGCCCAGATTGACACGGGACCATGCTTCAGCCTGGGAATCCATCCCATCATTCCAAATGCAGCCCTTGAGCATGTACAAAGTACCTAGCACGATGCAGAAGGAGCCACCACCCTCCACCCCCATGAACAAGGTATACCGTCTAAACGCCCGGACTATTGGACCCTAGGTATCTTTCTATCTTTTTAGGTTCTTAATTCAACGAGGCCAACAAAGGACACCACCTGCAGTCAATTCCTCAACCAAACTACAATGTTTTCTTTGATGGGTACCTTGCCGTAGGTTCTATTCTAGTTCAAACAAGATGGATGCTATGCGCTTCGAGAAAGATCATCGTCCAATCGTGGTGTATCTTCTTTCGACTCCGATTCCTTTGCGCAAAAGCCCACGTGGGTCCCGGGCTACCCTCCTAACATTGTGCACTAGGCTCTGTTCCATCGATCAGATTGCAAACGGTTACTCGCAAGCTTCTACACTAACAGTAATTTCTTTTCTTTTTTTAACCTTTACCTACGCATACTGGTATGATGGCTAAAGGGGAAAGGAAAGAAGAGCTAGGGCCCGTTTGCTTCTCTGACCTAAGCCCTCGAAAAACCATCACCCTGGTATTGGTGAATTATGAGCTTGTCGTATTCTTCTTTCCCCTCGATCCCCAAACTCCAAGCCTTCGCTAGGATATCGTGACCCCTCACCTCCCTTGATATTCTGCACTGGGTACTCGTGTTTGTGTGTGTGTGTGTATGTCTACCCTTGATTCAAAAAACCCCTATCGCTTTCATGCACCTGTCTATGCATCTTCTACGATTGGTAGGTTACGGCCATTCATCCCTCTGCATGCTTTTAGCACCGTCACACGTATTAACCTAATATGGTACGAGCCGAGCATGCAAGAGCATGCGTCGAGCCGTCTCATCTCATAAAAAACACCCAAGCTTTGTGGCAGCCCAGTGGCTAGAAGGTCCAACGGCAGTCACAGCACGCACAGGCGATGATGGCCTGCACGGGGAGTCGATTTCCGTACTTCACATCGCGTCGCGAACGATACATTTTGTTACCATTTTATCTAATATATTCGTTTTTAACCAACTTCATTGTCAGGGATCACCATCCGATGAATTATTGGTCCCCTCAAATACGACAGTCAAAGAGAGAAAATGCAGGGTAAAGAAACGGCAACAGCACACAGACAGGTTTTAAACTTTTGAAAACAACGGCTTTTCCTGTAAGGGGTAATTAAGCGAATCATTTCTTTTGTGCTTTTTTTTTCTTCTTTATTTCCCGTCAGCTCATTAAACGAGCTTATTCAAAGGTTAGAGTATTTGTAAATCAACGTCATAGCTGAAATCTCTTCATGCTTGGAAAAGCTGGTTTTGTGCTGGATGCAAAACGAGTCTAGACTTGGGAACTTTGGGAAAGCACTTGATGCACGTCAGAGCGACCAATCTAATTGGTGGAGTTGACATATTGGGTTTGACGTTTTTTGCGAATTTTCGCGTACTGGACGCGTCAAATCAACCTTGCTCAAAAAAAAAAAAAAAAAAAAAGACAAGAAAAAAATATGATTTATTAGCACTGTCTCCACTTACTGTGCATCAAGTGCTACCTCGGGCACATCACCCTCACAGCTTTTCAGTTTTATGCAATACTACTTACTTCGTAGCTTTGTTCTTACTATGCCTTGTTAACCCCCCAAGTCCCCCTTGCCGCTGATGCAACGATAATCTGGTATAGCCCCGCTCTGCTTACCAGGTTGCATTTGGTATTGAAAGTCTGTATATAGCTCACGATACGTATTACTCGATACTATAGGACCTGCAGCTGGTGTTGGCTTGAGTGGGTTGCGATGAAAACAGAAGTGATCAGGTACGGAGTATCTGGGCTCGTTTCTAGTTTCTAGAACTCGAACTAGAACTGGCGCTAGACTAGTGGTACTAGGTGTCCTTGGCGTGAAAGAAAAAAAAAATCGCCATAAACCTCTCGGCCAACCCGCCCAGGATGGTCTCAACTAACGCGTTCAACTTGGCATGCCGAAAGAGAGTCTACTTGGCAAAACACACGCGTGCACTACACGCCACATCCGTGTCTTGAGAGAATCGGGGTGCATGGCCTAGGTGGGTAAAGAAACAGCCCGAGCATGTCGTACAACGTACAACGGGAAGCAGGGGCAGAGACAAAAAAAAATTAAAAAAAATTAAAAAATAATAAAAAATAATAACAATAATAAGGAAATAAAACATCTTCCCTGCAATCTTGGTAGGCAGTGGTTTGCTTTCCCAAAGCTCAAAAAATCCCCTTCCCGCCGGACGTTGCCGCGATGGTACCTTGCTAGCCGACCTGGTTCGGCCTCGAGTGGATTTCTACTTTACGAGACCTATGTACTACGTACGGTAAAGTACAGTTACCATTGTAATGGAGGCACCGATAGCAGTGCAAATTCTCACCCACCTCATTTCGGCCTTATTGCAAGCCAGAAACCCTGACTAGAAATTCCACCCCCACAAAAAAGGAGAGAGAAAAAAACCTTTTGACCTACTGCACTCCTCATCAAACTAACCATACAAACAGTATAGTTACACTGGTGTATCAAACTCGGGCAGATCGGCTATCAGGAAAAAGAGTTACTGTGGTATATAGGCGGGGCCATCATAGTGGATAATCAAAAAGGCGGTCTACCACATACTGCGATGGTTTGATACGAAGTCAAGTTGAACGGGCGGCTACCTTGAAAAAAAAATAATAATAATAATAAAAAGTTACGGGCCCTCGTGCACTGGTGCTGGTGCAGCCCATGATCGGCCGGCCAAGCAGTAGGATTCGATCCGGCAGGCGCTGAGGCGGGTCATTTTTTGTGAGATCACTGGGGTCCCAAGCTTTTCTATGCGCCCACGGAATCCCTGATTGTCGTTTTCTGTTGTTTCTCAGGGGTAAATCCAACCTCTTTGAACAGGGGAAAAAAAAAAAAAAAAAAAAAAAAAAAAACACGCGAGTGAGGGTGGGAAGTGGTGTCAGTGGCGTGCCTGGCGCCATACTCCAGAGTTTCAACTCTCCATGTTATGTGACCCACGTGGCTGAAGTTATCGTAATTTAAATCCCGAACCACTTTGGCTTGTCACTTTCTCAAAGTACCTGCATTGCTGTCTGTCTGTCAAGCTGATGTTTACCAAGGAGCCCGTCTGTTGAGTCTGGAAATTGGGAGCTGAGAGCTAAAACCAAGACTAACTCCAGTAGTGCTGGACCGTCACCTATTCAGCGACCTTCAGGATCACCACATCACGGCATGAAATGGCTCAGCCGCGCTGAGCCATCCATCCGGCGGGAAGAAACCGATGGCCTAGACCTGATTTTGGTGCCCACATGGTGTCCAAGGCTTCTCGCCGTCGCGCCACGCCAAACCCGGACACAAAACATCATTAAACAGGGTGCTGGATTTTGGGAAAATCCCGTAGATATTGCTGAGATCTGTCAATCTTCGAGAGGGGGCTACACTTTTGGAGCGTGGGCTAGAGTTAGTCAAAAGCGTACACTTCGCCTGTCTTTTGCACACGACTTCTGGTTTCCCGTGCGCCCTCTGTTTTCTCTCAATATACCACATGCCACTTCTCATTCCCTATGTCTTGAACAGCCCATTACCATGCTGGCCGCTTCGATACATTGGCTGCAGATAGCAAAAGTCGTTGTCCCTCTTGTTCTCATTGTGCAGCTGCTGATCTTCCTGACAAGCAATGGCGCCACATCTAAGCTCGAGCGGTTAACCCGCCCTTTCAAGAACGAGAAACTAGTTTTCATATCCGATTTCCTCAGCCATGAGGAATATGGTGGTCCTTTCGATGGCCGTCCCATCGCCGAAATGTGCGCGAAAAAGACCTGGAACCCGGACCGGATAGTCCAGTGCGATGCCGTACCCGAGGGCGTTGGGACGGTTAGGAACGGTCATCTGCAGTGCATCCGGTTCGCCATCGAGATTGGGGGTAAATTGCGTCCCGGAGGGTTGTCGGATATCGATAGCATCGGACTTTTTCTGACATAAAAGCATCTTTCTCGCAGCTGGCGGCCTCATACTTCCAGAAATCGTCAAGAGATCTGAGCACAACATTGCCGAGGCGGTCCCAAACGCCAAGGGCCCGCTGCGCGGTGTCGGCCTGGACTACTTCTTCGACAGCGACCACCTCACCTCAAGTCTCACCAAGTTCTGTCCGCAGATGAGGCTGTACCCTTCCATCAACGCGCTGCACAATATTCCCTCGCTTTTGACCGGCGTCAAGGTCAAGCTTGACCAGCTACAGCCTCCCAGGATCAACATCAGCTCGACCGTTGTCGAGAACCTGGATGGCTTCTTCGAGCAAGTGAAGACGCTCATTTCAGAGGAAGACGACGGAAAGCGCAAGCCTCTCAAGATCCAGCTGGCGTGGACTCCGTTTTGGTACAATGTGGACCACGACTCGCCCGAATTCGTCACTAGTTTTGGTCAGCTTTTAAAGACGCGACATGACGTGCGCCGGCTCGCCGGCTCGGTCCTTTACAGCTTGATAACGCGCTTCAATCTTGACCTGGACCCGAGGAAGCCTTCAAAGGGCCAGTCGGGAGAAGAGGTCGCCCTCAAGGTGGCCGAAGGCAGGAGCTTTCTCGGGGTACGCATAAGGACCGACGTTGACGCACAGTCGATGCGGTGGCCAAACTACGACACGCAGGCAACATACTTCAAGCGTCTTGTCGGCCAGAATCAGATCCCCGTCACCTACATGACACAAGGTGCCGCGAAAGCAGATATTCGAGACTTCAAGGAGAACTCGGCAGGTTTTAATGGCGTCGTGGTGCGCAAGGAAGACCTGCTCAAGGGCCCCGAGCTTACGACCTTGCAGAGTCTTAGCTGGGACCAGCAGGCACTTGTTGATTACGAGGTCATGCTCTCGGCGGGGATCGTGGCAGGCATTGCTCACTCGAGCTTTATGTGGAATTTGGCAATACGTCGGAAGGTCGATTTCTTGGAACAAGAGAATCACGGGCAGGATAAAAACCGCCTGGTGTTGCCCGATAGCATCATAACTTATCAAGATCCGTACTCTATCATCTTTGGTCCTGGCGAGGGCGAGACCAGTGCTGTCATGTCTGATTCTATGCGGCTGACTATATGGCCCTGAACAAATTGTTGTTAGTTCAAGACCAATAAAAAAAGAAAAGAAACCTTATCTTGTCGGCTCTCCCATTCGAGTGCATTATCATCATGGCGCGGTCCATGATCCTCGTCAGTGATTATTCCATGATCTAATTGTGCACAGCACTATTACCGGTATCATGGTACCCGAGTGCTGTCCAAAGTGACTCGGCCACTATGGTTTAAGCTACTTGAGCATCGTTCGGAAGTGCGCCAAGGCGAAATCTGGGGGAGGGTGCCCGTCGCGGTTGGGTATGTGATCAGGGTGAGTTGTCACCAGCAATGTAATAGGGCGACCATGGGCAAATCGGACAGCTCCTGAGCAGCAAACTCTTATTTCTTGCTCTGTCGCATAATGGGCACACGCACCCATATAGCTCAACTACCAAGCTCCATGCCCCACAAGACCTTTGACGCCGTTCAGGTTGTCTGGAAGTAAGGGAGGGCCGGGTCAGAATTGAGAGATACACCGTGTATTGCTTGCATCTCAACCCAGGTGACATCATCGGGTCACCGTCGATGAGTCATGGGCAGAGCCGTTGCTTCCTGATGATGAAGTCGTGTTATTGTTGCTGGTGGGTTGAAGGGCATGGGGCAAGGCACGCGTAGTAGACGAGGCAGATGGACGAGAATTAATCGATTTGCAAAGTCAAGACAATCGCGAGCTCATGATGCGAAACGAAAAGGGAAGAATTGACCAAACAAGCGCAGCAGATAGGTTTGGTGAAGCTGCATAATTCGAGTGCCCATTGGAGGTCAGGCAGGGAAAGAATAGAGAAAAAAATGAAGGATGAAAAAATATTGAGGGGAGTCCTTTGCCCCCTCATCAGTATTACAACGATGCCTCCACTGCCCGCACCGTTAGTTCCTATTCGGCATCAAAGGAAGGCACGCCCGCAAAATTTAGGCCCCCGACGAAGGCAGGTCGCATGGAAAGCACCTTTCTCATAAGTTCGAGGTACTTTTGATCCTTGAATTCCATTGGAGGCAAGCATTTCAATGAAAACTTTGTTCTATTTGAATCATCACAGCGCACGTACAAGATAAGTTGTGGACGGCTTCCCCACATCGTATAATGAATGGTCTTGCGCAACAAGCGTGGGGTGTACCCCTGTGTGAATATGATCGCCTTTCCAATCTTTTGACACTCACTTTCCCCGAATTTGATTACTTCCCCAATCGTTCACGTCTTATGGCTTTATCACACGAACACTTTCCTGTTACGTCCTGCCATGTCTTTGAGGGACTCTTACTTGTTTACTCAAATTGGAGGATAAAGAATTGCTTGATGTATGGCCAGTTGCAAGTGACTCTGTCATATACATAAAAAAATGATCGCGTGCCCGCAATACCTGCATTACATCACCGAAATATTCATCCTTGGTTTTTGGAACAACATCACCAACTTCCAGACTTTCCTTCTCTATTCCCCATACATTAATCCACCAGTATATTCGTACATATCAAAAGAGTTTCGTCGAGTATCATCTCGATATACCCCCACTTTACTTTCTCTTCATTAACTTTATCTTTACTCGGACATCTCAGCAATTGCCACAAAGACTTACTGGCATATCCACAAGACGCAACCCAAAACATATTATCTACCATTCATTTGTCTGGCAGAAAGAACAAAATGGCGCAGTCTCAGCCCCAACAGAGCTCACCGTCGTCGCATGTTGACATCCTCACACTTGACAACATCTTGACAAAGGTTCCCTCATATGACCCTGAGGCTACAAACCAACTGTTCTCACTCATTGACTGTGGCAGGTAAGCCAGCTGTGTCAACAGTCTATAAAAAGACATATCTCATAGTTAAAACATCAGACTAACCTGACCAGCAATGGAATACGCTTCTCGGTCTCGAATCTCTCACCAGGCTCAGCTCGCCTTCTCCCATGCATTCACCAGGAACGAGCCCCTATCTCCCTCCTCGACTCGCTGATGGAGGGGAAGGTCATGTATGGAGAAGAACGTTTCCCCCCTTCCACCATCGAACTTGTTGCACAGACCATGGCCAAGTTCTGCAGAACCGCCTATGAGGGCCACAACGTCCCCAAGACCAACATGTTCATGTTTGCTACTGAGGCCATGCGTCGGTCTACCAACTCCAGCGACATGCTAGAAGCCATTCACAAAGCCTGTCCCGACTTGAAGTGTCACATTGCCGAGCCTGGTGTCGAGACGTTTCTGGGTGGCATGGGCGCCCGTTCCGGCTCGTACAAATTCCGAGGTCTTTGCGTTGATCTCGGCGGTGGCAGTCTGCAGATGAGCTGGTTCAACACAGACGATGCTGTCCGCCGTGCTTCTGAGGTTCACCAAGGCGACGCTACAGATTCTGACACCAACCCCAACAGACACTATGGCATTGCCGCTGCTCGTGCCGGTCAGAGTCTGCCTTTCGGAGCCGCTCGAGTCATCCACATCCTCAAGAACGAGCCAGTCGAGATTAGAGAGGCTGAGATGTCCAGCTACCGCGAAAAGCTTACTGCCGTCTTTGCCAACCTGTGCAAGACATGGCCCGACCTTGCTACCGATGTTGCCGAAGGCGGTCCGGGTGTTTGCATGTACGTGTTTGGTGGTGGCCTCCGTGGTTACGGCAGCATGCTCCACTTCAACGATCCGGTGCACCCTTACCCTATTGCTGGTGTGGGTTCCTACTTCGTCTCGGGCGCATACTTTACAGAGACCAAGAGGATGCTTGAAGTCAACAATAAGCACAAGGGCAAGATCCCCGGCATGTCTTCTCGCCGCAGAGACCAGTTCGAGGCCATCTGTGCAGTTGTTGATGGAATATGTGCCGTGGTTCCCAAGATCAAGCGGGTCACATTCTGTGGTGGCGGCAACCGTGAGGGCGCCCTGATGACAGTCCTCCCCGAATCGATCCGCGAGAGCAATCCTCTCGCACTTTTGGGACGCGGCGAAACCCCTCCCATTCTCGCTCAACCAGAAGCCGCCAGAACGTTTGTCCGGATCCTGGAGGAAGCGCTGCCCGAGACATTGACAAGGCAGAAGCTGGGCCCCTCCACTATCGAATCCCTCGGCCTGACTGAGCTATTTATCCGAAGCCTCTGGACCAATCTCGACTCGCACGAGAAGAAGAAGCGCAGCGCCTCGGCAGCCATGCACCATGCTTTGGCTCGAGACCCCGACTCTCCCGGGCTGGGACATCTCGAGCGCGCCGTCTTGGCCGTGACAATGGTCGCCTACAGAGGAGGCGCTGTCCGCCGCTCCGACCATTCGCTTTACGAGCGTCTCCGTGGCGTCGTCTCGGCAGCCGATGACCCTTCCTCGTCGGACGTTGGCAAGAAGGACCACGGCCCAGAAGCCAGCCAAAGCCTCTTCTGGGCCGACTATATCGGCCGTGTCGCCGCCGCCATGGTCAAGGCCACGGTTGCTTACCCTACCGACGTGCTCCAAGCCGGCGGACCCGTGCCCATCAAATTTGGCGCTGACGAGACTGGCAGCGGCGAGGACAGGCTCGTCGTGCTCAAGATGGGTGTTGCCTTCCCACCGCATGTCTCCAGCGACTTTAAGTTGGATGATCTCGTCGAGGGCTTCAAGGATGTGGGCAAGCACCAGAAGCTTGGAAATGTGATTGCCACTGCACATGAAGTCTCGAGCAACTAAGTCCAAGTTAGTCATGCCTTTACCGATCCTATTACAATAGACACTACCTAAATCATTTCATCCTCTTGCTGGATTTGAGCAACCTCTGTTGGCGGATGGCAGGATCACTTGTATTTGTGCGGCTCAACTGTTGTTTTCAGCCTTGACGGTCCTACACGGCACTACCTAAACTTATAGAAAAAAAAGAGATACCCATAGTCGCTGTTTGGACGACCTCATAAAAACAGATAGATGAAGATGCAAGAAGGACGAATGTTTAAACCTGAAATAAGATGCGTCTTTTATCTCTGATTGTGTTTTTCTGTGGTGAAATATGGCACATGAAATTTCTCGCTCTGCTTTTGACAAATGCTTTACATAACCCCCAAAACAAATGCTAGTATCTCAAGGGTATTTTGAAGAAACGAGAGAAGAAAAAAAAAACACTCAATCATCGATCCCACCCCACTCGCCGCCGTCGTCACTCCCATCAGCTTGATCCCTCGCGGCAATCTTCCTCCTCTTGCTGCCCTCGATGGCACCGCGACGGTTGTTCTCCTTGCGCCTCTCCCAGGCGCTCTTGGAGGTGATGCGAGCCTTGCCCTTGGAGGCGGCGATGCTGCGCCGCGACTGGACGCCCCTTTCGCGCAGCTCCTTCTTGTCCTTCTTGGACACGTCGGGCAGCGCGTCCAGTAGCCACCTCTGAGCGGCCGACTCTCCGGCCCCGGCCTGTCGCTCGCTGAGGGCGATGACGTTGGCAACGTTCTTGACAAAGGGTATGTCCTCCTTGGTGTAGAAGGTGACGGCGATGCCGCCCTTGCGGCCCGCGCGGCCGGTCCGGCCCGCCCGGTGCACGTAGGCGGCCGCAGAGCCGGGCACGTCGTAGTTGACGACGCCGTTGACGCCGGCAAAGTCGACGCCGCGCGCGAGGACGTCGGTGGTGATGAGGACCCATACTTCGGCGGCGCGGAAGCGGCGGATGACGGCGGCGCGGGCCGACTCGGGCATGGACGAGTGCAGGACGGCGACGCGCGAGGCGCCGCCTGCCGCGGCGGGTATGTCGTACTTGAGCTCCTCGTGCAGCGCCGTGGCTCGTTCGATGGTCTGCGCAAAAACTAGGAAGGGGGGTCGGAGTGGCGTCTCGTCCTCTAGCGTGGTGGTTGACGAGGTGGTGGTGGAGAAGGATGCTGGGTGGAGCAGCTGGCGGAGCGCGAGGAGCTTGCCAGACTCGGTGGCTGTATAGACTAGCCTGTGGGAGATGTTGGGCACGGCTGTATCCTTGAGGCCGACGACCAGCCTGACCAGTGGAGGGGCTGGGGCGTCGCCGGCTTGGGTCCGAAGGTTGTCTAGTATGAGGGTCTCGATGTTGGACGCCATGGTTGCGGACCAAAACGAGACGCGCAGGTTGGGGTTACGGCAAGCTGACCATATCCCCATTGTTTGCTCTCTGAACAGTTGGTCCAAGAGAACGTCGGCCTCATCTAGTATCAGCGATCGAACGCTGGGTAGTCTTTTCTTCGGTGTTGATGTTCCATCGGAAAGCAAGTTTAGGAGAAGCATTGGGGTTGTGACCAGTATGTCGGCCTTGGTGATTGGTGCCTTGGTGGGTTTCTTTGATGGCTTATCGGACTTTTCTCCATCTTCATCGTCCTCTGATGACGAAGCTCCATCATCGCTCTCAAAAACATCTTCCTCCTGATCTTCAATCTTCTTCTCGGAGCTGTCATCTTCGGTAGCAACCCTCATACCTTTGCGCATGAGGACGACCCTAACTCCCGTACCCATGGCGAGCTTTCGACCCTCATTCGCGATCTGACTAGCAAGTTCCCTCGTTGGTGCTACCACAATAGCCTCGAGGTGATGTTTTGAGTCGTGCAAACTGTCACCTCCCGTCTCCCCCTTTTCTGCTCTGCGCTTGAGCACTCCATTGATTGCAGGGAGCAGAAAGCTCAGCGTTTTGCCGCTGCCGGTGGGCGCAATGGCCAAGAAATCAACACCCGCCGCAGCCTCCTGTAGCATAGCCAAGACATCCCCGTCGCCTCCTTTGCCATTATCGTCTCCGCCATCGCCATCATAGGACAGCGCAAACTCGGGTCGCAGAAGCAGCGGTAGGGCGCCCAGCTGCACCTCGGTCGGAACCTTGTAGCTACCCTTTGCCAGGTTCTCGGCCAGCCTAGGGGATATGCGGTAGGCGCTCCTCAACTGACCAAAAGACACCAGAGGCTGTGGAAATACAGGCTGCTTGTCACCCTTGCTTTGCGCAGCCAGTGTAGCACCATCGTCCTTATCACCTTTGTCCTTCTTCTTCTTCTTTTTCGTGCTGCTCTTTTCAACCTTTGCCGGCGTTGCTTTTTGCACCGGAAGCAGCGTGTACTTGAGACGGTGAGAGCGCAAGATCCTCTTGCACTCGTCCCGCTCGATCGGACGTGCCTTTCTGGCTTCATCCGCGTCCTTTTTCGCCTTTTTCACGTCCGCTTTGGTCTTGGAGCCAGCTGCGCCTGCACCGCCATCCGAATCCCTCCGCGTTTTTGGTGCGAAAAAGTCAAAGTCGCTCAGCTCTGCGTCCTCATCAATGGCATCGTCTGCTTGGTCATGGTCCTGCGTCTTCGACTTTCGCTTCCGCTTCTTGCCCTTGGGTAGCGGGTCGACTTGGTCATGGTATAGCTGTGGGTTCGTTTCGACGCCGGCCGAGGGGATGTTGGCTTGGGCCAGTACTGTTGCCGGGACTCCTGGCTTTTTTGGTGGTTGCTTGGTCCCTCGCGACAGGACCTTGAGAATATCCATTTTTTTTTTTTTTTGGGTGTCACGGGAGTAAGAAGCGCAAGGTTTTTTTTTCTCTGCTACCGAATATTACCTTGATCCGCGAGTCCTATCTACTTTGCGACGGCGATCAACAAATCATAGAGTACGATATTTAGCAAGCGCTGTGACCCCACCCAAATTTTTGAACTTTTGGCTTAATCGATAAGCCAGCTGCCCAGCCAAGCCAGCTATAGGTGCGTACTATAGCCCCACCATGTATGTGGGCCCCTCAAAGAGACCGCAGCACCCTTGCAACCTCTACCCAAGCATCTTTCCATACAGTACTGTCTACCTGACTATGGTACACTGGTTGGCAAAGCTACCACACCAGATGATCACCGGCGGAACAAGTTCCTGACAAAGCGCACAAGCCGAACTGACCTAGGGTGATGGGCTCAACATCGGCTAGCTCAAGGTTTATGAGAATTTCTATCGCATTTTTTTGCAGGCTCTAGACCCAATGTCATCTCACAATCCCTTTATCGCCACTTTTGGTGAATAAGTCTACTACGATAGGTGACACTTTGTCCCAAGTCATGATTTACATTCGACCAGGCACAAAACAAGATTCAGAAGCCGGGATGTACGTAGTAGTTTACTGAATATACTCCCAAACTCAAACCGGTAAATATACCCGAATCCAGTGTTGACATCATGACTTTCTCGAAGAGTGAACCCAACTCACTTCAGAAACTGCGAAGCAAGCCCCATGAGTCCACTCGCACCCCCAGGTCCGGTGGCCGGAGCATCGGACTTGGATTTCATGCAAAACTTGAGGGCCATTTCTCCGGCCTGCATGAGAGCCGATTCTTTGGATGCACCCTCGGGGACTAAGCCTTGGGACGCCTTCTTGTCGAAGAGCTGCGAAAGTGAATGATAAAAATCATTTGATGAGTTTGAGGCCTCTGGAATCGAAATCAGAAACAGAAAGAATGACAGTAAATACCTTGCTCGCCTCGCCCAAGGCAAGGCCGATGAACTCGTTCTGATGGGTACCAGAGACGCCACCTCCGCCTACAGCAGAACCACCATGGCCGGTGAACATCTTGAGGGCTTGCATGACTGCGGCAGTCCCCATACCGTGCTCGTCGACGTCCCCATCTTGGCCATCGCCCGCAAAGTATTTCTTGTGGTTCTTGATGGCCGCTATCGACCGATTTGGGTCAGCTAGCGAATACACTTACTTTTCTTTTGTTGTTTGTTCGTGTATAATGACTCGGGATTGCCTTTCTTGGCTGGTTGACTATGTCAACCCATCAACATACCAGCCTCGTCGACATCTTCCTTGTCAATCTCATCGTTTTGCTTCCTCTGACCGATCGTGTCCAAGATGGAACTAAAAAGACCGACGTCGCCCGATTCGCCGGCGTGGCGGGATGCCACATGGGCAGCCCCACGAAGGTCGTCGTCCTCCTCGTGACTATAGGCTGACGAGTCCCTTTGGTCTGTTGAGAGGCACTCATGGGGATCAAAATCCGATATATCAGACCTTCAGCTCTATCAACAGTGTTTTTTTTTTCTTGGTTTTTTTTTTCTACTCCCATATCCCCGCTATAGGCTGGACAAGGGCACATGTCTCTCCATGCGACCAAGAAGGTCCCGAAGGTACTTTTGCGACTCACATGCCATTATGTCATTGATAACTCGAAGAACCCCTGGAAATGATGTATGGTGTTGACTTGGGTGTTGATCACGTTTTTTGTAACTCGGCTTTGTTTCCCCTTGCCGCAAACGAGTTGTTGCTACGCGCAATACAGTCTTATTAGGGGAGTGGCGGCTCCGTGTTTATGGCAAAATTCAGTGCGAAAGTTGTATGGTGTATTTGTTTATTTTTTTTTGTATGTTTCTTGAGATGGGATGAGACACTTTTGGGGGTGGTATTACTTAACCAGAGAGGGGAACGGCCGAATTTATTCGATCAAAGCACCAAAGTGTACTCGTAGTGGCAGGACCGTTGGGGGGGTCCTGTGGTGAAGCTTGCCCATCTTTCAGCCCGAACGTGGCACGTGAAAGTAAATAAGAATTGTCATTTTGGTTGGCCAACTCTGCAATCAAGAGTGCATACGAACTTGCCCCGCACGCAGTTGCCTGCCGCCGGCTGCATAAGGAGGTATGTACCTACCTACCTGGCTAGAACTGAAACTAGTTTAGTTTTAGTTACAGTAGGAACGTACGTACTACTGATGTATGGGCAGGCTGTATCCAGGCTAAGTCTAATCAATAATACCCCATACCGGTACTCACCTTAGCTCACCATTTATTTCCCCATAGCTTTGACGGAATTCCCATCCGTACCCTCCAGAATGCATCTATGTACGGAGTATGTCCGCGATGTGGGCAAGCCGAAATTGATAAGTTGCCCTCAACTGAACCCATTCCATCTCTCCACCAACCCCAACGGCTCTTATTAGCAGAAAAAAAAACGGCTGGAATCCGGTTGGCTATATGTAAGCAAGGACTCGCTTATGATTAAATACTGGGCGCCTGTGTGAAAAGAACACAAAACATAGACCAATGGAATCGTCAACTCGGCTATTGTGATTCTTTGGTGATTGAGCTGAGAAGACCCCCCGGGATCTGACACTCTAGACATGGACGCCAAGACGGCCGCTCCCGTGGGAGTACGTACTTCGTAACCGAGCAAATGAACGTATCTTGTCTTTTGAGAGCACAACAAAATTACAAGTACCCATAGAGATAGACAATAATTACATACGATAAGCAAAGAGGCTCTGCCTAAGACCGGAAAGTAAAAAGTCCAGCCCCAAACTAGTCCGCTGGGCCTCCCAAAACTAAAATAGCCCAGGTTTGTTGCTGCTATTTCCCGGGGTGATTGTCCCCATCGGCTCCACGAACCTTGTGCTGCCAACTCCGAAGAGATTGCCAAACTTGTTATGGGGCGGGGTAGTCGAATATTAATTAGTCTATTCACCATTCTTGTTTGCGTTCCAAGAAAGAACCTATTTTATTTTATTCTTAATTTAATCTTAGTGTTTTAGGGCCGATATTCCAATTTGTACGCTCAGGTAAAACTGTGTCGATTCCAGAGCTAAACATCATTTGCATATCTAGCTTACCACTCCCTCGGCGACCCAATGGCTGTTGTGCACAGAGCTTCAGGGGCTTAAGGGCAAGTGGAAGGGGTCTGGCTGTTTTGAGCACGGTTTTCTTTTGGGTGGCAAGCACACCGTTAGCGAGCACAACCGATGCCTAGATAATAGCCATTCGTACAGATTCTAATTCTGATAAATTCTACCCGTACCTCGAGCCGGGGGTATCTTGTGAATAGTAATGAACAAAAATAAAAAGGTGTTCCAACATCTGGAATGCGAGCCAAAATGAAAGGGTGAAAAATAACATAGTGCGGGTGAAGATAAAAACGTATCAAGTCTTCATAAAAAAGAGGTACGAGTAATATTGTACTAGGACCTCGTCAAATAATGAGTGGAGTACAACACACCACGCCGCTCTAAGTTTGCTGCCCGAACGCCGCAATTTCAGGAGTGATCCTGCTCCCCCATGATGCCCTGGTGCCCTGGTATATGATCCCTTCGTGTACTTCCTACATGTCGTTACAGGTTCGCTGGCTAAAGGTAACAAAAAAAAAGAGGAAGAAAAAATTCGTTGGCTCTGAATGTTTGACGTGTACCTAATCCTCAAAGGTCACGCAGTTGTAAATATTATCAGTTATTGCTCTACGAGCCTTACAGCGGCAGGCGTTGACCCGGCGCCGTTCCCTGTTTTTGGATTTCGCTTCTTCTCCTTTTTGGCCCAGCGAAGCCCGCATGCGTTGCATAGCGTTTTTGGTCCGCTGGGCCCCTTTCGCCATTCAGGAGAGTCAAGTGTACCTAATCATAGTGCATCGGAGTAAGCTACTGCTATGCATCAAGATAGACAGACATGTACCATGTGTGGCCTGGGATAGGTCTCGGCGATGATCCGACGTGCACACGGATTTTAAAATCAAGGTAATGAGGCTGCCAACGCCAAAGGTCCAGAGGGAGCACCTACCACAGTCCGTACAAACGTATTCCTCGGCCACTTTGATTTTTTTCTTCTTGTCAGCTCCCACCCTGGGATCCCGATCGATAGGTATTGCAATCCCCGCATCTCCTTTGGTTAATGACGGGTTACCGCTACTGGATGTGAAGCCGTGGGTTCGTTCTCCTTCTTTATAACGGAGACCCGTCAACATCTCAATGGTCTCGGCGTGTGAGTGTCCCTCATAACGCATCATTTTGTCTTTGATCGAGTCTTGTCGGTTGCGCGCGGTTGAGTCTTCGAGGTTCTCACGTGTCAGTGCACTGTTCAGTATACCAGAGATCGCGCTGCCAAGTTTGCCATCCGAGGGCAGTACTCCGCCAACACCCTTGGCATCACCGAAACTGCTGTGGCGGGCCTGCTGCTGTGCATGCCGTGGCGTCGTGCCCGTGGAAACGGATACTGTTGCATCCTCGGATGTCATTTCTGATCGACCATCGGGCCAGTTCCTCTGCGCGTCCTCGCCCCCGTCTTCATATTCCTCCTTGCGCAGCTCTGCTATCCTACGACGCAAGCGCTCGTTCTCAATTTTGTGCTCCAAGAATGAGTCCAGTAGTTCGGCGTTCTTCGTTGGGTAGGGTCTCGACATGAGGAAAACGGCCTGGCGGAAATGAGATTGGTTGTTTGGATTTGTCGAGAACCGAGCGGTTGCGATGTGAGCATGACCTGTTGACTCGAAAACCCCATAAGTACCGTCCTTCTTCTTTAGTCGATAGTAAATGCGTATGCTTCCGCCAGTAGCTGCTGCATCATGCATCTCGGAGAGGTATACCCCGACGTCATCCGGGTGGATCAAATCCTGTAGTAATACATCTAATATCTCGTCCTTTGTGTAGCCTGTAAGTGCTGTCACACTTGGCGACACATATTTGATGCGACCATCCTGATCCAGGATTTGTTGAAGGTCCGCGAGCTCTTCAGCGGTTCGCGCGGCCCAATCGCGCCTCTTGGTGTACTCGGTCACGATGCTTCCCGGAGGTCCATGCGCAGTCGATTGCTGCTGTAATGAAGGCTGTGGAGGTGGTGGCATGCCGCCATAATTCTGTTTCGATGTAGCTGTTAGAGCCCCAGACATGGGCGATGCCTGTTCGTCTGGACTAGGCAGTGAAAACCCCGAGTCTGCTGCTTGGTGGTGGTTTTGTAGTGACGGATTATTGATTTGGCCAGGTCGCGCCTGGGGCCGTGCTGCCAAGCCTTGCGCATTTTGCGACATTGGCGATATGGATGCGGAGGTGCCTGAATGAGCAAAATTGGAAACCATCGGGCGTTGGAAAGGTTGTTGCGCGGCCATTACGACGTTGCTGTCGCCGTCGAGCGACATCTGCATGGGTGTGTCGAAGTGAGAGAGCATTGAGGGGTCGACGAGACTCATCGCGCTGTTATCCTGTCAGGGTCGCAATCACAGTGTTAGCTAGGTCACCAGAAACGCAGCCAACTTAAGCCGACCAACCACCAAAAACCAGTGGCCGACATGTGCATCGGATGAAGAATACGATGCTGCCACGAGATGGCCGAATTGAAACAACACCCATCTCATTGATAATTTGATTTTGAACATACCTGCGATACTGGCGGCTGGGAGCTTTGCATATCCATAGGACTCCCAAAGCCAAATAAACCGCCCGAGGGCTGCTGCTGGTGCCGGTGAGCCATGACCTCGCCACCGACACCTTGTGGTAGTAACGGTCAACGGGGAGCTGCACCTATAGGGGAGTTTTTTTTTAGTTTTTTTTTCAGCGAGTGCCGACTGGGTGAATGTAGGAAAGATATGATGAGGAGGTTAAGAATACCCAGCTCGAGGGACAATAAAGGAAAGGAATAAAATCAAAAAGGTACCCTAGGAAGGAAAGTAAGAAAAGAAAAAAAGAAACCCCCCCCAAAAAAATCCTCGACAAGACCGCAATCTAGCAACTGCAGTCGTGAGAAAAACCACAAGAGCTATGGGGAGAAGTCAATCCAGGCGCGGGGAGGCACCAACGGGAAAAGTGGAATGGACCCGGCTCTCCGGGTGCTAACATTGCCAAGTTATAATATAAGTTGTATTATGGAGATTGGACGCCGCTGGTCACAGAGGCATTTTTGTTTGATCCAATTCAAGTCAGCTCAAGAAAGTCGTCGAACGCACACACAGTAGACACATGGAGGCTTGTGGTTGTCCTTGGAGGGCCAGAACAAAAAGGACCCTTGATTAGGTTATAAGGCGGGGTGGCGTGTGTACAGTAGGTATGAATAGGTCCTGTCTTATTTGGTTTGGTGACACCAAACGCTGTAGCCGGTCCAGGCTGGAATCAGATTGTCGAATGTCGATCCTAGGACCCTCGTGCTGCGGGTGTGTTTGCCATGAGGGCTCGGCCGAGCAGCTTCCATCCTGTCAAGGCAGCCAGCCCAGCCCAGCTCAGGGGAAGGGATGCAGTCCCTAATCCAAATCCAAGGTCAGACGGCAATCTTGCCGATTACCATAGGGTACCTCCATACCCATACCTAACGACCTGCTAACCTACCTCAACTAAGGTTTCCAAGGTACCTGCTACATTTAGTCAATAACCCCTTTACTGTGTAGAGACTCTTTGGTCATGCAGACACCGGCCTGCATACCAAGTAGTGTTACAGTGCACGTTCTTCAATAAGTTTACTTTCAAAAAGGAAAGCGGGGCGCCATCAAGAGAGCGGACACCTGGTCGAATCCCTGCACTTCCTACAAGCCTCCTGCGTAGGTGGCACCCCATGAGAGCTAGGCAGCTTGTCCGCGAATGACATGAGAGGAAAACGTCGCATCCCGCTGCAAAATGATTTCCCAAAAATCGAAACGTCACGCGCATAGGTGGGTTCAACAAGGGTTTTGGTACGAGTCCAATACTGTACAAGTCCGGATTTTTTTTTTTTAATTACCTGGTCTTAGTTTGGGTTGCCATTTTTTTTGTCAATTACTAATCTATAGAATAGGTAGTAATATAGTCATACCCCTTGACCTTAAGGTTACCACGTAGGTGGTTTTGCCACTGGCTGGCGGGCTTTCCTCTTGGTGCCCAACAGACGGGAGGTGCAAGCCACTGCACAGAAATAGATAGTTGGCCCTGTCGATGCCTGTAACATTTGCGCGGGTGCTTTTGCCGCTGCGCTACCGGCAAACGGATCGTCGCACTGCACGGCTTGCCGCATGCGCTAAACTGACCTAGACGTCGTACTTGCCTTTACCGACAAATCCTTTACTTGATCCTTTTTGCCCTGGCGGGCTCGACTAGGAGAAAAGCAACTCTTCAGTCTTGTTCAAAATCACGCAGAACCTGGTGTTACAGTCCTAGACAGAAATCGTAAGCCCACTTGTACCTTGAGCTTCCCAGGTTGGGGAGGTTCGTAATTATCTACCGATACAGTGTTGTATACAAAAGTGGCAATTAATTCCCAGATTGGGTATCTGTTTCACTAGGTACCTAGTTTTGGCTGAGGACAGGAGCGTTCACTCCGGACCTGGAGAGGTGGAACTTTGAAAGTCGATCTTTACCCAGGATAGGCTGGTGGGGGAGTTGTATCGGTATTGCAATCTTGATGCCCAAGGACTTTTTCTCTCGAACCCCACTTTCAAAAAAGTGGAGTATGGGATCCATCATGGGTCAGATCTCGTGAGACCGTGTCAAGGCAGACGCGCTTTATTAAATAAATCCTCGCGTCTTTGCCAAACAAACGTCATCATCAAGCCAGTCGGCCACTGGCGCATATGGGTTGTCGATGCTAGGTATTTACCAATGATCGTGTCATCTACACAAAACTTTGGCTTTGATAAATCGCATTAGTCTAGGCAGTGCCCCTGCGATCTAAACCCAGTCTAGAGCCCGCAAAAGACCAGAGTTGTGGCTCTGCGCGGGCCATCATCAATCAGCTTTGCCATCTCAAGATGTGTGTGCCTATGAATTTAATGGACATCGTTTCACATCTTTCCGTGCTAACAACTGAGTGACTTTCAGGTGTGCGTACCAAACCGACCGCTCTTCTTAGTTTGGGTGGAATTCTGATCCTGAATCTTGTAGCCAAAATCGAGAAGCTGGGAGTTAGAGGGTGGGCAGCATCCAGTCACTTCTTCCCTTCAGCCCATGTAAGAGATCGAACTAACTCTAAATCGACTTTGGCAGAATTCGGTCCTTTGGCCCTACCAATGCACAATTTGTCACCTTCAATACACCCCTCACACTTATCGTTGGCGAAAATGGATCAGGCAAGACAACCATCATCGAATGCCTCAAGTATGCCACAACCGGCGAGCAGCCGCCGAACAGCAAGGGCGGCGCATTTCTCCATGATCCCAAGGTAGGTAAAATGGACTGGATAACTTGAATTTATAAACCGGAAGAAACAACAAGGATATGGTTTACTGATATGTTGAGTGTTTAGCTGGCTGGCGAATCCGTAATCAAGGCTCAGGTCAAGCTATCATTCTACTCTACAATAGGTCAGCAGCTCGTGGTCACCCGGAGCTTGCAGGTAACCCAGGCAAAGAAGAAGCTTAACGTCAAGACAATCGATGGCACTCTGCGAGTTGAGACAAATGGCGAACATGTCAGCCTATCCAAGAAAAACGCAGAGCTGGACGAGATGGTACCCGAGAAGATGGGTGTGCCGGCAGCAATCCTCGAGAACGTAATCTTCTGCCATCAAGACGACTCATTATGGCCACTCAGTGAACCTTCAGTACTGAAAAAGAAGTTTGATGAGCTTTTCGAGGCAATAAAGTACACCAAGGCTATTGATAATTTGAAGCTATTGCGGAAGAAACACGGCGAGCAGCTTCGCATATTCAAGAACCTAGAGGAAACCTCGAAGCAAGACAAGGAAAAGGGCGAGCGATATGGAAAAGCCATCAAGGTCCTCGAGGCCGAGATTGCAGAGCTGGAAAAGAAGTACAAGACGACGTTAGATAAGATGGACAAATATCGCAAGGAGGAGGCGGCAAAGCGACAGGAGGCAAACAGCTTCTTCAGCATCGTGACCGACCTACAAAACAAAAAGGTCCTCTATGATGAACGAAAGCAAATGGCCGATGAGCTATTGGAAACCATAGAGCGAATGTCTGATTCAGAAGAAGAACTCGAAGCAGCCCTTGCCCAGTATGCGGACAGGGTCAAGCAGATGAAGGATGATGCGACGGAGAAGACGGCACAGTACACGGAACTGAAAGGAGAGCTCGCGGCACTGCGAAAATCTTTACAGGATAAGCTGGCAGATCGTGGAAAGCACGTGTCCGACAAGGAGCATCATGAACGTCAAGTATCGGCACGGCTCAGCATGGTCAAGGAGGCTGCACAGCAGCACGGAATCCGAGGGTTTGATGGAGACTTGACCGAGGCTCAGGTGAAAAGCTTTGAGAACCGTATCCAGAAGCTTCTCGACGAGAAAAAGCGCGAAGTGGCAGCATACGACCAGGAACTTGAGAAACTCAAGACCTCCCATGGAAAAGCCGTTGCTGATCTCACCGCGCGTAGGGAATCTTTGAACAGAGGACGTGATTCGGCCCAAAAGCGAATCTCTGACATTGATGGACGCCTCAAAGGCCTCCAACGTTCTGTTGGCGATCTGCATGTAGACGATGGAGCGAAAGCAGTTTTGGACTCCAACTTGACACAGCTAGAAAACGAACTTCGAGAGGCATACAACTCATTACAGCAATCAGAGCTGGATGGCGAGATCAATGAGGCGAACGACAATCTGGGTCGACTCCAAGGCGAAGCGTCGCGACTGAACAACGAGCTTGTACAGTGCACTCACTTAGCATCCGAGCGGGCTCAACTTGACCTCCGCAGGAAAGAAGCAGAAAACCAAAATGTTTATCTGAAATCAGTCATGGCAACATGGGGCGACAAGCTCGCCGCTTTGGCAGCAGGCCCCGTTGATCCCGAAACCATCGGCAAAGTTTATCAGCAAATTCTCGACCAGCAGAGCGCTGCTGTTTCAGCCAAGAAGACCCTCGTGGACGAGGCCCAGCAGGAGATTCGTCAGCTCGACTACAAGGTATCCTCTGCTCGTGAGGAGGTCACCAAGACCACCAAGGACACTGAGCGCGCCGAGAAGGCGGTTCGCGATGCCTTGATACAGTCCAAGGATGAGGACGATGACGATCATCCGGTCCACACCTACCTTGATCGGCTAGCTTCCTTGCAGGAAAGCCTCAGCGTCGCGGAGACTGATTTACATCTTTTTGATGCGTTAGCGGAGTATTACGAAAAAGCAAAAAAGAAGATGGAGCGCGACAACAAATGCACCCTGTGCGAACGTTCGTTTGGAGATTCTGACAAGTTCTTCAAATCAAAGTTGGTTCAAAAGATTGTCAAGAACCTGGATCAGACCCAGAAGGAGGTTGTTAACGCCGATATCCAGCGTTTGAGGAAACAAGTTGATATACTAAGGGCTGTGCGGACGAATTATGACACGTACCAGAGGACAAAGGCACAGCTCCCACCCCTGGAGGAGAAGTTGCAGGCTCTGGAGAGCGAAAAGGAAGCCATGATCAGCAAGCAAGAAACCTTGGATAAGGAGATGAGCGTCCTGGAAGACAAACGTCTTGATACGGAATCTATGGGAAAGGCAGTTCGTAGCATTACGGATGCCGTGGCAAAGATTGCAGATTCCGAAAAGCAGATCGAGAGGTTGGCCTCCCAGCAGAGCTCCAGTGGCAATATTCGCAGCGCACAGGAGATTCAGGAAGCTCAAATGAAGAACTCGGAACAGACGAGAGCGTTGACCCTGCAGTTGAACAAGCTTGTGGCGGATCGCCAACGGAAGAAAGATTTAATCTCTCAACTGGAGCTGAACAAAAGTGAGCTGCAGCGCAAATTGTCCGAGTTCAACCAGAAGGTTGAGCGCAAGAACGACCTAATCAAGCAGATGGAGTCTCTGAAGACTGAAAGAGAGCAAATGGAGGAAACCAATGACGAAGGCGCCAAGGAGCTAGAGGATCTAGAACAGAACTTGTTCAAGGCAGAATCTATCCGCGACGAGGAGGTTGGTCGCGCTCGGGAGAAACTTCAGAAGGCAACAGATCAGAAGAATCTCGTTGCAGAAACTGTAGGAAAGCTGCAGTCTCTAAGCGGCGATATACAAGACTACTTGGATAGAGGAGGGCCTGGTCTGGCTGCTGCCAACGATCGTGCAATCAAGAATCTTGAGCATTCGCTTGAGAGGATGGAAAGCGACATCACGAAGCTCACAGCCGAGATCAATAAGCTGCGGCAGGAAGCCGACAATAGCGATCGCAAAAAGAAGAACATTCAGGACAATTTGGCATATAACCGGACACTCAGAATCGTCAACAAGCTAGAGAAGGAGATTGAAGCATTGGAGGACCGAAACGCACAAGAAGACTGGGAACGTCTTGATGGCGAGGCCAATGCTCTCAAGATGAAGTTTGACGAACTCTCTGGCAAATCTCATGTGCTCAAGGGTACGCTCGAAACCAAGAAAGCAGAGCAAGCTAGTCGGGTGGCAGAATATCAACAAGACTACAGCGATGCCAGGCTCAAGTTTCGCGAGGCTCACATCAAGGTGGAGACTACCAAGGCGGCCATTGAGGATATGGGCAGCTACAGCGCCGCCCTAGAGAAGGCCATCATGTCGTACCACAGTCTCAAGATGGAGGAGGTGAACCGCATTGCAGATGAGTTGTGGCGGTCAACATACCAAGGTACTGACATCGACACTATCCTCATTCGATCCGAGGTCGAAACGTCGGCCACGGCCTCCACTACACGGCGGACCTACAACTACCGCCTCTGCATGGTGAAGCAAGACACAGAAATGGACATGCGTGGCCGCTGCTCGGCAGGCCAAAAGGTACTGGCAAGCATCATCATCCGCCTGGCCCTGGCCGAGTCGTTCGGCGTCAGCTGTGGCCTGATCGCCCTGGACGAGCCGACGACGAATCTTGACGAGGCAAACATCCGCAGCCTCGCCGTTTCGTTGCACAATATCATCCAGGCACGCCAGGCACAATCTAATTTCCAGCTCATCGTGATCACGCACGACGAGGCTTTTTTGCGCGCCATGCAGTGCTCCGACTTTTGCGACACATTTTACCGTGTCAGGAGAGATGAGATGCAGCGGAGTACCATATCGCGCGAGAATATTTCCGTCTTGATGGATTGAGAAGCATGGTACATAAGGAAAGCCGGAAGCTGGCACTTGGGTTTGTTCATGTGCTTTTCTATTGATGGGGCCATGACTTTTTTTGCATCTACAAGTGATAATTCTCTGTTTTTGACCCGATTGATATTTCATACAAGCCTTGCATTTTGTGTTGGCGGGAGTTTAGTTGCTTGGTGCGGCGTTCAGGTTTTCGGAAAGATATTGATAAACTCAAGAGCTTTACCTTGCTGGAATAGGCAGGGAAAAAGAGAGGGCTGTTTTGTTTGATGGGCGCCGGTTTATCTAGACGCAAGACAACAGATATCATCCCTCCCAATTGAAGGAGTCGGGCGAATGTCAGACTATTTGGTTTCCCAAGGCTGATGCAGTCGACGAACAGGCATGTTCGTTGGTGGTTATCTTCTTGGTCGTGAAACTGTAACATAAACATTTGTCGACCTGCTAGCTCACCAACCCCCCAAAGGCGTAAGTAGCAGGCACATCAAGTCGTCGCTCGACAGTCGAAGAGCAAAACTTGATGCTAAACAGCCATATAAGCATGGGATGCCAGGCCACAATGCTCCCACGAATAGGTTTGCCCGGGAGAAGAGGCTGTTACGATATCTGGATAAGGAATGAAGAGCCCAGGGCATAGCATATGGCCTCTTACCACCATTCATCGACCCGATGCCCTAGCAAAACGTGTACCACAAAAAGAAAAGAAAATAGGCAAAGTTCAGCTACTGCGCATGCACAACGCATCCTCTGCCATGACTGACACCTTTTGAATCTATGTACCAGGCCCGCAAACATTCTCAAGTCAAGATGGGGACACACAGGATTTTGAGTACAATCAAGACAGAAGAATAAGGTAAGACCTGCTCGGAATATCGGATTTGGTATAACTACTATTCCTTGCCACCGGGCTCGGCTCCTTCAGCGCCATCCTTTGTCGGCTTTTCCCCATCCAGGGAGTCTTTGCCGGGCTCCTGAGGACTCTCGCGCAGTTTCTTGGCCGGGGGCTCACCTCCCGAGGCTGGCTCGCCCTCTGCGTCCCGCTTCGGGGTCGAAGCTCCTTCCCGCGGTGCATCATCTCCCGAGTCCAGAGTCACGTCGCTTGGTTCTGAGCGGGCTGGTGATTTTGGGGCCGACGCCGCCCGCGTCTCGTCTGCTGGCCGTCCCATGGCAGCCTCCACGTTGATATCCTGCAGGGCCAGGTTGGGTGCCGTCTGACCAGCCGCCGGAATGCTGGTCCCCGCGGCCTGCGGTCCTGTGTCCGCCAGGCCAATCTCCTCCGGTCCACGGACGTGCGGCGTCTCCTCCTCTGATTCTGCACTACCCGCGCCGGTTGCCTCGTCGGCTTCACCGAGGGCATCGTCCATCTCTTCATCACCCTGCTCGGTAGGTGTAGATCCTACGGGAGAGCCGGACGATTCCGCCGCAGCAGGGGCGGCAGCAGCAGCAGCTCGAGTTTGAGCAGCTTCCCTGCTACGCTGAAGCTGGCTGACAGGGACGACACCGGCACGCTGTTCCTCACGCAACAGCTCACCCTGGGTAATGCCCTCTGCCCCAGGCTGCTGCGGCTGGTTTGTGCTCAGGGCCGATGAGGAAGAAGCTTCGGCCCCTCCACGACCAAGCGCAGCAGCTAGGGCTGATGTACTGGAACCATGTGAGACGATGCCGTTAACTGACACGGACACCGTCTCAATGTGGCCCACTCCATTGGGACCCTCTATGGTCTCGGTGGACTCAGTGCTCAACCGCTGCTGATGGCGCTGGCGACCGGACCCGCTGTGCTGTTGTTGTGATTGTGGATGATGCTGCGAATGGAGAGTATCAGACGGTTCACCATCTTCGTCTTCCATGTCGGGTTCCGGACTAAGGGCGGCATCTGCGCCATCGACGCTCTCGGGTCTATTTGTAAGCCATGGAATCGGCGTGAGAAGGGCTCCTCCCAAGTGCTCGTCGAGACCTGGCTGGGCGGTTACTGTAGAAGCCGTCGATGTGGCAGGAGACAAGGACGGGTTTGCAGGAGCACCTCCGGGCACCCCATTGGCAAGAGCCGCCATGGCGCGTGGATCCATGACGGCGGGCGAGAGGGGGAAGAGGTTGGCGCCAGATGCCACGTGCACGACCCGGTCAACGGCATGTAGATACGACGGGAGAGAGCGGTAGTGTTGATGGGGATACAAGACCAGCTCTGCCAGGCGCTGAATAGTGTGCGGCGGATGGTCCGGGAAGCCGGTCGTGAGAGTTGATGTAATTTCAGTCAGCTGTTGTTGTATCTGTATTGGCAGCTCGCCAGGAGCAGCTTGTTGGGTCTGGGAGTCGGGAGCCCGTGATGATGATGATGATGATGCTACTGGCTCGGCCGATGCACTGGTCGTAGTGGTGGCATCAGCTGGTGCGTCAGCCGCAGCTTGACTTTTGTTGGAATTCGGGTTCGCATTCTCCTTGTTGGTTTCCTGTGAGGAACCGGGCGACAAGGCGTCTCCAGTTGTCTTTGCCGCCGTTGTAGTTGGCGCCTTGCTCTGCTCAACCCTCTTGAGCTCCGACGGCCCTATGGGGTCTGAGGATGGCAGAGGAGCAAGGAAGCGCGGCTCTGGTGGTGGTGTGAGCCTTGGTGGTGGGGGTATGACGGGGATCGGAAACTCATTTTGAGCGATCTTCTCGAGGCGGTTGATGATATCACAGAGCAACAGAGGCCAGGCGGAGCTGCGACGAGCAACAGTTAGTTAGCGCCCTGCCCGTGTCACTTCGAATGTCGAATGTGTATTGAGCAACAGGTTCGTAATTCAGCGCTGCATTTCATTTCATTGCCTCGGGGGCAAAAAAAAAAAAAAACAAAGAAAAGTCCACATCACGAAGCACCAACTCACAAGTTCATGGAGCCGCCAGCAGCAAGCTGGCGCAAAGTATCTTCATCGGTATCAATTTCCATCATGTCTGCCCAGGCGGCGAGGATTATTAAGCCAATAAATATTTCAATTTACAATCCGATCCGACAGCATGCGCCGTAATAGGTATAATTGAATCCCGTTGGTGTGGGCTTTTTGCGACAACGGAACCGAGCTATCGGCTTGAAGTCGACGTTGTCGCAACGAGTTGGTTTCGGGGGCGGCGTCAAATTCAAGCTATAACGCCACTACGCGTACGCGCTGGCCGCCCGCGATTAGAGGTACAACGCGGTGGTCGCACCAGGCAAGCACTATAACCAGTTAAGTTGGGAGTGGGTCTGTGTCCGTTGAGCTTTTTGCGATTATACCGATAAGCAGCCGGGTTGGGCTGGTCTTACCTACCCTGTATGTTTTCTTTTCATCATCAGACAGAACAAACCATTCAACCGGGGCCGCTGCGTTGCCTCTGGCAGTGGCCGGCTAGTAATTATACCTCAGGTGGACTGAACAACCGCGCTCATTGTATCGAGGACAAAGGATTTGCATACATGGGCAGCACATTGGCTATCATCTGCAAGATTATAAAAATAATCTAATACGATTCCAATTGAACTCGTTTGATTGTTGATCAGCGTTTGCCAGTTTTCAGGGAGTGGCTTACGAAGTAGGTGGATGAGCACTTGGTTCAGTCCCCTAAATTCATGGTTTCAACAAAACAAGTAAGATGTCGACCTCAGTACATAGTACTAGAATGACCAACTCTGGAAATACCTACGATCTACAAACAGGTTACTACTGCAGATCTATATTATACATATGTCACTTCAGATTCTACTGGTGCAGTCGACGAGTAGGAACAATTTCACGTGGATATCTGCACAGCCCAGCAACCTCCACAATAACCATGGATACAAGCCTGTCAGATGCGGGAGGGCCCAAGGGGCCGCAACACTCAAGTCTGCACCGCCATAATCTCGGCAGATTCAAACCCAGTCAAACCAGTTCCACGACGACGACGTCACAAATCGGGGCAATTAATTTGAGGACCCTCAGTTTGAAAAAAGTGTAAAAGAAACTCATTTTAATCATCCACAACGACGGGGTCATCCCCAGAGTGATATTGACAATGTTTGACGTACGCGTAAGCCGGCCTCTTTTCTTGTCTAGACTAAACAGCATCGCTCTCATTAGAGTCGTGACTAGGGCGACGGGCTCGGTACCGGTATCCTGCCTCCATGTTTAAAGTCCATCATAATTCTGTTGAATAACGATTCGGTCGAAACAGCCAGGACATGCCCAAGAAACACTCATTGCTGCAGCGCCAAGGTCCTGGCTGAACAAAAAGCACAAAGTCGAGCCAACGCAAGCGCCCAGCATCTGCATGCCACTGCAAGACAGCTGTGCAGTCACGCGCGGACCTCATAGTCTAAGATATGTGCAGTAGACATCTACGGTAATTTTGCTAGAGTACCTTGCGGCTGTGTAGAATTCCAAAGTTGCTACTGCAACGATAATTGAATTACCACGTAGCATTTCAGCATCTCCAGTACCGTATGGTATGGCGTATTCTGCAAGTACAGTACCAACCTAGCTTGCTAAGGTAGGTACCTACCTAGGGTACTATGGTACGTCCCTAGTAGTCGGCGATACCGTGGTAATGCACCCGAGTGGGCAAGTTCGTCCGTGGGGGAAAAGCAGCACAGACTGTGTTTCTGGCCATGCAGGCGGCAAGGGCTTGGGTGGCAAAAGCTAGCTCTCGGTCTTCTTAGTATGTATGTATTACTTTGTCCTGATGTACATATCAAAATCTACGCGATTTAGCAATTCGTCGGAACCTATGGTAGGTTGGATGATAGGTTTGATTGATTGGATATGGAGAAATGGGATGATGGCCTTGACTTTTCTCGGCGAAATTGAATGAATGGCTCAAAGTTTAAGAAGGGCCAAAAAGGGACCAGACGATAACATGGCGTCACCCAAATGCCAAGACAGAACCCCTCCGTCCAAGCCAGAGTACAGTAGGTACAGTATGAAGTACTGATTAACGCTACTTCGTACATTTTCTGCTCTCTTGGATGAATTTAGTAGGTTCATCGCAAACCAGTGATTGCAAATCAAACAAACCTGGAAGCAGGCATTGGTGCCTGGACGACGGGCGGGATCTCGAGTCGTGGAATGAACTTCTGGCAGTCAAATGCAGTTACGCGCGCGGTCGCACTTCTGTCCATGTCAAGAATATTGTTTTCCCACAGGAATCTAAAAATGGCCTTTTTCCCCTAGTGTCTCCGTACAATGGATGCACCCTGAATTGCTTTTGCTGGTTTATCCACTCTACCATAATGCGAATGCATGCAACCCCGTATTCTCTCGATCGAGAACGTGGCGGCGGGGCAGGTTTTTTTTTTCTTTGCTCTCAACGACCTGAAAGAAATGCAAGGAAATCCCGCAGGATTGGTTGCCTCTACCGGTTGGGGCTTTTATTTCTTTCTCTTTCTTGGTCAATTCCCCGATCGAAGCGATTGGAAACCTGGATGAACCTGGGGCCATTTTAAAAAAAAAAAAAAAAAAAAAAAAAAAAAAGCTGTCATGTGCCTGACAGTTCAGCTTGGCTGGTACCCTGTTGCAGCAAGAATTTTTACCAAACGGGACCACATGCAGGACAGCGGAAGCGGCCGGAGAAGCGCGGTCGTGCGAACTCCAGCTGGTCGCATTCATCGAATAGCATGGTGGCGCCATAGGAAGTTCCCAGTAAGTTGACCGGGCCAAAATAGTTACGTGTCCGGATAGCCATAACGGTCGAGCAACAGTAGTGAGCTCGTGTGCCGGTCAATAAAAATTCTTAACCAGCATGTGAAGCAAGAAAAAACTGGTTGCCTGCCACTAGGACGAAGCCAAGTGTTGTTGTTGCAGGACCGTTTTTCAGCCCAGGGCCAGGCCTACAATAGAGCTAGTTTATCGCATATGCGCTTTATATCTCGTAGTTTAAGGGTAAAAGTGTTTTGCCGCCTGAGACGTGAAGGATTTGACACAGACCTGTCCTCGAGTCGGCCCACGGACATGTCAAACAATCACGAGGCGATTAGTTGGTTGTGTGTGTTGTTGTCTGCAAACATTGTATTACTCGGGGACGCACGTAAGTAGTCTAGTTCTAGAACGAGTGTACTTGCTTCTGCGACTTGACATTAGTTAAACGAGCTATCTATAGATATCTAAAGAGTTCATTGATTTCACTTTGGAAATTCAAAAATCAATTAAGTTACAGCCACAGCATCCAAGCCAACCCGTCTTCGGAACGCAGTCGGTGCTTAAAAGCAACCGTCAATCCTCTTAGATCGTGATTACATGGTGTTGGTATTGGTCTCCAAAGTCACACCTCCCCGCAACACCCTTGCATTGATCACACCCAAGACACCCTCCTGTCAAAAAGACATGCCTTGAGTCGCGCCCAACCACCCTCTTCGTACTTTTTCCATGCCGAGAATCCGCACCGTGGCTGCTGCCAAGGGTTGTGCGTGGGCATAGCCATTCCGTAGCTACTATTTGGCACTGTCATGCATGCACTGTGCCTTGCTGGGTATTGGATTTTATCCGACAATTGCACAGCCAGCCCTACAGGATCCTCGAGACCTCCAGAACAAGGGTGTGGTCTACTATGTAGTGTCTCGTCTTATGTTGGGCAAGTCGGTGCTTGACGGTGGTTGATGACTGTACAGTTGACTACGGTATGCTTGCTCGACACAGTCATCAATGATCAGCTTGGAAATAAATGTTCAAAAATTAATTTTTACAATTAAAGAGACTTTTCTGTCATTGATTCTTGACATCCATGCCGTTATGGTTATATTAGCATCGATTACGGTACTGGTTACGCTGGCCTGGAAAACCATTCGGCCAAGAAAAACGTCGCCTGGCTTTGTGCGTACTTGGGGCCAATCGCGTTTCTTGAAAAGTTAGGACTTGTACTGCACAACAAGTGGAGGACAAGATCCACAAACGTCCTACCGCCTACTGTAGTAACTGTACACACCTCCATACCCATAGGTACCCTTCACCCAGCGGTACCACTTGTTATTTGTCTGCATCATATGGCCTAGACCTGGCTCAAGTAATATTGTCTGCTGCGAGGAGGAAGCCAGCGCTATCACGTCAGTGGGCACCTGCAAAAGCAAAGGGTATTTTCCCCCCCATTTTCCCTCTTTTTATCCTTTCTTTTCTTCCATTTACTTCCGTCCTCCTTGAACTGTACAGTACTGTACATACGCAACTTGCAGCAAAAGGGCCCGCACTTTACAGAATTCCACGCCCGCCCTTGTCTGTCCTCGAACACCAACGCCTCCGCTCCTTGTTTCAGCCCGCTTTAAGGGAAGTGCGGAACCTCGACCCCTTCCTTGCTCTCCCTGCGTCTGCGAGTCTTAGCCTTTCCCCTGTTTACTCTCTTGTCAGATCTGGGAGGGCTTTCTTTTTTGTTTTTCCTTGGTTGCGTCTTGCGTCTTGCTACTTACTTGATCGTCCCGAGACCCGAGGAGTAAGTAAAAAGCTCTTTTTTGCTGTCGAAGTTTACAAAGTCCCCACAAAGGCCGACCGCGTCCTGCACCGCCGAGTCTCAATTAGCACTGGTCTAGTTGCCTTGGTTGCCATCCACATACATCCTAAACGGCGACCGACTCCCCAGTCTACCCGCCTTACCATCCCTACCAATTAATTACCTTGGTGCTGCACTTACATACAGTACTTGCAGTACTTACTGTAAAAACGTCTTCCACCCGAGGCCTGCCGAACTAACGAAGGAGCGAACCCAATTTCAGTCCACGCCATCGTCGCCTATCGAACGACCAAGCAACCGTCCGACCATCCTTTCTTTTACTCTCGTTTTATCAATTATTACCCCGAACGGCCGCTCGCCCGTTTGCCACCTGTTTCTCGCCACGATTGCATCGCATCATCGCATCACTCGCTTTTCTAACGTCCCTCGCTTGACCTCAACAATCAAAAGTCGCCGGCTCCTTACGGGAGTCGTCAACAACAGCCCGTCCTGGCTACCAGACAAGACTCCCGCCGGTCGCTCCTGGCAGAAGACGACCCGGCGTATGCGAAGTCTCCGTATTCACAAAGCTTCCCGTCCCAGCAGTACCCTCAGCCTGTCTACAACAACCGACAGTCATCATTCGCCGAAGAGTCGACGTACCACTATCGCGGCGATTCTACTAGTGCCATAAAGAAACCATTTGTTCCTATGCAATCTCGCAGCATGTTCGGCTTCATTTCTACAAAATGGCCACGGCTATTCTTCGCAATCACGGCTTTCCAGGCCATCATCTGTCTGATTTTCGAATCGTGAGTTCACGCCTAGACTGGACGACCACGCCCATCCCGAGTGCCATCGTGAATGTGACTGACCATATGCGATTCTGCGTGACTTCAATAGATATGTATTCGCGAGATTCCAGAACAGTGTCAAAGGTGACCAGGTCAGCGACGAAAACATCGAGGGCGCACCTCTCCGTTCGATCCCGACATTCCTCACGCTCTTCATCTTTGGCTTCTTGTACATGCTCGTACTGGTTTGGGATGCCCTCAGGATGAAGAACACTATTCAGGTCATTGGTGTCTGCATTGCCAACCTGGCCATGATGGTGTACACTGCCATCCAGATCGATCAAATCCACGATGCGATTGTCCTTCTTGAAAAGGCTGGCATCTTGACGACAACCACCAAAGATTTATGGGACGACTGTCGCCCATTGCTCTTTGCGATTCCAGTCATCGTCTCGGTTTGCACTCTAGGAATGGCTTTTGTCTCTTGGAAACTCTACCAAGAGTTCGCATGGGACATTTTAAAGCAGATCGGCGCCGACTACAGGATGAAGCGACGCTTTTTACACTACCAGGTATGTGCCTTTCTGATACTTGCAGCTTTGGTTTGAACGTGTTGTTAATGTAGCGTGCACCCCGCAGATCTACATCGCATTGCTCAAGTTCGATTTCTTCTTCTTCCTCGGCTTTACGGTGCAGTTCCTTGTCGTTGTACGCGACAAGACAACCGACACCGAGTTCCGCTTGACGGTTGTGGCTATCCCAGTCACCATCGCGATTCTGCTCTTCGCTGCGTTTTTCGTCCGTCGCGAAAATAAGATTGGCATGGGCGCAATTATAGTTCTCTACTTTGGCGCCTTGTCGTACTTCTTCTTCAAGCTCGTGCGCATTTACCAGCCCGGCCACAAGGAGAAATACCAGGCTGCGGCGAGGTCGCTCACGGCTTTCGCGGTGCTCACCATTATCCTTATCATTTTAACGATCGCCAACGCCTTCATCTGCATGAACAACTTTGGCGCCGGCCTCAAGAACCACTTGAGGTCGCCATCCAGGGATGAGGAGAAACCCGATGCGACTTCATCCATCAGCATGCACGACGTCAAGCCACAGCTTCCTAGCCGCATGACCATCGATTAGTCCCGTCGAGCTTAAAATTCTGTTTATAATCTTTCTTTTTTATCATGCTACGGAAGCGGGAGACTTCTGGATCACATCGAATGATCTATACTTTCATTACGCTCTGGCGTCGAATATTTGGCATGATTTGCTATCGTCCACTCGGGACCTACGAGTGCCATTTCTGAATGAAGATTTGTCATTGGGCAAGTTCACTGGAACTCGCAGTCATTTGCGGAGTTTGCGCGGCACTCTGAAGAATATTTCGCAGCGTGTGTTATACATAGAATGTACAAAGGGACATTTTGACGACCTGACGACCGTTGTCTTGTTTACCAACTCAACAAATGAAAATTTAAAAACAAAATATTTGGAAGGTTTCCCCAGATACCTGGAGGTGTTCTGCAGGGGACCGATGCCCAGGGAGGAAGTTGTGTCGATGAGGTGAAACGGGGCTACAGGATGACAGGTATCTCTCACGCCTCTTGGGGAAAGGGCAAACTATACTGGGCCGATGTTTTCCATGCATCATATCACGTATCTGGTGGCTTTTCTCGGATTCTTCTTTTTCTTTTTCTTTTTTTGTTCATCTAGGATTCCCCCGAGAACTTCTGTTGAAGTCGGTCGCGTTTTAGTTTTATGTGTCTGGATGATACAAATCTTGATCACCATTCTTTATATTTGAGAGCGCTAACACTTTTTTTTTTTTCCATCTATGGGTTGCCTTTTTGCTTGTTCATATATGCATGCCACTTTGCTCCTGACCTGGGAAGAATTACTTGGACGAACCATAAAGCCGCCCCTTTCCCACAACATAGGCCATCCCAAGATCAACCCCAGGTGCGGACCACACAAATGTCTGGACAGTTTCCCGTGCCCCCGTAAATTGTGTGAAAATGCTTTGTTTTATTGTGCGACCTTCCGTAGAACTAAAGTACTGGGAAGGCATTCACAGCCATGTCACTGCTATACAACCCTCTCGGATGTTTGTCAAACGGGCTGATGTCCTGGGCGAAAAGAAAGAAAAGAGCAAAAACAACCCATGATGGATTACATACTGAACAAAAAAATATAAAGCCCCGATTTATTCCCCAAACCACAACGCCTGTTGGAGCAACCAAGACGCCTATCCGGATCCCATAACAAAAAAACAAAAACATGTGTACTTGAAAAGCTACAAGCAGTAAAGCAGAAAACAATTTGAAACTCCTGGTATGAGGGGAGAAGAACATGTGAAAGTGACACGGGGGACCATTTCCCTCCCAAAAGTCACTTTAAGAGATCAAGTGTCGAGGGCCAAGGTGGCCAGGTACTCGGTTACCCGGTTGAACTCAACCCCCCCTCTCCCCAACTAACCCCGTGTAAGGATGGTATTCGTATAGAATCGTTATCATTGGCCGGAGACTTTCATGGACTACTGGGGAAAGAAGTGGGGATTGGTGGGAGACGTTCAAAGCTTTGCCGTGGCCGCGGAGGGCTCGGCGGGCGATTTTGTTGGGCGAGCAACCAGAGCGACGGTGCCATTATCGGTGGAGGATCCCGAGGAGAAGGGACAGACACAAAGCAGTTGGGCCAATCTTTGGGTTCAGGAGTGCCCTATAAAACGATAACCCGTGCGTCCTTGACCTGACCTTCCGAGGGACAATATGGGCATTTGAACCTCGTCCCCTTTGCTATGTTTGTCAAGCTGTCCCTTGCAAGGACGTGGCCGCAGGGGAGAATGACAGGCGGATTGGCAGCCGTCGTCTGCTCCTTCGACACGGGGCAGACAAAGATGGAGTGGTACATAAAGGACCGCGGCAGTGGTGTTTCAAAAGCGAGCTCGTTGGTCGTGGTCCACTCTGCGCCCTGGGCGATGGACTGCCACTTAACAAGGCGTGGGAGGGCAATGGCACCAGCCGTTGCCGCCACGTACAGGGGCGATTCGGCAGACAAACCAAGCAGGGAGCAGAACTCGCGTGTAAAAGACGATGCCGCATCCAGGAAGGCCGTGGGCGAGTCGAAAAGTGTGGCATATGGCGAATCGGCCAGGTTCGGGGCGTAAATTAACGCGCCCGCCAGGCGTGTTATTTCGGCGAGGTGGCGTTCCCTGAACCGCCACATCTGCGTACGGGCATACTCGAATGCTGCTGGTGGGCCCCTCCCCGGTGTCTCAAACAGATGAACGTACTGTAGCCTACAAAGCTCGAATTCCAGGTTGGAACCGCGTGCTTCCAGCTCTGTAGAGTTTGCCAGTGCCCACTCGATCGCAGGTTGCAGGTTGTGCTGCTTAAGCTCCTGTAGAATGCGATACATGACCTCAAATTGTTCCTGAAGTCGCGAAGAGCCAATGACCTCGCTGCTTGCGTTAGTCTGACCGGAAACTGTGCTGCTGCTCTGTTGTTGCTGGTTTATATCGCCATCCGAGTCTACGACCATTGTGTTTGAATCTTGTGCCTCCCTGCTTTTACCGTGGACAGATTGCGGTTTCAAGCTTGCGACATGCTGGTCGCGTTGCGACTCTCCAATAAAAGTGCTGGCTACCGAGAATTGTCCCTCCCGCATAAGATGCATTGCGATTGCTTTGTTCATAAGATCCGACTTTCCGTCCAGTGCATCGTGATCCGTCGCGATCTTGACGACAGGAAACGACTGAGGGAGCACAGAGCGTCAGATACTATTGTTTGTCCATGTGGGTGTTTAAAGCCACGTACCTTGTCCAACGACTTCCCGAGGTCCTTTTGGACCTGGTATACTTTCTTCAGGTCGTCATTGGCCCGGTCAATCACCTCTTTAACGGGATTTTGCAGCCTCGTGAGGGTAAGAGATGCCGTATGCGGATCGCTCGCTGTAGGTCGGTGTAAAAAGTCAGTTCCCAACGCAAAAAAAAAATAAAAAAAAATGGGGGAGATGTTGTATCTTGGAAAACGCACCTGTTGCTACTGCTTGCCTGGCTTCTGTCAGCTTGGCGATAAGCCTGTCGATGTTGTCTACGGCCAACGACAGACGCGGCTTCTCTTCTATGCCCTCCAGGTCCTTTTGGAGCTGGGGGATTGCCACCCCCGTTTTAGACATGGCGACGGCTTGCTTTTGACTGTTTGCTGGAGATTGGTGGTAGCTCGATATCTAGTCCAAACTGCTGGCCGGCTGGTGAATGTACAAGTAATGCGAGGGCGCTGTGTGATGAGCTCTGGTTATGAATCGTATTTTCAGTCGTGTTGCTAGACGGGAGACCAAACCACCGGCGACTGCGGTGTGTCTACAAGTCGTTACCGGTCAGGAAGGTGTCGGCGCGGCGAAAACCTTGGAGATTTTACATAGCCGGATGGCAAACTCATGCAAGCCGCCGTGATGCTAAAGCATGCTAGTATCGCCGACTTGGTGGTAGTGGAAGGATGATGCCTGTGTAAGGGTAGTAGAGTATGTAAGGTATAGTAATTCAGGTGTCTTTATGTTTCTGTTGTCCAAATAGCTCCGTGCAACGAAATGGTTCGTGTGATGCCGATGTTTTTTTTTTTACAAAATAGATTCGGTTGAGCGACCGAATACAGTTCCCTTGGTTTTCGAGGGTTTCTGGCAAGCTTTCAAACAGCCACTGTTGGTATGAGGTTGTTCATCAATCAACCTGAACGCCCGCCCACGAGATGCGTTCAGCGGTTAAGTGCGGGGCCGACTTGCATGGCGTGTGGGACACAGCTTCAGGGGTCTTTAGCTGCTCCGACTGGCTGACGAACGCATTGAGTTCCACTCCGCTTGGTCGCTTGGTGGGCCTGACATGTCGTCACAAGGACACTCACTGGTTGTAGTGTGCACGCTGGCTGCATTGTCGGTAGTTGGGACTAATTGCACCCTTAGCTTCAATCAATCTACAGTAGCCGAGTGTTCACAAGAGACAGTCAACGAACCAGATCTCACTGGGGAAAAAAATGCGAGTCTTGTTACGAGCATGGCTTCGGGTCTTGAAGGTCTGATTCTTTACCGACCACCTTAGGAGGTGCAAAGTCGACGACTGAGCGTTGGCGACGCTCCGATAGCGAGTAGAAGAGGGCGCCTGATTGACCGCCGCAACGACGAACCGTCCATTCTAACAGCTCAGGCCGACCAAGACCACGCGCCTCGGTATCCGACCAAATCCTCCCATTGCAGGTCGTGACCGGGAATAGGCACTTTGAATCCAGTACAAGATGAGTTCCCAGACTGCATCGAGCTCGGGAGGCTCACGGCGCAACGTTGTATTTGCGGACCCTGTGGCTTTTGGGTATGCCGCCACCATAATGTTTTCCTGTTCAGCAGACGCAAGGGTTTTAATCATGCACAGACTGCTGACAAGACTTTGTCACAAATCAACAGCTACCTGTCCGAAGAACCAGGAGTTACAGTACTTGAGCGGAGGGCGGTACTGCCTGGTTACGAACTATACCTCGTCGAGCAGTGGGCTTGCTCACGCCGGTCACCAACCCTGGTCATTGTCACTTACACGGGTGACCCCAAACATTCTGTCAACGTCGGCGTCCTTTCTATCCCTGCAGTCGAGTCCGATCGTTCGCCAGCGCTTCGGCATTATTTTAATGCAATCCAACAATATCATGCGAGGCCAAGGGAGACACCTCTGGGGGAGCTCATGGTTACCAACCTTAGCAGCTTCCCTTCGGCCCTGACTGTCATTTCCGTGCCTGAGGGTGACCTGCGAAAGCATCGAGAGATTTTCATCGTCAATGAGAACCTGAAGCGCCTTGGCTGCTCTGGACGCTCAGGTCTCACACTCTCAGAACCATCGCCGGCGACGCAGGCCAAATTTCTGCAGTTGTATAAAACATGCGATCGAATACCATTATATCAAGCCGTTATAGAACTCGTCAAAGTCTGCCAGGCTGCCCTCTTTCTATTCGGCAAGCTCGAGCAGGAGTTCATCGACGGCTTGCTCTGCGACATGACCGAGACAGCGATAAGTAACTGGTGGATCGAAATTGGGTCCGAGTACTTTAATATTGAGCCTTCCGACGGAATATTAGGGCCTACAACTGTTGCAGCCATCTTGGGTACCCTGATGGGAGCTCGTAATCGCCTACACTGGTGGGGAGCCGCGGTTGGCAAGGATGTATTCGACATAGACAGCACCAAACGGGGTATCAATCAGTTCCAAAAGGCTATGAAACTGGAACGAACTCGCAGGCTGGACCGCCCAACTTTGCTGAAGCTCCACAGCGTCACTGCAAAAGCTGCCGCAGGTGAAGGCGGTTGGGGAGTCCAGAGGGCAGTCAAGTCTACCGTGGCAGAGATAGGGGGCAAGCGCGGTGAGATTGTGATGGGATTCGTATCTGGCGGCCGTGACAAGGGGAATATTGCCGACATTGAAACGCTCGACATTGACAAGTTCATCAGTCTTGCCTACGGTGAACGTTCAAAGTGGTTGTGGCACGGAAAGGCCAAGAGATCCACCTCTGATTACCAACATCATCCTCTTTCGGACGCCGTCGGCGGTTCAGCGTTTGGGAACAGTAAGGAGAACCTGTCGCTCCCATCAACTTCGTCCGCTCAGCTGCAACAGCTACCTCAACAAGACCAGCAGCGAGTGGAGGCAAGGCGAACGCAGACTCTACCACCTGGGGACGAGCTAGTGCTCAGGTCCAGGGATGAGTCTGCGACTGGTGATACAACACATTCAGCTCCGCCAGGGTCGGCGGATAGCCCACCGGGGGACAGGGACGCACTGAGGAAGACAGTATTCAAGAGAGTGGGCGGCAAAGTGAACGATGCAAGATCAGGAATCGGCCGGACTATTCGCGATGCAATCGGTGGCGGACATCGCAGTGGCCATCAATCCAAACCATCAAAGGATGGAAATGCATTGCCAGATGGCGGCATAACCAGCCCCAGCATCGCAAGTCTGGCACACAGCGCCACTACCATGGGAAGCCCAGTGCTGGTGGGTAGAGCTTTCACGTGGAAGAACAAGCCAGAAGAATACAGAGACGCCATGCGAATTCCTAGAGAGGCGCAAGGTGCTGCGAGCGGGTCGGTCGAAGGACGCGCCAGTATCCCTGAGGAAGGGCCCGAAACGGCTGTACCAGGGGCACAGTCAGACACGGATGGTCATATGGGCGGACATCAAATCGTCGAATCCTCCGTTGCTGATTCAGTGGCCGACGAGAGCGACACTCATAGCCACGATCGTGCTCTTGCAGGATTTAGGAAAGATGACACACCACCGTCATGGCTCCAGCGTCGCCACAGTTTACATCTTCCGCTAGAAGATCGACCCCTCAACGACGCTCGGTGGCCGCGACGAATGTCTTTCAGCGTGGCTGCGGATTCAGTCTTGTGGTGGGATCGCATCGCTGACTTGGTTGTCGAGGCGGAAACTGTTGGCAACTCTCATGGATCCGACGGGGCTGTAGATAATGTAGGCGAAGAGCAAAAAATACCCACACTGGCGGCGGCGCCAGGGAACGCCGAGCTCGCCCGAGCTATATACACCCGCATAGCCGAAATGAAGCAAACACTGATGCCCTGGGCAGAGGATAAAGTCAGGGAGGTTGCTCTAGTGGATGGGGAGCTTGGAAGACAACAGGACGAGGTGGCGTCTCTGTTGGACCAGTTCCGTGAGGCATACGAGGCGATGCGGCGGCAGTCGGTCGAACTGCTCTCGGACGAGCGGGGACAGCTGACGGAAGCTGTTCGGGATGTAGAAGGTCTCGCGCAAAGGCTTGACTACGAGATCAATGCGTTGGCCTCCAAGATTGCCGACGTCGAGGATGGGCTGCGTGAGTTTGAGATCCAGGTGGAGATGGTCGAGGCGAAAGCCGAAGAGCTCAAGACGCAACTCGAGACGGAAACTTGGGTGCATTGGGCCATGAGGAAATTGACGGGCATCGGCACCGGGCCGAACATCCTCGGCGGTCAGGTGGCTGTCGGTGGCCTGGACAAGAGCTCCGTCCCCGGCTAGGACAGAGAGTTTGCGACTGTTTCTGGTATCCGAATGTTACAGGCTTCGGTTTTCACTAGCGACGCGGTACATGGATGGTTTTAATCCCTTGGTGCGGCGGGCAACGGCATAACGCGCGGTCAGATAGGCATAGGGCGAGCGTTCGGTGACAACGACCAAGATATTCAATTGCAAGGAACAGCATGATGACAAGAAGTGGATTGAGTCCGTTTACGGAATAATAATGCCCATTCCAGGGCACAATCATAAACAGAACAGCCAGGCTATCCTCCAAGTTTTGGGCTATATGTTTTCGGCATTTGGGGGGGGTATATTAGATTAATGTAAGGCTATTTATATAATATCAGAATCAAGCAAAACAGTCCAATATCAAGGAGGATAATCGCTAAAGCCGGCTGACTTGCCACTCCTGTCTAGCAGGTGCACGAATCGATCCTTGTGGTTGAGCACAAACGGAGGCAGGTCTGTGTTGTCCTTGATCCTGTCGTAGATCTGGCCCGGCCGGGACCACAGATCCAGGCCCTCGCGCACGCGATCGGCTATGCGATTCCTGTCGCGGAAGAAGTCCTGATTCAGCGAGACGTGGGAGAAGGAGGCCATCTTGGTCAGGACCTCTCCCATGGTGGCGTAGCAGCTGGAGCAGTGCCAGCCGGCGTTCCACAGGTCGTCCTTGTCAAAGTAGATGAGCGGGGCCGGGCCGCCGTCGCCGTTGCGCAGGTTGGTGGGCTTGATGGTGGCGTCGACGGATCCGGCGTACGTGGTGGCCTGCGGGTGGGCCCACTCGGGCCCGCGGTGCAGAAACTCAAAGCTGTAGTAGTAGAACCTGCTGCGGAGGGTCAGGCGGCGCGGGAAGGCGCAGGCGCGCAGCAGGCGAAGCGTCTCGGGCCGCACCACCTCGTCGACGTCGGCCACGATGATGACGTCGCCCTGCTGCGGCCGGCTCTCGCCGCCCTCGAGGCCCGGGAACACCTGCGTCAGCATGGCGTCGCGCTGGAGGTCCTCGCGGTCCCAGGGGCGGGGTGGGTCGTAGCCCGGCGGGTACTGCAGTTCGTGGTAGATGAGCTTGTCGTGGTACGGGGCGAAGCGCTCCCAGTTCTCCTTGATGATGAGGGGCTTGGGCAGGCCCGTGAAGGTCAGCGGGGCCTCGACGACGATGAAGTGGTCGACTTCGTGGTAGGATGTGTTCAGGCGGATCTCGAGCCACTCGAGCTCCGTGTTGATCATGAAGAGGTCGTAAACCTTCCTCGGCCTGCCCGATGCCGGGGTTTGGTAGGGCCGCCAGCCGTGCAGGCGGCACAGGGCGGCGTCGGGCAGGCCGGGGTTCTGGTGGAACATGTCGACCGAGACCCGGTGGGTGGTAGAGGGTGGCGACGACGACATGGTGTCGTTGATCACGTCTGCTTGCTTTCTGTGCCATAGGAAGACCAGGAGGGTGGCGATGGGTGCTAGGACCAAGACGCGGAGTTTCCTAATTGGTGCCATTTTTATTTTTATTTTTTCTGCACAGCAGACTTGGCGAGAGACGGATGGATGATGCAGGCCAATGGGATATGTATGTGGGTTGGCGTGTTCCTCCCTCAATCAATCGATAGACTGACTGGTCAAGTAGACCTGCAAATCCCGTCCGAGTGTTGCTGTCACTGGGCAAACCAGTAAAAGTTTTGGAGATGGTGTAAAATTATGATGCCATCTGACTTGTTATTTTACATTGCAAAGAATTGAGTAAGTGAGTGGTGATCATGAAAGGGGGGTTTTGCAGATTTGCAGATTTGATCTATTAAAAGACGGCGGCTCCCGGGGAATTCAAAGTGACAGCTTGGCTTGACTGCGCCAACTTGCGGTTGACTGCATGAATGCCGAAATGCCACACTGCCCCCGGAGCATTCTGTGTTTTCTTTTTGTCCAGGGGTCCATTGGTGGTACCATAAGAAGGAAGGCGCATAGCTTATGTGAGATGGGGTGGTACCCTAGGCCCAAGCGCCCAATAGGGATCGTAGGGGTTGCTGCCCGCCTCATTAATCTTATACCGATACGATACCTTATAATGTTCAAGTGCCGGAGTTACCTTGCCCATGGTGACACAGTAGGTAAGGGTATAAGCAGATGGATGATGAGAGTGGGTGTCTCAGCCATCAAATTCATGATGCCTTTGGTTCGTTGCACTCTGCAGGTACAGTCAGTCACATTGTCTCTTGATTGTCAGTGCCTCTCAACATAATACAAGAAAGATATGGGATAAAGATTGTGATTCATGATTTCGTTTTATCGACACTCCTATGCCTCGACCTGACGACTCGGTCATCTTTATGTTCTAGAATCTTTCAACGACTAAGTATCAAGGTCTAGTCTAGTGCATCGTGAAACTTCTCCGGATGGTGGTTGCTGCCGAAGCCGCTAAGACTGTCGGGTCGTGGGCCGAACCTAAAGTGGGGCGGCCTCCATGTCGACTTTGGCATCTCCGAGCTCGGCCTATCTTTTTTTGTCCACCTCTGGGGTAGATGAGGAACGACTTTTTAGGGAATCTTCAGACGCTGCTTTTGTTGGATACGAATCATTCACAGAAGGCTTAGTATACTGCTGCAACCAATCGCTACATCGCCGCAAAAAGAAAAAAAGTGGATAAACACTACGCCCTTCACTAATCATTTAACAAGATAAGAACTTCGATGGGTTGTCCCCTCGAGATGTTTAAATTTCAATTATAAAACAGCCTTACCATGTCCCGATCCGTCATATTCCGTCGTTTTGTAAACACAAGCATAAGAAAATCACACTCTCATTTACTCGCTACACCATCCAGACGAAACTACAGTAATATGGACAGCGCGAACGCAACGCAAAATGGCAGCCAACCGGCTCAGAGCACATGGGTGGGCCATCGAGGTGCTGCCGGTCTTGACCTGAGGAGTGAGTACAGGACGGAAGAAAAAGAAAGAAAAAGAATTGATATCTGGCCATGAGTTGACAAGTCCCTGGGCCTGCCTGGCGCTTGCCACCAACTATAAGGCGACACCATGACGACTCCTACGCCTTCCATGCTTGCGGCCGTCCAGTCAACCACTCTCCTGGATGATGTTTTCAAGGAGGATCCTACCACCAACGAACTTGAGGATTTTTGTGCCAAACTCACTGGCAAGGAGGCCGGTCTTTTCGTTCTTTCAGGGACCATGGGCAACGTGCTTGGGCTGCGCGCCTTGTTGACCCAGCCACCCTACAGCATTCTTTGCGATCATCGCTCTCATATATACAAATATGAGGCTGGCGGGTAAGCAATCATTTTCATTTTCTGTTCCATGTTATGTGCCCTGTGTTCAATTCTTATATGGGTTCACAGATTTCGTTACCAGACCAAGGCTTGGATAGGATCTCATAACTGAAATACCCATCTCTACAGTGTAACCAACTTAACTGGCGCCACACTCAAGGTCGTCGCGCCCAAAAATGGCTTGTATATGACGCTGGAGGACATCAAGGCAAACGCAGATCTCTATTCGGATGTTCACACGTGCCCCACGCGCGTCATCAGCCTGGAGAACACCCTAGGAGGTGTGGTGGTGCCCTTGGAAGAAGCAAGACGGATTGCCGACTTTGCACGCCAGGCAGGTAACCTCCGAGTCCACTGTGATGGTGCCCGCTTGTGGGAGGCCGTTGCCTCCGGGGCTGGATCTCTGAAAGAATACGGCGCGTGCTTCGACACCATCAACCTCTGCTTCTCCAAGGGTCTGGGCGCCCCGTGCGGAAGTATCCTCGTCGGTCCAAAGGACGTCATTGACAATGCGCGTTGGGTGCGCAAGTCCATCGGTGGCGGGCTCCGGCAGAGCGGCGTCCTCACGGCTGCCGCCCGCGTCGCCGTAGAGGAAACCTTTGGCAAGGGCGACAGTGGCGAAGGAGGACTGCTCAAGCACACGCACGCGTTGGCCAAGGAGGTAGAGGCCATGTGGGTTGCCCTCGGCGGCAAGTTGACCTACCCGGTGCACACAAACATGTGCTGGCTAGACCTCGACGCGGCCGGCATCTCGGGGCCCAGGTTTGTGGAGATTGGGAAAGAGGAGGGCCTGAAGCTGGGACAGGGTAGGATCATCACGCATTACCAGATTTGGCAGAACAGAGAAGAAGCTATCCCGAAGCTTAAGCGCGTGTTCGAACGGGCCATGGCAGAGGCAGGTGGCAAGTCGAGTGGCCATAGTAATGGGGGCGAAGCTGGATCAAAGTCTCAGTACTCAACTAAGTAATGAGTAGGCAACTGGAACGTCTGCTGGTTACATTGCTGGTTTCCTTTGTTGTACTGGCTAGGGATGATAATAATGATACCCTTTGGTGTGTGTAGGGGCTTTTCTCGTTTTTTTTTTTTTTTTTTTTTTTTTTTTTTTTTTTTTTTTTTTGGCAGTTGACAACATTGCATACAAGCGGAATGTCTGCCTGTACTTTGCTTTAATCAATGTCTATTAGCTACCAAAAACTTAAATATATAGGGAATGTGCGACTTGATCGATAACAAAGCACGTTACGGGAATGCACATGCCATGCCCCCCTAACATCTGTCATGCAAGGTACTGACTAGCGCTAGCACTAGGGACTAAGGTACACCTGGCGGTCCCTAATCGCAACATCCCTGCAACTGACGTCGGCTTGGATTTTCCATTTGGAGCCACTATATTAATTTCAATGCAACCTCCTGAAAACCGACACATACATCAGAGGCTCTCCCTTGGCCTGGGTGGATTTTCTTCATCGTCGCCCTCGATCTCAACATCGAATCGAGCTCATTAAGCCTCGAGAACTAATCCAGTCTCTCAGGCCGCTTTGTGTTTCTTCATGATTGAATCATCGCAAACACCATCGTCAACCTGGCGCAATGGACGGTGACCCGGCAGTCGAGAGCGAGCTCAGCTCCTTCAGTCTCTCCTTTCCTCTCCCATTTAGGGTAGCTTTCATCATAGTAATGGGTATGAATAACATTGATTACTGCCAATCGCCTAGTGAAGACGAACGACATCTAGACAGAGAAAAGACAAGCCAAAATACTGACCCCGACCTCTATCCCAACACCCACAGCCGTCTGGGGATGGGGCGCCAATCTCCACTACCTCTACCTCGTCCGCATCGACGTGCCGGCCCTGATCCGCTACCCGGGCCGGTCCTCTGCCTCTCAGGCACCACACCACATCTCGACCTACCGCCTCGCTGCGCTCCTCTCCACCACCCTCGCCGCGACGCTCCTGCTCTTCTGGGCCCTGACCCGCCGAGACCCGGCCCTCGTCATCTACTACGACTGGATCCCCATGACTTACCTGCTCGTGCTGGCGGGGCTCTTCGCCGTGCCCCTCCGCGGCGGCGCCATGCCGACCACGGGCCGGCGGAGGCTGCTGGCCACGCTGCGGCGCGTGTCGCTGGGCGGCATCGCCGAGGCCCACAACGGCAAGTTTGGCGACATTCTGCTCGCCGACGTGCTGACCAGCTACGCCAAGGTCCTGGCCGACCTCTACATCTGCGCGTGCATGTTCCTGACCTCTGGGGGGTCAGCCACCGCCCGCCCGGACCGCGGCTGCGGCGGCGCCGTCGTCGTGCCCCTCATCCTCGCCCTGCCATCAGCCATCCGCCTGCGCCAGTGCCTGATCGAGTACTCGCGCGTCCGCTCCGCCCCCTACAAGGAGTCGGTCGGCTGGGGTGGCCAACACCTCGCCAACGCCGTCAAGTACAGCACCGCTTTCCCCGTGATAATCCTGACGGCCATGCAGCGCAGCGGCGGGAGCGACGGGGGAGAGAAGGAGAGCACGGTCAACGCCGGCGTCAACCGCGCCTGGCTGGCCGCCGTGGTCGTGCAGTCGCTCTACACCTTCTACTGGGACGTGACCAAGGATTGGGACCTGACGCTGTTCTCGTCGGCGCGGGAGCGCAACGCGCCCGATCAGCCATGGGGCCTGCGGCGACGGCTGCACATCCAACCCGCCCCGTTCATCTACTACTTCGTCGTGGTGCTGGACCTGGCGCTGCGGTGCACGTGGGTGCTCAAGCTCAGTCCCGGACTGGACAGGCTTTCGGGCTGGGAAGGGTCGCTCTTTGTGCTGCAGCTACTCGAGGTGTTGCGCCGCTGGGTGTGGATCTTTTTCCGCGTCGAGACGGAGCACATCAGGAACTCGAACCACCTGGGCCTCGGGGTGGATGATATATTACTCGGCAACTACCAGGGCAAGTCGGATGATGACGAGAGCGACTAGCCGTCGTCCCTCGGGCTGCATTCGACTCGGCTGCCTAGGTTGAACCGAAAGCTCTTGTCTTGAAAGGCGGTTTGAACTCATTCTGCTGGCTGGCGTCTGCATTTTCTCAAGACCGTTGTGTTTTGCACCGTTACTGACACGGTGGGTGCTTTGTACAAGAGCAGTGTTTTCTACATTTCGCGGGTATATTATAGAATATATGTAGACATGTCCTGTCTGCCCCTAATGATACCATGAATCCCAACAGAACGTACATGTCATCGTTCGACTTATATACAGAAAGGAAGAAAAAAGAAGACATAACACAATCCTGTCAAAATGAGACAACGTCAAAAAAACAGTCCATGTATATGGTGTATATATATGTAAATTTCCCCATTAAAATCATGTCATGTCAAAAAAGAGCATTTATAAGAACCACGTAAACCAGGGCCGGCTCCTGGTGTTGGGCGCCTTGAGCTTGTTTAGACAGTAGCCCGGGTGGTTGCGCGGCGTCGTCCTGCCGTCGCACTCGCAGCGGCACCCGACACCCCCTTCCGCTGGAGGAGCCCAGTTCTTGTCCGTCCCCAAGCTGGGGTTGTCGGGCAGCTGGCTGCCGAGAGAGTTGACGGGGCACTGGTACAGCTGGTCGTGTCGGTAGCCTATGTCGTCAAAGTGATGGACCTGAGACGGGTCCAGGAGCATGGCGACAGCTATCGAGTGTACCGCAGCATCGCCCCACTTGAGGAACAAAGATGTCAGCAAAGAAAACAAAACAAAAGGCTCGATCAAGGCACATTCATGCAAGAAAAAAAAAACAAAAAAACCAAAACCAAAACATGACATAAGAACTTACCCGCTCAAAGTAGAAACCGCCCTTCTTGTCCAGGTATTCAAACATGTCCTGATACTTCTTGCCTCTGAAAAAGTCCATGTCTGCAATCTCAAAGTTGCTCCAGTAGTGGCAGCCGCTCCACATGTCGCCGAACCTGTCCCTGTGCGACAGCCACGCGACGAGGTTCCGGAACGGCCAGGGCACCCACGAGGCCGAGACGGCGGCCTTCCAGAGATTGTTGGTCGGGACGTCGTTGGCCTCCTTCCAGTCCGCCATGTGGCGGAACAGCGTCGGGCACGTGTCGCGCTCCTCCCACAGCGATATCGTGAAGCCGTACTTTTTGTTGCGCTTGGCCATCTCGACAAAGGGGTCGTAGGTTATCGAGCAGGTGAAGTCGACGTCGGGCTCTAACCTCCAATACCACTTGAACTCTTTGAGCGCCTCGAGGTTGTAAAACTTGCTGCGAACAAAAGAATGAAGAACCGCTGTGAGCCTGTTTGGTCATGTTTTTGCTTCCTTCGAGAGAAAAAAAAAAAAAAAAAAGGACTTTCCAACTTACCCAGAGTAAAAACGGCACATGTGATGATAACCCTCCAACCCGCCATGCGAGACTCCCCTATCACCCTGGTCTTTAATGCTAGCCTTGGCCTTATCGGCATCCATCCAGCTCGGAAAATACCACTCCTCCCTGGGAATCACCTCAAACCTCGCCTCGCCGCTGACCGTAGCGTTGAGCTGGCGCACAAACTCTGGATCCCACTCCTCGTTGTTGAAAAACACGACTGGGTAGTGGAACCAGCGGTTGAAGCGACGCTCGACCGACTCGACCGTGTGTTTGGCCTGCTCCAGCTCCGAGTTGCGCGCCAGCATGACGAGCGCCGCCTTCTCGCGCGGACCCTTGGCCATCTCCTCGGGGTCCAGGCAGCCCTCGCTGCCGAAAAAGGCAGAGTCCATCTCGCGCTCCGGCGTCGGCACGTTGTAGCTGCGCTGGTGGTAGAGGCTCTCGAGCGCGAGCGGGATGGAGAGCCACATGGCCGCGACGACGAGCGGGTGTAGCCGCCGCGGCATGCGTCTAAGTCTTCGGAACATGGGGGTTTTTTTTTTTTTCTCTTTCTGTTTTATCGGAGGGAGAGGGAAGTGGCTCGCTTCGGCCAGAGGGAGATGCGCGGTGTGCTCAGGTTGCCGTGTACATGTGGGCGCAGTTGATTCTGGTCGTGTAGCTAATCTGATCGCCTTGATTGCTGTACTTTTTTGTGGTTCAAACGTTTGTGGCAGCAGAGCTTCGGTAGATAACCTAGGGGTTAGTTAGCTTAAAGGTACATGCAAGTCAAAGTACCGTCTTCATGCAACTAACTAGGTAGCTTAGGTACGGTACTCACGAAGTTGTCGTTTCTCGGTCCAAAAAAGCAGCCTTTGAGCTAAGTATGCGTGGTTGAAATCCAGGCCGTTATTACAGGGCGCATTGAGAACTCCGGTCCCAGAATCGACGTACGATTGAGTCGAGCCTTAGACCATTGCCTCTTGCATCATCATCAAAGACTGACCTGACGAAAAGTCAGGATGAGCGCAAACAAGGGTAGTTGGTTTGACGTTACATTAGGGAAATGCCAACCCCACTTTTGATCGACGGCGATGCAATTTAACGAAGAAAGTATGGATTGGAGTTCTGTAGGTAAACCAAGCCTCTTTTTCTCCGTGACGTCGCCGAGTCGTATTTGCCCACACACAACCTATACGAATAAATACACCTTCGAATAACGCGTCAATGTCTAAGGAAAGGGGGGTGGGTCATGTTTAAATGCAAGTTTGTAAAATCTTATATTTGGCAAAAATCTAAACTTGCCTTTCTATAGGAGCAATCGGTCCTTCTAAGAATTGTATTGGCCTCAACTTCCAAGGCCATGTCGCCACTAAACTGTTCCATATGCCAGTATGTCTGTTTATTATGTGATATTCATACCTTGCAGCCGTGTGATTTTATGCGCTCTCGCAGTAAAATCATACTCATGATGTGTTGGATATGCTATTTTCGAGCTCAAAAAGACCCAGGTGGCGCTTCCGCGATAGGACAGCCAAACAAGCAATTATTGCCTTTGTGTAGTAATGCTGTAAAAAGTTTCCCACTGACAAGTGAAGCTATGTCAACTTATGTTAGGCATACCCGACAAAAAATGGTGACTGGAGCCAAACCAAGCCACTCTGTATTCTGGGAAACGGGATAGGATGGATGAGATGCGTTGCCGTGACGGTTTGGGCAATGGTGCAGCCTAAAGCATAACCCTTTACGGAGTGGTTAGCCTCATGCATTGCTGGGGCCGCTCTTTGAGGATCTCATCTTCAGAATTCTATCCTTAAGTTCTTTTTCCCGTAACAAGTTGGTTTCTTGGTCCACGGACACTTTTCTAGCCTGGAAGCAGGGATTATATCAGCTCAGCCCTCCATGACTACCGGCTCACTGAAGCGGAGAGCGGACCTTGGGCGGGCTTGAGACGCCGGTGGTAGGTTCTGGCTCGCCAGTGCGTGGCTGTGATGTTGGTCTGTCTTTGTTGCGGGATCCATCAGCTGATTTGTCTCGTGATTCTCTTGGTGGTGAAATCGAGGGGCTTTGGCGTCTCTTCCTATCCGACCCCTTTCGCCTATGGCGTGAGTTGGATCGATCACGATTCTTGCCCCGGTCTCGACTTGTGCTTCTGTGACGACCGTGGTTACGATTAGGGCTGCGGCTGCGACGATCTTTGCTGAGGCTACGTGAACCATGGCGCCGCCGCCGGCGACTGCCACCTCGTGAACTTGCCGGGCTTGGACTGCGCGTTGGTGATCGTCCTCTCCTCTTGCCGCCCCGCCCGGGTTTGCCATTCTTGCCACCCGGTGGACTACGGCTCCGGCTTCGGCTCCGGCTGCGCATGCGTGAGCGTGAGCGTGAAGATTTTGACGCTAATGAAGGAGATCTAGTCAAACGGCCAACCTCTCGGCTACGCGAGCTAGCCCTCCTACGCCTTTTGGGTGACCGAGACCGAGAAACGCTAGCGACTGAGGAAGAGCGGCGTCTAGGTCGGTATGACCGGCGCGGGGATCGTGACCTCTTCCTTAAACCTCGATATCGGGAACCACGTTGATCACGTCGGGGTGGCGGCGAGCGCGAACGGGACGGAGATCTGTCGCTACTAGCAGAGCTTGCACTGCGTGTTCTCGACCTTGAGGTCCCAGAATTTACTGAAGGAGATCGAGAAGGTGACCTTCGTTTCGTGTCGCCACGCCTTCCCATGGAGTTTCTGCGACCGCGAGGCACATAAATATCCCGACGGGGAGCTCTGTACGAGTCACCACCAGCACCGCCACGCGGCGGTGGTGAGCGAGAGCCGTCCCTTCCACGATTGAAACCACCCCGTCGGTCACTCATGTCCCTGTCTCCGAAACCACCCCCGCGACCGCGACCACGGCCCCCTCCACGGTAGCTGTCGGAGCGCCCATCGCCTCGTCCTCGAAAAGATTGTGCCTCGCGTTTTTGTCGCTCCTCTGCTGCTTTTTCAGCTTCGATCTGTATAATGGATTGGCCATGTAGTTAGTGACACATCCATTTTTTTTTTTCGGCAGCCTAGTAGTTTCTCGTACCTTCTCTTGCATAAGCTCGCGCTTCTTTGCTTCCAGAAGCTCCTTCGGCACGCCCTGTGGACTCGCTTGGGCGCTCAAGCACAAATTCCATAGCTCTTTGCAGAAACCGGGCGTCTCCTTGTCTAGAAACCCGGTAAGCTGAATCTGTAGGCCTTTGATGTCAGGCTGGATGAGAGTTATTGAGGTTAGTCATGCGCCATAGTAGTAAAGTCGCGCTTTCTTCATGTCGACCGCGGCAGACTCACAAAACGAGAGCTCTCAATCAGATTGTAGCAAAGCTCTATCACGACGTCATCTTCGTTTCCCAAAATCTCCGAGATCCTGCTAGCAATCCATCTGTCACGGAGGGCAATCGTCAGATATTATTATTAGCTTTGTTTGACTCCTAGACTCATGTGGACACGTGATGGACAGACCAAGTGACTGCATCGTCCGCGCGCCGAGGTCAACCTTTTTGTGGTCGGGGGCGAACATACTTCTTCATTACCTGAAGGTTAACTTTTTGCATATCAACCTTCTGGGAAAATTCCGGCGGGAACCTGGTCGATTTTAAGAGCTTCGCATCTACACCTGTAGCCATTGTGAACTTATTTCTTGGCCTGTCCAGGCCTGGCGGAGATCGGGTTGTTGTACGGGGTGTAGTCGTCTGTCGAACAAAGGTAGGTCAGTTCGTCGCGCGACTCGAGTGACGAAATGAAAACGCGGGAGATGGGTTTCGAGCTAAAGGTACCCCGATTTTTCTCTATCGATAACCTCTGTGGGGCTGCTGCTCCAGATGTGCGGGTCCCATCCATTACACAAGTGACGCAGCTGTGCAGTGAATGAGTTAAATGCCGACCCCATAAGGCTGCTTGTTCATCGGGGATGGCGACCAACACATTATCGAAAAGGTTTATGGTTCATCAGGCAACCAGGATACAGGCACGTACCTAGATATTGCCTCGGAAGAGTTAGTAGGTAGGTATCTTTGTAAGAGTATCCCAGCTAGGATGATTACCTAGGTAGGTATGCACCCTTTTTTTTGCATTACAAAAACACAACATGGTGAAAATATTGAATGCACAAACCGCCCCCGCTCTCAAGATGCATGTCGCGTGCCTCCTGAGACCAAGCGTACAGCCAAAGACGTCACTGTTCAAAATTCGGTCGACTTGGTAGGAAATAGTGTGCATATCTTCACACCGTAGAACCGCATAACTTCGGTGCTAGTTTAACTCCATGTCAAGCTAGTTTCCTCTCAATGGTCCAGCTGTCCAATTCCACCGCCAAAATTTACTGATCATAGTATAAGCGACTGAAGGACGCCAACTTGAACGATAACAATAGTGGAAACCCCATATGTAAACCATCATCTGGTGGCCATAAGCCGCCCTCTGTGACTTCAGAAGAACGCGAACGCATACCCACTGCAAGTCCATCCAAGGATTGCTTTGAAACTCCAAACGCCGTCTGTTGTTGGTATGATCCAGAAACTACCAATTCCCATCCCATGACCCCAAGGAAAATAAAAATGCCGCTGCCAGAAAAAGAGGGAATTTTATCGTAAAGAAAAAAGGAATGAGCGAGAAAAATATAAACTACCAAAAGGGGAAGAACAAGGGAGAAAAAAAAGGGGTGGCTCGTCATGTACGTGCATGTTGATCTCAGGTTTGTTTCGGGTAGTTATATCGAGGGTTTTGTGCTGTGTCCTTCTTTTCTGTTGCTGTTTGGGCTTGCTGCTTGGCTGCCAGAGCCTGTATCTTTTCCCGCGCCCGAATCAAGCTTGAGTTGTCCTGTTGCTTGATCTTGGCGCGTATCTCGTAGAGGGAGATGAGTGTCGAAGCTCGGTCAACATCGTCTTCCATCTGAAACAAAGACCAGATTGTCAGTTTCCGACTTATAAAACACTACCTGTCCGGACATTCACAGCCTGCTGCTTACCTCCTGATCTCTCCTGGGAGTGCCTGGTATGGAACCCTGAGTGGAGTTGCTTCGTGTCATGGGCGGGGTGAACATTTTACGGCCAAACTTGTCGAACATGGTGGCCGGCGAGGACGTTCTGTTGATCGCCGGTTGCGCAGAAGCCACACGGTGGTGATGCCTTTCTGTCGCCTTGGGTGTTGATGTATGGTCGTGGGTAGCGCTGTTGGCTATAGGTAGATTCTTGTTCGCGTTGACGAGGGCTAGAGCAGCAGAGGCCTCTTGCTGTAAATTTCGCATAGATATTAGCCAAGGATCTGGGTGCCTATAGCCAGGAATACAAGTATGAACAAGAACAGAAGCGTAGCAGCTCGCGCAGTGAATAACATAGAGATGCTCTGGATAATAAAAGTGCTTTCGGGGGCGCGTACTGCTGCATCTAGATCGCTGAGATCGGCCAGCATCTGGGCTAGCTGTATACTCTCCATTTTGTGATAATCGTCGCGTGTTGACTATATGTGACCCGATTGTGATTCTTCAAGGTGTTCGGTTTCCGAATGGGAGATTTGGAGTCGAGGGTTGGTGATTTATTGGCGAGGTTTGGTATGGTAGTGGGAGCGGCTACTCCAGTCTCTCCTCACATCAGAGTTGAGTTGCGGCTTTTTATGGTAGGGATTTTTGGGTTTTTGAGGGCAAAGTCGGGCAAGGCTGGCTGTGACTGGGCGTGCATGCAGTGAGTTTGGCAGAAATAAGGGGTGCAGGAGCGACGCAGCATGCGACAGACTGTAATAGGTACGGTGAGTACCTCTATACAAATCCAATATGGCAAAGTTTCCTTTGTGGGAAAATTCCAAGGTAAGTTTGAAAGTGCTAGTAACCCGCAGAAGTAAAATGCGGGGGACGGAAACAGGTGGGTCAGGTGGAAAGGTGGGCTTGGAGTGCGTGCTAAGTATGTACAGTAGAGGGTCCAACTGCAGTCTCGGCTGGTCCTTAGCATTCCGAGAAGATTCCGAACGACCCCGTATAGATGGATTTTATAGGCATAGTACGAGCTACCAATCTACGAACAGCTGGCATGCCCAATGTTCATCTGACTGAATGAATGCATACACAACTTTTTTTATATGGCTATACGGAGTACCCATTTGCATGCCTCAAATGTCAATCTGCTTGCTGCACGATACAGCCGCTTTTGTAACTATCGCGCATATAAATACAGACGACCATCTGTTGAAATTAGAGCCTTATACAAAGTAGATGAGGTCGTAGTTGACACGTCTGATGGTTTGATGATTTCTATGTACAGTAAGTATACCTACTCTGTAGTACTCGAGTGAAATGTGGCAGATGTGGCTAATTATGTGGTGGGGATTGATTTGAGCCTAAATAGGATGGATACGGGGGTCCAGCCGCATCCCGACGTTCCAATTTCCAAACAAACATACCCTGACTTGTTCTAGTTCTAGACACCATCCCCTTGTAGGTTGTGGGGAAGTGGTGTGGAGTCCTCAGCTGAACGTCAACGGTGCAAAAGCTTGAACGAACCCACGATTACTTTTCACACGCACATGTTTCCGATCCCAAGAGCTTCATCTTGAAAGATAGGAGTACCTTTCTATCATGACGAACGGTATTTGAGCTCAACTTGCTTCTAGAGCAAAACTTAAAATTCTTTCTTTGAATCTTTTACCTGAGTTCCTTGGACCATAATGGGAGGCTTGACAGCCTTGAACGTGGTGTCTAAGGAGTCTATGTAAGGCTTATTTGCTCTCGCCCATAAAACCAACAAACAATCATAAAAAGAAATTTAAGACGCAAACAGACACACATACAGAATAAAACTTTGTTTTGCCATCGGAAAGAACAACACGGACATGTCCTCTGGCCCACGTATGTACCACATGTGATAATACGAACAATTTTGAACAACTCTTGTTTGCCGTGATGCTCCTTTACCACGGATACGTTTCACCAAAGCGTCATAGACATAGGGACCAACAGCTAGCTGTACACATGCCGGAGGCGGTATTTCCAGCCGAGTGGATTTGCTTCCGGCGACTATCGGGTGTGAGCATTAGGTTCGTGGCTCTTTGCTGCCTCTTCCCCTGCCCCCGGGGCATCAGCTCCGCTCACTATCCTTCATTTATGGCCTGGAAGATCCCTTGGATATACATTATCTGAAGATATTCTCCCGTCATGAGTATAAAAGACATTTACCGCTCTTCTGCATGCGCAACCCTCGTTTGATCTTGGCACCATGTCGATATATAACTTGTCCACCACGATGCCGAAACCCGTTGGCGAGCTACTTATCCCTCATAGAGCCACTCAAACGAGGTGAGTGACGGTCTGAAGTGGTTACTTGGTGGTTTTTTTTTTTTTTACATAAGTCGGTTGGTTCTTCTGAGTTTGCACTTACTTGAAGGCTCCCGAGAACCCTCTTTCATGACCTCCTTTACATTTCTGGGAGCATCTCATGCTTAACCGCTTGAACAGACCTCCCATTTACGTCATTGCATATTCCACCCTGTGAAAGTCTTTACCATGCATCCTCATGATGAAAATCTCAAGAGATGTCTAAAGACGCTGGGCATGAATCAGATGACCTGCATATCTCTGACCCAAAAGGCCGAACCTTGCAAGAATCCGATCCCGAGAGAACGCATCGATGATTTCGAATGTTAATTACATAAAATCATCGACCTGGCCAAGGAGCGACATGGCCGGGGAGAGCGACTGGACGTTCAGGAATTCAGTGAGAGCTTCATCTCCATCCAGCCAGCGCGGGCAATGTTCTGCCGCCAAGCTCACTCCGATCTGAACAAGAGAGGCAATCTCTTGACGAACAAAAATCGACAAGAAAACTTCAAAAGTCTCGCGGACAAGTTGGTCGCTCTCTTTGTGGAGTGGCTTATGCGAGAATTCCCTCCTCCTCTCGAGGTGTTCAGAGTCCGTTCACTGCTGCCGGAGCCTCAGCCACTCCCCATGACACCGCCATCCGAGACTCGGCGAGCTAGTTATCTTCCGGAGCAGAGCCGAGGACGCCAAACAAGTGCAGGTGCAGCTTCTGAGTCCCCCCACTCCTCCCACGCAGTCCAACAGCCCGTACCCGCGAACAACCAGCAGCAACACGAGAAGAATCAGGCCCAACCTCGCTCCAGGCCCTCGAGCAGTGGGCATCCAGCACTCGGTGGCATTGCCTCAACGCCCCGTTACTGGAACACGATACCCAGCCCGCCCACTTCTCCTCGGGCAATCATGAGCCGGATGAACCATCACACACCGATCCAATCCCGCGCTCAGGACACGACTCGGGACGTGCTGTCTGAGATTGCCAAACTCCTGCAACAGGTTGGAGAACTCGGGGACTTGAACAGCAGACTGACCCGTGACAACACCATCCTCCAGTTGGAGAAGAG